>NW_028225179.1:74021800-74266366 GCF_052327205.1 Somniosus microcephalus
GGGGCTCAGCCTGCACGCGCCGGCTGCCAGAGCAAGCCAGTGGCAAGGGGCATCCAAGGGTACCGGAACGGAGTCGGTCCGACACCGGCAAGCCGGGTGCCCGTCGCTCCGACTCCAGCCCGGGTTTTCGTGTGTGTAACTCGGCGGGCATTTGGACCCGGTTGCCCGGAAGGGGGTCCTCAACGGCGGGAGATGGCCTGGGTTTGGCCGGCCGGCAGTCGAACGCCTTTCGCTCCGGACTCCCGTGCCCGATTTCGGTCAGGGAGGGCTCGTTGGAAGGCCCCGGCGCTGGCGCACACTATATTATCGGACTGGACCCCGGCAAGTTCGGGAAAGTGTTGCCGTCCCGTACCGGCTGCCGTGCCGTCAGTCAGCGGCAGCTTATCGGGGATAACTTCGGGAAGGAAAGTCCGATCCGGTCGGGGTCAACGGCAGCTGAACGGGGTGGCAAGGCCGCACAGAGCAGTACCGGGCTTGTGTAGCTGTCGCTTTCCCCGGCCAAGGTACAGCCGTTGGCTGGAGACCGCTTTCCGACCTCTGCGAGGCCGGGGCGGGGATCGGCCTGCACGCGCCGGCTGCCAGAGCAAGCCAGGGGCAAGGGGCATCCAAGGGTACCAGAGCGGAGTCGGTCCGACACCGGGAAGCCGGGTGCCCGTCGCTCGGAAGCGAGCCCGGGGTTTTCGTGTGTAACCAGGCGGGCCTTTGGACCCGGTTCGGCCGGGCGGCAGTGGAACACACAGACACTCACATACACTGAGAGAGACAGAGAGAAGAGAGAGATACACAGAGTGAGAAAGACAAAGTCAACTCAGTAACTGAAATTTGAAAACTGACAACTGGGTAACCAAAAGCCAGAGCGACAAATGATTAACCAAGGTGGCAACTCATTAACTGAAGTTTGAACATCGACAACTGGTTAACCAGAAGTCAGAGCGACAAATGATTAACCAAGGTGGCAACTCATTAACTGAAGTTTGAACATCGACAACTGGTTAACCAAAAGTCAGAGCAACAAATCATTAGCCAAGGAGGCAACTCATTAACTGAATACTTGGCATTCACATTGGGGACGGAAGTCCTATGGGAATGGATTCGGCCGCCTTACCGGGGCTTCGGGTGCTGCTTTCCCGCTTGGGGAACCGAGTTGGGGTCGGCAAATGTCCTTGTGCATTAGAGTCGGGACCAGCAGACACGAATTTAGGAAAATTGCGTGGAGGCGGGATGGAGGCGGGTTTGGGCCCGCACGCCAGTTTTGCGATTTTTATCCCCCACACGCCTCCAATCCCGCCTCCCCGGCCCTAGCAAAATCGAGCCCTATGACTCTATGACTATGAGTCCCAGAATGTGAAAGGACAGTATGATAACCCACTGTACCACCCAGTCCAAGAGTGTGAAAGGACATTGTGTTAACACACTGTGGCACCCAGTCCTAGAGTATGTAAGGACAGTGTGATACCCACTGTACTCAGTCCTAGAGTGTGAAAGGACAGTCTGATAACCCACTGTACCCAGTCCCAAAGTGTGAAAGGGCAGTGTGATAACCCAATGTACCACACAGTCCCAAAGAGTGAAAGGACAGTGTGATAACCCACTGTACCCAGTCCCAGAGTGAGAAAGGTCAGTGGGATAAATAATTTACCACCCAGTGCCAGAGTGTGAAAGGACAGTGAGATATCCCACTGTACCCAGTCCCAGAGTGCGAAAGGTCAGTGTGATAACACACTGTACCACCCAGTCCCAGAGTGTGAAAGGACAGTTTGATAACACACTGTACCCAGTCCCAGAGTGTGCAAGGACAGTGTGATAACCCATTTTACCACCCAGAGCCTGAGTGTGAAAGGACACTGTGATAGCCTAATGTACCCAGTTCCAGAGTGTGAAATGACAGTGTGATAACCCACGGTACCCAGTCCCAGAGTGTGGAAGGACAGTGTAATAACCCACTGTACCACCCAGTCCAAGAGTGTGAAAGGACATTGTGTTAACATACTGTGGCACCCAGTCCTAGAGTATGAAAGGACAGTGTGATAACCCACTGTACCCAGTCCAAGAGTGTGAAAGGACAGTGTGATAGCCTACTGTACCCAGTTCCAGAGTGTGAAAGGACAGTATGATAACCCACTGTACCCAGTCCCAGAGTGAGAAAGGTCAGTGGGATAAATCATTTACCACCCAGTGACAGAGTGTGAAAGGACAGTGAAATATCCCACTGTACCCAGCCCCAGAGTGTGAAAGGACAGTATGATAGCCAACTGTACCCAGTCCCAGAGTGTGAAATGACAGTGTGATAAGCCACTGTACCACCCAGTCCCAAAGTGTGAAAGGACAGTGTGATAACCCACTGTACCCAGTCCCAGAGTGTGAAAGGACAGTGTGATATCCCTCTGTAACCAGTCCCACAGTGTGAAAGGTCGGTGTGATAATCCACTGTACCACCAAGTCCCAGAGTGTGAAAGGACAGTGTGATAAACCACTGTACCCAGTCCCAGAGTGTGAAAGGACAGTCTGACAACCCACTGTACCCAGTCCCAAAGTGTGAAAGGGCAGTGTGATAACCCACTGTACCACAGAGTCCCAAAGTGTGAAAGGACAGTGTGATAACCCACTGTACCCAGTCCCAGAGTGAGAAAGGTCAGTGGGATAAATCATTTACCACCCAGTGACAGAGTGTGAAAGGACAGTGAGATATCCCACTGTACCCAGTCCCAGAGTGTGAAAGGACAGTGTGATAACCCACTGTACCCAGTCCCAGAGTGTGAAAGGACAGTGTGCTAGCCCATCTATCAGACAGTGTTAGAGTGTGAATATTCATTGTGATTACCCACTGTACCCAGCCCCAGAGTGTGAAAGGACAGTCTGACAACCCACTGTACTCAGTCCCAAAGTGTGAAAGGACAGCGTGATAACCCATTGTACCACAGAGTCCCAAAGTGTGAAAGGACAGCGTGATAACCCACTGTACCCAGTCCCAGAATGAGAAAGGTCAGTGGGATAAATCATTTACCACCCAGTGACAGAGTGTGAAAGGACAATGAGATATCCCACTGTACCATGTCCCAGAGTGTGAAAGTTCAGTGTGATAACCCACTGTACCACCCAGTGCCAGAGTTTGAAAGGACAGTGTGATAACACACTGATACCAGTCCCAGAGTGTACAAGGACAGTGTGATAACCCACTGTACCACCCAGTCCCAGAGTGTGAAAGGACAGTGTGATAGCCTACTGTACCCAGTTCCAGAGTGTGAAAGGACAGTATGATAACACACTGTACCCAGTCCCAGAGTGAGAAAGGTCAGTGGGATAAATCATTTACCACCCAGTGACAGAGTGTGAAAGGACAGTGAGATATCCCACTGTACCATGTCCCAGAGTGTGAAAGTTCAGTGTGATAACCCACTGTACCACCCAGTGCCAGAGTTTGAAAGGACAGTGTGATAACACACTGATACCAGTCCCAGAGTGTACAAGGACAGTGTGATAACCCACTGTACCACCCAGTCCCAGAGTGTGAAAGGACAGTGTGATAGCCTACTGTACCCAGTTCCAGAGTGTGAAAGGACAGTATGATAACCCACTGTACCCAGTCCCAGAGTGTGAAAGGACAGTGTGATAACCCACTGTGCCTAGTCCCAGAGTGTGAAATGACAGTGTGATAAGCCACTGCACCACCCAGTCCCAGAGTGTGAAAGGACAGTGTGATAACCCATTGTACCCCGTCCCAGAGTGTAAAAGGACAGTGTGATAACACACTGTACCCTGTCCCAGAGTGTGAAAGGACAGTGTGGTATTCCACTGTACCCAGTCCCAGAGTGTGAAAGTGCAGTGTGATAACCCACTGTATCAATAAGTCCCTGAGTGTTAAAGCATAGTGTGATAACTTACTGTACCAGCCAGTCCCACATTGTGAAAGGACAGTGTGATAAGTCACTATAACATCCAGTCCCAGAGTGTGAAAGGACAGTGAGATAATCCACTGTACACAGTCCCAGAGAGTGAAAGGACAGTGGGATAAACCACTGTACCTCCCAATCAAAGAGTGTGAAAGAACAGTGTGATACCCACTGTACCCAGCTCCAGAGTGGGAATGGACAGTTGGATAACCCCCTGTACCCAGTCCCAGAGTGTGAAAGGACAGTCTGATAACTCACTGTACCCAGTCCCAAAGTGTGAAAGGAGAGTGTGATAGCCCACTTTACCACACAGTCCCAATGTGTGAAAGGACAGTGTGATAACCCACTCTACCCAGTCCCAGAGTGAGAAAGGTCAGTGGGATAAATCATTTACCACACAGTCCCAGAGTGTGAAAGGACAGTGTGATAACCCACTGTACCACCCAGTTCCAGAGTGCAAAAGGTCAGTGTGATAACCCACTGTACCACGCAGTCCCAGAGTGTGAAAGGACAGTTTGATAACACACTGTACGCAGTCCCAGAGTTTGCAAGGACAGTGTGATAACCCACTGTACCACCCAGAACCAGAGTGTGAAAGGACAGTGTGATAGACTACTGTACCCAGTTCCAGAGTGTGACAGGACAGTGTGATAGCCTACTGTACCCAATACCAGAGTGTGAAAGGACAGTGTGATATCCCACTTTACCCAGTCCCAGAGAGTGAAAGGATAGTGTGATAACCACTGTACCTAGTCCCAGAGTGTGAAATGACAGTGTGATAAGCCACTGTACCACCCAGTCCCAGAGTGTGAAAGGACAGTGTGATAATCCATTGTACCCAGTCCCAGAGTGTAAAAGGACAGTGTGATTACACACTGTACCCTGTCCCAGAGTGTGAAAGGACAGCGTGATATTCCACTGTACCCAGTCCGAGAGTGTGAAAGTGCAGTGTGATAACCCACTGTATCAGTAAGTCCCTGAGTGTTAAAGCATAGTGTGATAACTTACTGTACCATCCAGTCCCACATTGTGAAAGGACAGTGTGATAAGTCACTATAACATCCAGTCCCAGAGTGTGAAAGAACAGTGAGATAATCCACTGTACACAGTCCCAGAGAGTGAAAGGACAGTGGGATAAACCACTGTATCTCCCAGTCAAAAAGTGTGAAAGGACAGTGTGATACCCACTGTACGCAGTCCCAGAGTGTGAATGGACAGTTGAATAACCCCCTGTACCCAGTCCCAGAGTGTGAAAGGACAGTGTGATAGCCCATCTACCTGACAGTGTCAGAGTGTGAATATTCATTGTGATTACCCATTGTACCCAGCCCCAGAGTTTGAAAGGACAGTCTGATAACCCACTGTACCCAGTCCCAATGTGTGAAAGGACAGTGTGATAACCCACTGTACCACACAGTCCCAAAGTGTGAAAGGACAGTGCGATAACCCAGTGTACCCAGTCCCAGAGTGAGAAAGGTCAGTGGGATAAATCATTTAACACCCAGTGCCAGAGTGTGAACGGACAGTGAGATATCCCACTGTATCCAGTCCCAGAGTGTGAAAGGAAGTTTGATAACCCACTGTACCACACAGTCCCAAAGTGTGAAAGGACAGTGTGAAAACCCACTGTACCCAGTCCCAGAGTGAGAAAGGTCAGTGGGATAAATCATTTACCACCCAGTGCCAGAGTGTGAAAGGACAGTGAGATATCACACTGTACCCAGCCCCAGAGTGTGAAAGGACAGTATGATAGCCAACTGTACCCAGTCTCAGAGTGTGAAATGACAGTGTGATAAGCCACTGTACCACCCAGTCCCAAAGTGTGAAAGGACAGTGTGATAACCCACTGTACCCAGTCCCAGAGTGAGAAAGGTCAGTGGGATAAATCATTTACCACCCAGTGCCAGAGTGTGAAAGGACAGTGAGATATCACACTGTACCCAGCCCCAGAGTGTGAAAGGACAGTATGATAGCCAACTGTACCCAGTCCCAGAGTGTGAAATGACAGTGTGATAAGCCACTGTACCACCCAGTCCCAAAGTGTGAATGGACAGTGTGATAACCCACTGTACCCAGTCCCAGAGTGTGAAAGGACAGTGTGATAGCCCTCTGTAACCAGTCCCACAGTGTGAAAGGTCGGTGTGATAATCCACTGTACCACCAAGTCCCAGAGTGTGAAAGGACAGTGTGATAAACCACTGTACCCAGTCCCAGAGTGTGAAAGGACAGTGTGATAACCCACTGTACCCAGTCCCAGAGTGTGAAAGGACTGTGTGATAACCCACTGTACCCAGTCCCAGAGTGTGAAAGGACAGTGTGATAACCCACTGTACCCAGTCCCAGAGTGTGAAAGGACTGTGTGATAACCCACTGAACCCAGTCCCAGAGTGTGAAAGGACAGTGCGATAACCCACTGAACCACCCAGTCCCAGAGTGTGAAAGGACAGTGTGATAACCTATTGTACCCAGTCCCAGAGTGTGAAAGGACAGTGTGATATCCCTCTGTACCCAGTCACAGAGTGTGAAAGAACAGTTTGTTAACCCACTGTACCACCCGTTCCCTTGTATGGAAGGACATTGTGATAACCAACTGTACCCAGTCCCAGACAATGAAAGGAGAGTGAGACAACCCACTGTACCACACAGTCCCAGAGTGTGAAAGGACAGTGTGATAACCCACTGCACCCAGTCCCAGAGTGTACAAGGACAGTGTGATAACCCACTGTACCACCCAGTCCCAGAGTGTGAAAGGTCAGTGTGATAGCCTACTGTACCCAGTTCCAGAGTGTGAAAGGACAGTGTAATAACCCACTGTACCCTGCCCCAGAGTGTGAAAGGACAGTGTGATAACCCACTGTACCTAGTCCCAGAGTGTGAAATGACAGTGTGATATGCCACTGTACCACCCAGTCCCAGAGTGTGAAAGGACAGTGTGATAACCCATTGTACCCAGTCCCAGAGTGTAAAAGGACAGTGTGATAACCCACTGTACCCTGTCCCAGAGTGTGAAAGGACAGTGTGATATTCCACTGTACCCAGTCCCAGAGTGTGAAAGGACAGTGTGATAACCCACTGTACCACACAGTCCCAAAGTGTGAAAGGACAGTGTGATAACCCACTTTACCCAGTTCCAGAGTGAGAAACGTCAGTGGGATAAATCATTTACCACCCAGTGCCAGAGTGTGAAAGGACAGTGAGATATCCCACTGTACCCTGTCCCAGAGTGTGAAAGGACAGTGTGATATTCCACTGTACCCAGTCCCAGAGTGTGAAAGGACAGTGTGATAACCCACTGTACCACACAGTCCCAAAGTGTGAAAGGACAGTGTGATAACCCACTGTGCCCAGTCCCAGAGTGAGAAACGTCAGTGGGATAAATCATTTACCACCCAGTGCCAGAGTGTGAAAGGACAGTGAGATATCCCACTGTGCCCAGTCCCAGAGTGTGAAAGGAAGGCTCACACACAGATCAGCATGGACTCACATTCAGACACTGCTCACCATGGACTCGCACTCCGACACTGATCACCATGGACTCACACTCAGACACTGATCACTCTGGACTCGCACTCAGACACTGATCACCGTGGTGTCACACTCAGGCACTGACCCCATGGACTCACACTGAGAAACTGATCTCCATGGACTCACTCTCAGACACTTTTCAGCATGGACTCACATTCAGGCACTGCTCACCATGGATTCACACTCAGACACAGATCAGCATGTACACACACTCACTCAGCCACTGATCACCATCGACTCACACTCAGACACGGATCAACATGGACACACAGTCACTCAGACACTGATCACCAGTGACTCACTCTCAGACACTGATCACCATGACACTCACACAGACACTGATCACCGCAGACTCACTCCGACACTGATCACGATTGGTTCACACTCAGACACTGATCTCCATGTACTCACTCTTGGACACTGATCAACATGGACACACACTCAGACACTGATCACCATGGGCTCACACTCAGACACTGCTCACCATGGACTCACATTCAGACACTGCTCACCATGGTCACACACTCAGACACTGATCACCATGAACACACTCTCAGACACTGATCACCATGGACACACTCAGACACTGATCACCTTGGACTCACACTCAGTCACTGATCACCATGGACACATTCACCCAGGCACTGCTCACCATGGACACACACCCAGACACTGCTCGCCATGGACTCACACTCCGACACTGATCACCAGTGAATCACACTGGGACAGTGCTCACCGTAGATGCACACTCTGACACTGATCACCATTGACTCACACTCAGACAATGATCACCATGAGGGACACACACTCAGACACTGATCACCATGGACTCACACTCAGGTACTGATCACCATGGACTCACACTCGGACAATGATCACCATGAGGGACACACACTCAGACACTGATCACCATGGACTCACACTCAGACACTGATCACCATTGACACACACTGGGAAACTGATCACCATGGACACAAATTCAGACACTGCTCACCATGGTCTCACACACTGGCACTGCTCACCATTGATTCACACTCAGACACTGTTCACAATGGACTCGCACTCAGACACTGCTCAACATGGACTCACACTCAGACACTGCTCAACATGGAGTCACACTCAGACACTGCTCAGCATGGACTCACACTCGGACACTGATCACCGTGGACTCACATTCCAACACTGATCACCATGGACTCACACTCAGACACTGCTCACCATGGACACAAACTCTGGCACTGCTCAACATGGACTCACACTCGGACACTGCTCAGCATGGACTCACACTCAGACACTGCTCACCATGGACTCACACTCGGACACTACTCACCATGGACTCACACGCAGATACTGCTCACCCTAGACTCGCACTCAGACACTGAGTACCTTCGGCTCAAACTCAGACACTGATCACCATGGACTCACACTCAGGCACTGATCACCATGGACTCACACACAGACAATGATCACCATGGACACACACTCAGACACTGACCACCATGGACTCACACTCAGACACTGCTGACCATGGACTCACACTCAGACACTGCTCAACATGGACTCACACTCAGACACTGCTCCACATGGACTCACACTCAGACACTGCTCACCATGGACTCATACTCGGAGACTGCTCAGCATGGACTCACACTCAGAAACTGCTGACCATGGACTCACACTCATGCACTGATCACCATGGACTCACACTCGGACACTGATCACCATGGACTCGCACTCAGACGCTGATCACCGTGGTCTCACACTCAGACAATGACCCCATGGACTCACACTGAGACACTGATCTCCATGGATTCACTCTCAGACACTTTTCAGCATGGACTCATATTCAGGCACTGCTCACCATGGATTCACACTCAGACACTGATCAGCATGTACACACACTCACTCAGGCACTGATCACCATGGACTCACACTCAGACACGGATCATCCTGGACAGACACTCACTCAGACACTGATCACCAGTGACTCACTCTCGGACACTGATCACCATGGACACACTCACTCAGACACTGAGCACCGTGGACTCACACTCCGACACTGATCACGATGGTTTCACACTCAGACACTGATCCCCATGGACTCACTCTTCGACACTGATCAACATGGACACACAATCAGAGACTGATCACTATGGGCTCACACTCAGACACTGATCACCATGAACACACACTCAGACACTGATCACCGTGGACACACTCACTCAGACACTGATCACCTTGGACACACACTCAGTCACTGATCACCATGGATACACTCACTCAGGCACTGCTCACCATGGACACACACTCAGACACTGCTCACCATGGACTGACACTCCGAAACTGATCACCAGTGAAAAACACTTGGACAGTGCTCACCGTAGATGCACACTCTATCACTGATCACCATTGACTCACTCAGACAATGATCACCATGTGGGACACACACTCAGGCACTGACCACCGTGGACTCACATTCAGACACTGATCACCATGGACTCACACTCGCACAATGATCACCATGAGGGACACACACTCAGATACTGATCACCATGGACTCACACTCAGACACTGATCACTATGGACTCACACTCAGACACTGATCACCATGGTCACAAATTGAGACACTGCTCACCATGGACTCAAACACTGACACAGCTGACCATTGATTCACACTCAGACACTGTTCACCATGGGCTCACACTCAGACACTGATCTCCATGGAATCACACTCAGCTACTGCTCACCCTGGACTCGAACTCAGACACTGATTACCATGGACTCACACTCAGACACTGCTCACCATGGACTCACACTCGAACACTTCTCACCATGGACTCACACGCAGATACTGCTCACCCTGGATTCGCACTCAGACACTGATTACCTTGGGCTCACACTCAGACACTGATCACCATGGACTCACATTCAGGCACTGATCACCATGGACTCACACCCGGACACTGATCACCATGGACACAAACTCGTACACTGATCACCATGGACTCACACTCCAAAACTGATTACCATGAGGGACACACACTCAGATACTGATCACCATGGACTCACACTCGGACACTGCTCACCATGGACTCACACTCGGACACTGCTGACCATGGACTGACACTCAGACACTACTCACCATGGACTCACACTAAGACACTGCTCCACATGGACTCACACTCAGACACTGCTCACCATGGACTCACACTCAGACACTGCTCACCATGGACACACACTCGGACACTGATCACCATGGACTCAAACTCGTGCACTGATCCCCATGGGCTCACACTCCAAAACTGATCACCATGAGGGACACACACTCAGATACTGATCACCATGGACTCACACTCGGACACTGATCACCGTGGACTCACACACTGACATTGATCAGTATTGGACTCACACTCACGCACTGGTGTGCATAGACTCACACTCAGACACTGCTCACCATGGACTCACACTCAGACACTGCTGACCACGGACTCACACTCAGACACTGCTCACCAGGACTCACACTCAGACACTGCTCAACATGGGCTCACACTCGAAAACTGCTCAGCATGGACTCACACTCAGACACTGCTCACCATGGACTCACACTCGGACACTTCTCACCACGGACTCACACGCAGATACTGCTCACCCTGGACTCGCACTCAGACACTTATTAGCTTGGGCTCACACTCAGACACTGATCACCATGGACTCACACTCAGGCACTGATCACCATGGACTCACACTCAGACAATGATCACCGTGGACTCACACACAGACAGTGATCATCATGGACTCACACTCAGACACTGCTCACCATGGACTCACACTCAGACACTGCTCCACATGGACTCACACTCAGACACTGCTCACCATGGACTCACACTCGGACACTGATCACCATGGAGTCAAACTCGTACACTGATCCCCATGGACTCACACTCCAAAACTGTTTACCATGAGGGGCACACACTCAGATACTGATCACCATGGACTCACACTCGGACACTGATCACCGTGGACTCACACTCTGACAGAGATCACCAATGGACTCACACTCACACACTGATCAGCATGGACTCACATTCAGACACTGCTCACCATGGACTCGCACTCAGACACTTATCACCATAGACTAGCTCTCTGACACTGGTCAGCATGGACTCACACTCGGACACGGATCACCATGGACTCACACTCAGACACTGATCACCGTGGACTCACACTTTGACACTGATCACCATGGACTCACACTCGGACACGTATCACCATGGACTCACATTCAGAAATTGCTCACCATGGACTCACATTCAGACACTGCTCACCATCGAGTCACTGTTGGACACTGATCCCCATGGGCACACATTCAGACACTGATCACCTTGGACACACTCTCAGACACTGATCACTTTAGACACACTCACTCGGAAACTGATCGGCTTGGACTCACACTCCGACACTGATCACCATGGACTCACACTCAGACACGGCTGACCACGGACTCACACTCAGACACTGCTGACCATGGACTCACACTCTGACACTTCTCACCTGGACTCACACGCAGATACTGCTCACCCTGGACTCGCACTCAGACACTGATTACCTTGGGCTCAAACTCAGACACTGATCACCATGGACTCACATTCAGGCCCTGATCACCATGGACTCACACTCAGACACTGATCACCATGGACTCAAACTCGTACATTTATCGCCATGGAGTCACACTCCAAAACTGATAACCATGCAGGACAGATACTCAGCCACTGATCACCATGGACTCGCACTCACTGATCACCATGAACTCACACTCCGACACTGATCACTATGGACTCACACTCAGTCACTGCTCAACCTGGACTCGCACTCAGACACTGCTCACCATGGACTCACACCCAGACACTTATCACCATACACATGCACTCTGACACTGATCAGCATGGACTCACACTCGGACACTGATCACCATGGACTCAAACTCGTACACTGATCCCCATGGACTCACACTCCAAAACTGATCACCATGAGGGACACACACTCAGATACTGATCACCATGGACTCACACTCAGGCACTGATCACCATGGACTCACACTCAGACACTGCTGACCATGGACTGACACTCAGACACTACTCACCATGGACTCACACTAAGACACTGCTCCACATGGACTCGCACTCAGACACTGCTCACCATGGACTCACACTCAGACACTGCTCACCATGGACTCACACTCGGACACTGATCACCATGGACTCAAACTCGTGCACTGATCCCCATGGGCTCACACTCCAAAACTGATCACCATGAGGGACACACACTCAGATACTGATCACCATGGACTCACACTCGGACACTGATCACCGTGGACTCACACACTGACATTGATCAGTATTGGACTCACACTCACGCACTGGTGTGCATAGACTCACACTCAGACACTGCTCACCATGGACTCACACTCAGACACTGCTGACCACGGACTCACACTCAGACACTGCTCACCAGGACTCACACTCAGACACTGCTCAACATGGGCTCACACTCGAAAACTGCTCAGCATGGACTCACACTCAGACACTGCTCACCATGGACTCACACTCGGACACTTCTCACCAAGGACTCACACGCAGATACTGCTCACCCTGGACTCGCACTCAGACACTTATTAGCTTGGGCTCACACTCAGACACTGATCACCATGGACTCACACTCAGGCACTGATCACCATGGACTCACACTCAGACAATGATCACCGTGGACTCACACACAGACAGTGATCATCATGGACTCACACTCAGACACTGCTCACCATGGACTCACACTCAGACACTGCTCACCATGGACACACACTCGGACGCTGATCACCATGGACTCAAACTCGTGCACTGATCCCCATGGGCTCACACTCCAAAACTGATCACCATGAGGGACACACACTCAGATACTGATCACCATGGACTCACACTCGGACACTGATCACCGTGGACTCACACACTGACATTGATCAGTATTGGACTCACACTCACGCACTGGTGTGCATAGACTCACACTCAGACACTGCTCACCATGGACTCACACTCAGACACTGCTGACCACGGACTCACACTCAGACACTGCTCACCAGGACTCACACTCAGACACTGCTCAACATGGGCTCACACTCGAAAACTGCTCAGCATGGACTCACACTCAGACACTGCTCACCATGGACTCACACTCGGACACTTCTCACCACGGACTCACACGCAGATACTGCTCACCCTGGACTCGCACTCAGACACTTATTAGCTTGGGCTCACACTCAGACACTGATCACCATGGACTCACACTCAGGCACTGATCACCATGGACTCACACTCAGACAATGATCACCGTGGACTCACACACAGACAGTGATCATCATGGACTCACACTCAGACACTGCTCACCATGGACTCACACTCAGACACTGCTCCACATGGACTCACACTCAGACACTGCTCACCATGGACTCACACTCGGACACTGATCACCATGGAGTCAAACTCGTACACTGATCCCCATGAACTCACACTCCAAAACTGTTTACCATGAGGGGCACACACTCAGATACTGATCACCATGGACTCACACTCGGACACTGATCACCGTGGACTCACACTCTGACACTGATCACCAATGGACTCACACTCACACACTGATCAGCATGGACTCACATTCAGACACTGCTCACCATGGACTCGCACTCAGACACTTATCACCATAGACTAGCTCTCTGACACTGGTCAGCATGGACTCACACTCGGACACGGATCACCATGGACTCACACTCAGACACTGATCACCGTGGACTCACACTCTGACACTGATCACCATGGACTCACACTCGGACACGTATCACCATGGACTCACATTCAGAAATTGCTCACCATGGACTCACATTCAGACACTGCTCACCATCGAGTCACTGTTGGACACTGATCCCCATGGGCACACATTCAGACACTGATCACCTTGGACACACTCTCAGACACTGATCACTTTAGACACACTCACTCGGAAACTGATCGGCTTGGACTCACACTCCGACACTGATCACCATGGACTCACACTCAGACACGGCTGACCACGGACTCACACTCAGACACTGCTGACCATGGACTCACACTCTGACACTTCTCACCTGGACTCACACGCAGATACTGCTCACCCTGGACTCGCACTCAGACACTGATTACCTTGGGCTCAAACTCAGACACTGATCACCATGGACTCACATTCAGGCCCTGATCACCATGGACTCACACTCAGACACTGATCACCATGGACTCAAACTCGTACATTTATCGCCATGGAGTCACACTCCAAAACTGATAACCATGCAGGACAGATACTCAGCCACTGATCACCATGGACTCGCACTCACTGATCACCATGAACTCACACTCCGACACTGATCACTATGGACTCACACTCAGTCACTGCTCAACCTGGACTCGCACTCAGACACTGCTCACCATGGACTCACACCCAGACACTTATCACCATACACACGCACTCTGACACTGATCAGCATGGACTCACACTCGGACACTGATCACCATGGACTCAAACTCGTACACTGATCCCCATGGACTCACACTCCAAAACTGATCACCATGAGGGACACACACTCAGATACTGATCACCATGGACTCACACTCAGGCACTGATCACCATGGACTCACACTCTGACACTTCTCACCTGGACTCACACGCAGATACTGCTCACCCTGGACTCGCACTCAGACACTGATTACCTTGGGCTCAAACTCAGACACTGATCACCATGGACTCACATTCAGGCCCTGATCACGATGGACTCACACTCAGACACTGATCACCATGGACTCAAACTCGTACATTTATCGCCATGGAGTCACACTCCAAAACTGATAACCATGCAGGACAGATACTCAGCCACTGATCACCATGGACTCGCACTCACTGATCACCATGAACTCACACTCCGACACTGATCACTATGGACTCACACTCAGTCACTGCTCAACCTGGACTCGCACTCAGACACTGCTCACCATGGACTCACACCCAGACACTTATCACCATACACATGCACTCTGACACTGATCAGCATGGACTCACACTCGGACACTGATCACCATGGACTCAAACTCGTACACTGATCCCCATGGACTCACACTCCAAAACTGATCACCATGAGGGACACACACTCAGATACTGATCACCATGGACTCACACTCAGGCACTGATCACCATGGACTCACACTCAGACACTGCTGACCATGGACTGACACTCAGACACTACTCACCATGGACTCACACTAAGACACTGCTCCACATGGACTCGCACTCAGACACTGCTCACCATGGACTCACACTCAGACACTGCTCACCATGGACTCACACTCGGACACTGATCACCATGGACTCAAACTCGTGCACTGATCCCCATGGGCTCACACTCCAAAACTGATCACCATGAGGGACACACACTCAGATACTGATCACCATGGACTCACACTCGGACACTGATCACCGTGGACTCACACACTGACATTGATCAGTATTGGACTCACACTCACGCACTGGTGTGCATAGACTCACACTCAGACACTGCTCACCATGGACTCACACTCAGACACTGCTGACCACGGACTCACACTCAGACACTGCTCACCAGGACTCACACTCAGACACTGCTCAACATGGGCTCACACTCGAAAACTGCTCAGCATGGACTCACACTCAGACACTGCTCACCATGGACTCACACTCGGACACTTCTCACCAAGGACTCACACGCAGATACTGCTCACCCTGGACTCGCACTCAGACACTTATTAGCTTGGGCTCACACTCAGACACTGATCACCATGGACTCACACTCAGGCACTGATCACCATGGACTCACACTCAGACAATGATCACCGTGGACTCACACACAGACAGTGATCATCATGGACTCACACTCAGACACTGCTCACCATGGACTCACACTCAGACACTGCTCACCATGGACACACACTCGGACGCTGATCACCATGGACTCAAACTCGTGCACTGATCCCCATGGGCTCACACTCCAAAACTGATCACCATGAGGGACACACACTCAGATACTGATCACCATGGACTCACACTCGGACACTGATCACCGTGGACTCACACACTGACATTGATCAGTATTGGACTCACACTCACGCACTGGTGTGCATAGACTCACACTCAGACACTGCTCACCATGGACTCACACTCAGACACTGCTGACCACGGACTCACACTCAGACACTGCTCACCAGGACTCACACTCAGACACTGCTCAACATGGGCTCACACTCGAAAACTGCTCAGCATGGACTCACACTCAGACACTGCTCACCATGGACTCACACTCGGACACTTCTCACCACGGACTCACACGCAGATACTGCTCACCCTGGACTCGCACTCAGACACTTATTAGCTTGGGCTCACACTCAGACACTGATCACCATGGACTCACACTCAGGCACTGATCACCATGGACTCACACTCAGACAATGATCACCGTGGACTCACACACAGACAGTGATCATCATGGACTCACACTCAGACACTGCTCACCATGGACTCACACTCAGACACTGCTCCACATGGACTCACACTCAGACACTGCTCACCATGGACTCACACTCGGACACTGATCACCATGGAGTCAAACTCGTACACTGATCCCCATGGACTCACACTCCAAAACTGTTTACCATGAGGGGCACACACTCAGATACTGATCACCATGGACTCACACTCGGACACTGATCACCGTGGACTCACACTCTGACACTGATCACCAATGGACTCACACTCACACACTGATCAGCATGGACTCACATTCAGACACTGCTCACCATGGACTCGCACTCAGACACTTATCACCATAGACTAGCTCTCTGACACTGGTCAGCATGGACTCACACTCGGACACGGATCACCATGGACTCACACTCAGACACTGATCACCGTGGACTCACACTCTGACACTGATCACCATGGACTCACACTCGGACACGTATCACCATGGACTCACATTCAGAAATTGCTCACCATGGACTCACATTCAGACACTGCTCACCATCGAGTCACTGTTGGACACTGATCCCCATGGGCACACATTCAGACACTGATCACCTTGGACACACTCTCAGACACTGATCACTTTAGACACACTCACTCGGAAACTGATCGGCTTGGACTCACACTCCGACACTGATCACCATGGACTCACACTCAGACACGGCTGACCACGGACTCACACTCAGACACTGCTGACCATAGACTCACACTCTGACACTTCTCACCTGGACTCACACGCAGATACTGCTCACCCTGGACTCGCACTCAGACACTGATTACCTTGGGCTCAAACTCAGACACTGATCACCATGGACTCACATTCAGGCCCTGATCACCATGGACTCACACTCAGACACTGATCACCATGGACTCAAACTCGTACATTTATCGCCATGGAGTCACACTCCAAAACTGATAACCATGCAGGACAGATACTCAGCCACTGATCACCATGGACTCGCACTCACTGATCACCATGAACTCACACTCCGACACTGATCACTATGGACTCACACTCAGTCACTGCTCAACCTGGACTCGCACTCAGACACTGCTCACCATGGACTCACACCCAGACACTTATCACCATACACACGCACTCTGACACTGATCAGCATGGACTCACACTCGGACACTGATCACCATGGACTCAAACTCGTACACTGATCCCCATGGACTCACACTCCAAAACTGATCACCATGAGGGACACACACTCAGATACTGATCACCATGGACTCACACTCAGGCACTGATCACCATGGACTCACACTCAGACACTGCTGACCATGGACTGACACTCAGACACTACTCACCATGGACTCACACTAAGACACTGCTCCACATGGACTCGCACTCAGACACTGCTCACCATGGACTCACACTCAGACACTGCTCACCATGGACTCACACTCGGACACTGATCACCATGGACTCAAACTCGTGCACTGATCCCCATGGGCTCACACTCCAAAACTGATCACCATGAGGGACACACACTCAGATACTGATCACCATGGCCTCACACTCGGACACTGATCACCGTGGACTCACACACTGACATTGATCAGTATTGGACTCACACTCACGCACTGGTGTGCATAGACTCACACTCAGACACTGCTCACCATGGACTCACACTCAGACACTGCTGACCACGGACTCACACTCAGACACTGCTCACCAGGACTCACACTCAGACACTGCTCAACATGGGCTCACACTCGAAAACTGCTCAGCATGGACTCACACTCAGACACTGCTCACCATGGACTCACACTCGGACACTTCTCACCAAGGACTCACACGCAGATACTGCTCACCCTGGACTCGCACTCAGACACTTATTAGCTTGGGCTCACACTCAGACACTGATCACCATGGACTCACACTCAGGCACTGATCACCATGGACTCACACTCAGACAATGATCACCGTGGACTCACACACAGACAGTGATCATCATGGACTCACACTCAGACACTGCTCACCATGGACTCACACTCAGACACTGCTCCACATGGACTCACACTCAGACACTGCTCACCATGGACTCACACTCGGACACTGATCACCATGGAGTCAAACTCGTACACTGATCCCCATGGACTCACACTCCAAAACTGTTTACCATGAGGGGCACACACTCAGATACTGATCACCATGGACTCACACTCGGACACTGATCACCGTGGACTCACACTCTGACACTGATCACCAATGGACTCACACTCACACACTGATCAGCATGGACTCACATTCAGACACTGCTCACCATGGACTCGCACTCAGACACTTATCACCATAGACTAGCTCTCTGACACTGGTCAGCATGGACTCACACTCGGACACGGATCACCATGGACTCACACTCAGACACTGATCACCGTGGACTCACACTCTGACACTGATCACCATGGACTCACACTCGGACACGTAACGCCATGGACTCACATTCAGAAATTGCTCACCATGGACTCACATTCAGACACTGCTCACCATCGAGTCATTGTTGGACACTGATCCCCATGGGCACACATTCAGACACTGATCACCTTGGACACACTCTCAGACACTGATCACTTTAGACACACTCACTCGGAAACTGATCGGCTTGGACTCACACTCCGACACTGATCACCATGGACTCACACTCAGACACGGCTGACCACGGACTCACACTCAGACACTGCTGACCATGGACTCACACTCTGACACTTCTCACCTGGACTCACACGCAGCTACTGCTCACCCTGGACTCGCACTCAGACACTGATTACCTTGGGCTCAAACTCAGACACTGATCACCATGGACTCACATTCAGGCCCTGATCACCATGGACTCACACTCAGACACTGATCACCATGGACTCAAACTCGTACACTTATCGCCATGGAGTCACACTCCAAAACTGATAACCATGCAGGACAGATACTCAGCCACTGATCACCATGGACTCACACTCACTGATCACCATGAACTCACACTCCGACACTGATCACTATGGACTCACACTCAGTCACTGCTCAACCTGGACTCGCACTCAGACACTGCTCACCATGGACTCACACCCAGACACTTATCACCATAGACTCGCACTCTGACACTGATCAGCATGGACTCACACTCGGACACGGATCACCATGGGCTCACACTCAGACACTTATGACCGTGTACTCACATTCTGACACTGATCACCAATGGACTCACACTCACACACTGATCAGCATGGACTCACACTCAGACACTTATCACCATAGACTCACATTCAGTCACTTATTACCATAGACTCGCACTCTGACACTGATCACCATGGACTCACACTCGGACACGGATCACCATGGACTCACATTCAGAAACTGCTCACCATGGACTCACATTCAGACACTGCTCACCATCGAGTCACTCTTGGACACTGATCCCCATGCGCACATATTCAGACACTGATCACCTTGGACACACACTCAAACACTGATCACTTTAGACACACTCACTCGGATACTGATCGGCATGGACTCGCACTCCGACACTGATCAGCATGGACTCACACTCAGACACTGATCACACTGGACTCGCACTCAGACACTGATCACCGTGGTCTCGCACTCAGACACTGACCCCATGGACTCACACTGAGACACTGATCTCCATGGATTCACTCTCAGACACTTTTCAGCATGGACTCACATTCAGGCACTGCTCACCATGGATTCACACTCAGACACTGATCAGCATGTACACACACTCACTCAGGCACTGATCACCATGGACTCACACTCAGACACGGATCACCCTGGACAGACACTCACTCAGACACTGATCACCAGTGACTCACTCTCGGACACTGGTCACCATGGACACACTCACTCAGACACTGATCACTGCGGACTCACACTCCGACACTGATCATGATGGGTTCACACTCAGACACTGATCCCCATGGACTCACTCTTGGACACTGCCCACCATGGACTCACACTCAGACACTGCTCACAATGGACTCACATTCGGAAACTGCTCACCATTGACTCACACTCTGACACTGATTACCATGGACTCACACTCTGACACTGATTACTATGGACTCACACTCAGACACTGATCACCATGGACTCACATTGAAACACGGATCACCATGGAGTCGCACTCTGAAACTGATTACCTTGGACTCACACTCGGACACCGATCGCAATGGACTCACATTCAGACACTGTGCACCATGAACTCACACTCAGACACTGGTCACCATGAACTCATACTCAGACACTGCTCACCATGGACTCAAACACCGGCACTGCTCACCATTTATTCACACTCAGACACTGTTCACCATCGGCTCACACTCAGACACTGATCTCCATGGACTCGCACTCAGACACTGCTCACCATGGACTCACACTCAGACACTGCTGACCACGGACTCACACTCAGACACTGCTAACCATGGACTCCCACTCAGACACTGCTCAACATGGACTCACACTCGAAAACTGCTCAGCATGGACTCACACTCAGACACTGCTCACCATGGACTCACACTCGGACACTTCTCACCACGGACTCACACGCAGATACTGCTCACCCTGGACTCGCACTCAGACACTGATTAGCTTGGGCTCACACTCAGATACTGATCACCATGGACTCACACTCAGGCACTGATCACCATGGACTCACACTCAGACACTGCTCACCATGGACTGACTCTCAGACACTACTCACCATGGACTCACACTAAGACACTGCTCCACATGGACTCATACTCAGACACTGCTGACCATGGACTGACACTCAGACACTACTCACCATGGACTCACACTCTGACACTGATTACTATGGACTCACACTCAGACACTGATCACCATGGACTCACATTGAAACACGGATCACCATGGAGTCGCACTCTGAAACTGATTACCTTGGACTCACACTCGGACACCGATCGCAATGGACTCACACTCAGACACTGCTGACCATGGACTGACACTCAGACACTACTCACCATGGACTCACACTAAGACACTGCTCCACATGGACTCGCACTCAGACACTGCTCACCATGGACTCACACTCAGACACTGCTCACCATGGACTCACACTCGGACACTGATCACCATGGACTCAAACTCGTACACTGATCCCCATGGACTCACACTCCAAAACTGATCACCATGAGGGACACACACTCAGATACTGATCACCATGGACTCACACTCAGGCACTGATCACCATGGACTCACACTCAGACACTGCTGACCATGGACTGACACTCAGACACTACTCACCATGGACTCACACTAAGACACTGCTCCACATGGACTCGCACTCAGACACTGCTCACCATGGACTCACACTCAGACACTGCTCACCATGGACTCACACTCGGACACTGATCACCATGGACTCAAACTCGTACACTGATCCCCATGGACTCACACTCCAAAACTGATCACCATGAGGGACACACACTCAGATACTGATCACCATGGACTCACACTCGGACACTGATCACCGTGGACTCACACACTGACATTGATCAGTATTGACTCACACTCACGCACTGGTCAGCATAGACTCACACTCAGACACTGCTCACCATGGACTCACACTCAGACACTGCTGACCACGGACTCACACTCAGACACTGCTCACCATGGACTCACACTCAGACACTGCTCAACATGGGCTCACACTCGAAAACTGCTCAGCATGGACTCACACTCAGACACTGCTCACCATGGACTCACACTCGGACACTTCTCACCACGGACTCACACGCAGATACTGCTCACCCTGGACTCGCACTCAGACATTGATTAGCTTGGGCTCACACTCAGACACTGATCACCATGGACTCACACTCAGGCACTGATCACCATGGACTCACACTCAGACAATGATCACCGTGGACTCACACTCAGACAGTGATCATCATGGACTCACACTCAGACACTGCTCACCATGGACTCACACTCAGACACTGCTCCACATGGACTCACACTCAGACACTGCTCACCATGGACTCACACTCGGACACTGATCACCATGGACTCAAACTCGTACACTGATCCCCATAGACTCACACTCCAAAACTGATCACCATGAGGGACACACACTCAGATACTGATCACCATGGACTCACACTCGGACACTGATCACCGTGGACTCACACACTGACATTGATCAGTATTGGTCTCACACTCACGCACTGATCAGCATAGACTCACACTCAGACACTGCTCACCATGGACTCACTCTTGTACACAGAGCACCATTGACCCACACTCGGACACTGATCACCGTGGACTCACACTCTGACACTGATCACCAATAGACTCACACTCACACACTGTTCAGCCTGGACTCACATTCAGACACTGCTCACCATGGACTCGCACTCAGACACTTATCACCATAGACTCGCACTCTGACACTGATCAGCATGGACTCACACTCGGACACGGATCACCATGGACTCACACTCAGACACTGATCACCGTGGACTCACACTCTGACACTGATCACCATGGACTCACACTCGGACACGTATCACCATGGACTCACATTCAGAAATTGCTCACCATGGACTCACATTCAGACACTGCTCACCATCGAGTCACTGTTGGACAATGATCCCCATGGGCACACATTCAGACACTGATCACCTTGGACACACTCTCAGACACTGATCACTTTAGACACACTCACTCGGAAACTGATCGGCTTGGACTCGCACTCCGACACTGATCACCATGGACTCACACTCAGACACGGCTGACCACGGGCTCACACTCAGACACTGCTGACCATGGACTCACACTCTGACACTTCTCACCTGGACTCACACGCAGATACTGCTCACCCTGGACTCGCACTCAGACACTGATTACCTTGGGCTCAAACTCAGACACTGATCACCATGGACTCACATTCAGGCACTGATCACCATGGACTCACACTCAGACACTGATCACCATGGACTCAAACTCGTACACTTATCGCCATGGAGTCACACTCCAAAACTGATAACCATGCGGGACAGATACTCAGCCACTGATCACCATGGACTCGCACTCACTGATCACCATGTAAGCACACTCGGACACTGATCACCATGGACTCACACTCTGACACTGATCACCATGGTCACAAATTCAGACACTGCTCACCATGGACTCGCACTCTGACACTGCTCACCATTGACTCACATTCAGACACTGTTCACCATGAGCTCACATTCGGACACTGGCCACCATGGACTCACACTCAGAAATTGACCTCCATGGAAACACACTCAGACACTGCTCACCATGGACTCACACTCCGACATTGCTCACCAAGGACTCACACTCTGACACTGCTCACAATGGACACCCACTAGGAAACTGATCACCATGGACTCTAACACGGATACTGGTTACCTTGGACTCACACTCCGACATTGCTCACCAAGGACTCACACTCTGACACTTCCCGCCATGGACTCAAACTCAGACACTGCTCAACATGGACTCACACTCAGACACTGATTACCATGGACTCACACTCAGACACTGATCACCATGGACTCACATTCAGTCACGGGTCACCATGGACTCGCACTCTGAAACTGATTACCTTGGACTCACATTCGGACACCGATCACAATGGACTCACATTCAGACACTGTGCGCCATGAACTCACTCTCAGACACTGATCACCATGAACTCACAATCAGACACTGATCACCATGGACTCACACTCAGTCACTGCTCAACCTGGACTCGCACTCAGACACTGCTCAACATGGACTCACACTCGGACACTGCTCAACATGGAGTCACACTCAGACACTGCTCACCATGGGCTCACACGCAGATACTGCTCACTCTGGACTCGCACTCAGACACTGATCACCATGGACTTGCTCTCAGGCACTGATCACTGTAATGATATTAGCAAATAGTGATGGTATTTGCCTGTTTGATTATTATGCCTTACCAGCATATTTGCCTGTTTGCTTATTTAGCCTTAGCAGCAGAGGGCATGTGAGAGAGAGAGAGTTTAGTTTTAGTTTCGTTTTAGATGAATCTCTAAGATGGTGTCTCCTGTAATGCTGTTAACAGAGTTGCACAAACTTTAGATTAAAAGACATTCTCTTTCATGAATGTGTCTTCATTGAACCCACAAAGAAATCAATACATGGTGTCAGAAGCGATTGAAAGAGATGAAGAGGAAAAACCTGAAGTTAAATCAGCTCTCCACATATTAGCAAGCCAAAAGAGAACATCGTTACTTACCTTTGAAGAATAGCTACCGAAGTGAAAAATGGAAGGTTTACACCCACGGGCGAAGCTTCAGTTGACAGGTAATGTGGCTGATAATTGGAGGAGATTCAAACAACGTTTGGAGTTGTATATAGCGGCAATCGGAGCTGACGAGAAAAGTGATAAAAGGAAAGCGTCAGTGTTCTTACATGTCGTGGGTAATGAAGTGCTGGAGGTGTATAATAACTTCACATTCGCTGCTGTTGGAGACAAAATGAAGCTGGATAAAATAATGGAACAGTTTGAGGCCTACTGCATACCGAAATGTAACGTGACGTTTGAGAGGCACAGATTTTTCACATGTGTACAGAAAACGGGTGAGACTATTGATCAGTATGTGACTGAACTGAGAAACAGAAGCAAAACGTGTTAATTTGGGGGACTGACAGACTCGCTGATAAAAGACAGACTGGTGTGTGGTATTCCAGATAATGGTCTAAGGGAAAGACTGCTAAGAGAGCAAAATCTAGACCTGGGAAAAGCCATAGCACTGTGTAGGGCTACAGAGACTGTGAAGTCGCAGGCAAAGGAGCTGTTCAGTGACAGTAGCTGCAACGTGGATGCAGTGAGAAAGAACGGACACAAACCGTTTAACAAAAAGAGCGCCAATGTGAAAAAAGATGCGTGGCCAGCGAACAAAAATGAAAGGGGCAATCAAAAGTCATGTAGTCGATGCGGTATACAACATCCACCAAGAAAGTGTCCAGCATATGGTAAAACATGCAATAGTTGCAACAAAAACAACCATTATGCCTGTTGCTGTAAGAACCAAGAGCAACAAAGCAAGATCCATGCAGTAGATGAAAGCGGGATAGAGGAGCTCTATGTGGATGATGTGTCTGAAAACAAAAAAGAAAAAGGAGACTGGATGTTGACACTAAAAGTGAATGACATACATATTCCATTTAAATTGGATACTGGAGCACAAGTTAATGTGATATCAGAGACTGATTTTAAGAAAATTAGACCCAGACCAAAGATACATGGAATAAAAGTGAAAGTGACAGGATACTCAGGTACTGATATACCAGTGAAAGGAAGATGCATTGTCAAATTGACACACAAGGACAGAGAGCACACGTTAGCATTAATCGTGGTGCCAAAGGATGTGCAGGCCATACTAGGTTTCATAGCCTGTGAGAGACTGAACCTGGTAAAGAGAGTCCTCGTTGTGGAAAGTGAAGGAGAGACAGTCTATGATGAACTCATGAAAGTGTACAACGACCTATTTCAGGGTCTAGGCTGCCTTCCAGGAGAACACACGATCAGAGTAGATAAAAGTATGCCAAAGGTCATACATCCATGCAGAAAAGTTCCGTTTGCTCTTCAAAAGCAACTAAAGGCAGAGTTGGACAGGATGGAAAGCCTGAACGTGATTCAGAAGATAGATGAGCCAACTGAGTGGGTGAGTTCCCTCGTCGTTGTGGACAAAAAGAAAGGAAAGCTCAGAATTTGCCTGGATCCAAGAGATCTAAACAGAGCAATAAAGAGAGAGCACTTCAAGCTTCCTACACGTGAGGAAATCATGTCACAGTTTGCAAATGCAAAGTATTTCAGCAAGTTAGATGCATCATCAGGATTTTGGCAGATGAAACTGGACGAGGCAAGTTCAAGACTGTGCACGTTTAACAGTCCATTTGGCAGATACAGATGCCTAAGGTTACCATTTGGCATTGCCTCAGCTCCTGAAGTGTATCACAAAACTATCCATATGATCTATGAGCACCTGGAGGGAGTTGATACATCAATGGATGACATCATAATATGGGGAACCACGAGAACTGAGCATGACGAGAGACGGAAAAAAGTGCTGGAAACAACAAGGAATACAATCCTGAAGCTGAATAGAGAGAAATGCCAGCTCGGGGTGACAGAACTGACATTCGTGGGAGATATCCTTAGCAGTGAGGGCATCAGACCAGATCCCAGAAAGGTGTCCGCCATTGAAAATATGCCAAAGCCACAATGCAAAAAGGACGTGCAGAGGTTTAATGGAATGATCAACTACATGGGTAAATTCATATCCAACCTCTCAGAATTGATGGCGCCACTGAAACGACTAACTGAAAAGAACATAGTATAATTATAATTATATATATATAATTATAACTAACTGAACATAACATAATCATGAGCATGAGAATTCATGGAGCAATCTAAAGCAACTGCTCACAGAGGAACCAGTTCTGAGGTTTTATGACCCAGCGAGACCCATCAAGATATCATCAGATGCATCACAGTGTGGGCTTGGTGCCGTTCCTCTGCAAAAATATGACTACTGGCAACCTATTGCATATGCATCGCGCTCAATGACAGACGCGGGACGCAATATGCTCAAATAGAAAAGGAGCTGCTCAGCATTACATATGCCTGTGAAAGATTCCACCAGTTTGTGTCAGGACAAACAATCAGTGTAGAGCCTGACCATAAGCCCTTGATTGCATTGTTCCAAAAGCCATTAAATAGCTGTCCGCTTAGAATACAAATAAAGATGACCAGGCTGCAACGCTATACACTGAATGTTGCATACACATCGGGAAAGCTGATGTATACAGCAGACACGTTGTCCAGATCTGTTGACCCAGGAGAGCCCGCAAACACCAAAATGGATGAAAAAGTGAACGCCTACGTGGACATGATCACAAGTGCACTGCCCATAGCAGATGCAAAAATGGAGCTTGTAAAGACTGAGACAAATAAAGATGAAACAATGAGACGACTGAGGAAAACCATCTTGGATGGATGGCCCAACATGAAGCAAGACTGCTCACCTGACATGGCAGAGTACTAGAACTGCAGGGCGGAACTATCAGTGGTCGAAGACATCATCTACAAAGGAAGTAAAATAGTTATCCCAAAGAGTCTGAGAAAAGAGATGCGAAAAAGGATCCATGGAGGACATCTGGGAATCGAAAAGTGTAAGAAAAGAGCACGAGAGGTGAAGTACTGGCCACGAATCAACCAAGATATGACAAATGATGTGTCAAACTGCACAATATGCCTGAAATATCGAGCAAGCAATCCGGTAGAACCACTAAAGCCACACCCAGCGCCAGACAGACCTTACCAGAAGGTAGGCGCTGACCTATTCGTATGTCAATGGAAGGACTATCTTGTAGTCACAGACTATTACTCCCTGTATCCAGAGGGTCGTAGACTGTACACCACCACTGCAGATGCTGTGATAACATGTATGAAAGCCATATTCTCCAGACATGGCGTGGCAAGCGAGGTCTTCACAGACAACGGACCCCAGTTTTACAATGCAAGTTTCCGACACTTTGCCAAAGAGTGGGACTTTGTCCACACAACATCAAGTCCTCACTTTCCACAGTCCAATGGACTAGTGGAAAAATCGGTCCAGACAGTGAAAAGACTGATGTACAAGGCAAAAGACAGTGGAACTGACTTCTACCAGAGCATGCTTGTATACCGCACAATGCCGCTCGAGTGTGGTACGTCACCAGCCCAACTTCTTATGGGACGCCCGCTAAGGTCATACCTACCTATCCCGGAGAATCTCCTGAAAACAAAAGAGGGGAAGAAAGTGAGGAAGTTAGAGTCATAGAGTCATAGAGTTATACAGCACGGATAGAGGCCCTTCGGCCCATCGTGTCCGTGCTGGCCATCAAGCCCTGTCTGATCTAATCCCATATTCCAGCATTTGGTCCGTAGCCTTGTATGCTATGGCATTTCAAGTGCTCATCCAAATGCTTCTTAAATGTTGTGAGGGTTCCTGCCTCCACAACCCTTTCAGGCAGTGAGTTCCAGACTCCAACCACCCTCTGGGTGAAAAAGTTCTTTCTCAAATCCCCTCTAAACCTCCCGCCCTTTACCTTGAATCTATGCCCCCTAATTATTGACCCCTCTACTAAGGGAAAAAGCTCCTCAGCATCCATCCTATCTATGCCCCTCATAATTTTGTACACCTCAATCATGTCCCCCCTCAGCCTCCTCTGCTCCAAGGAAAACAAACCCAATCTGCCCAGTCTCTCTTCATAGCTGAAGCGCTCCAGCCCCGGTAACATCCTGGTGAACCTCCCCTGCACCCTCTCCAACGCGATCACATCCTTCCTGTAGTGTGGCGACCAGAACTGCACACAGTATTCCAGCTGTGGCCTAACCAGTGTTTTATACAGTTCCATCATAACCTCCTTGCTCTTATATTCAATGCCTCGGCTAATGAAGGCAAGTATCCCATATGCCTTTCTTTACCACCTTATCCACCTGTTCCGCCGCATTCAGGGATCTGTGTACTTGCACACCCAGATCCCTCTGACCCTCTGTCTTGCCTAGGGTCTTACCATTCATTGTGTATTCCCTTGCCTTGTTAGTCCCCCCAAAGCGCATCACCTCGCACTTTTCCGGGTTAAATTCCATTTGCCACTGTTCCGCCCATCTGACCAACCCATCTATATCGTCCTGCAGACTGAGGCTACCCTCCTCGCTATTTACCACCCTACCAATTTTTGTATCATCTGCGAACTTACTGATCATACCTTTTACATTCATATCCAAGTCATTAATGTAGACCACAAACAGCAAGGGACCCAGCACCGATCCCTGTGGTACCCCACTGGCCACAGGCTTCCAGTCACAAAAGCAACTTTCGACCATCACCCTCTGCCTTCTGTCACTAAGCCAGTTTTGTATCCAATGTGCCAAGGCACCCTGGATTCCATGGGCTCTTACCTTCTTGACCAGCCTCCTGTGCGGGACTTTATCGAAGGCCTTACTGAAATCCATATATACCACATCCACTGCGTTACCCTCATCCACACACCTAGTCACCCCCTCAAAAAATTCAATCAAATTAGTCAGACATGATCTTCCCTTGACTAGCCATGTTGACTATCCCTGATTAATCCTTGCCTCTCCAAGTGGAGACAAATTTTGTCCCTCAGAATTTTTTCCAATAATTTTCCTACCACTGATGTTAGGCTCACTGGCCTGTAGTTCCCCGGTTTTTCCCTACTTCCCTTCTTGAATAATGGTACTACATTAGCGGTTCTCCAGTCCTCTGGCACATCCCCTGTGGCCAGAGAGGTCCTGAATATATGTGTTAGAGCCCCCGCAATCTCTTCCTTTGCCTCACACAGCCGCCTGGGATACATTTCATCCGGGCCTGGGGATTTATCCATTTTTAGGCCAGCTAAAACCGCCAATACCTCCTCCCTCTCGATGTGAATATGTTCGAGCATATCACAGTCCCCCTGCCCTATTTCTATGTCTACATCGTCCTTCTCCATAGTGAAAACAGATGCAAAAAATTCATTTAGAACCCCTCCTACATCTTCCGGCTCCACACACAGATTGCCACTTTTTTCCCTAATGGGCCCTATTTTTTCCCTAGTTATCCTCTTACCCTTAATATACTTATAAAACATCTTAGGATTTTCCTTTATTTTGCTCACCAGTGTTATTTCATGGCCCCTCCTTGATCTCCTAATTTATTTTTTAAGTACCCCCCTGCACTTTATGTACTCCTCTAGGGCTTCCTCCGTCTTTAGCCTTTTGTATCTGCCAAAAGCCCTCCTTTTTTTCCTAATCCATTCTCGTATATCCCCTGACATCCAAGGTTCCCTGTGGTTTTTGGAACCACCCTTGACCTTTACGGGAACATGTTGCCATTGTATGATCTCAATCTCCCTTCTGAAAGCCTCCCATTGCTCTGATGCGGATTTTCCTACAAGTAGCTGATCCCAGTCCATTTTGGCCAGATCCTGCCTTATCCTATTAAAATCGGCCTTCCCCCAATTTAGAACCTTTATTTGCGGCCCATCCCTGTCCTTTTCCGTGACCACCTTAAATCTTACCATATTATGGTCACTGTCACCAAAGCACTTTTTCCACTTGGCCGGCCACATTCCCGAGATTTAGGTCCAGTACCGCCCCCTCTCTTGTAGGACTTTCTACATGCTGGCTCAAAAAGCTCTCCTGGATGCACTTTAAGAATTCTACACCCTCTGAGCCTTTCACACTCTGACTATCCCAGTTAATATTGGGGAAGTTGAAATCCCCCATTATTATTACCCTATTATTTGCACATTTCTCTGAGATTTGCCTACATATCTGTTCCTCTATCTCCCCCTGACTGTTTGGAGGCCGATAGTACACTCCCAGCAAAGTGCTTGCCCCCTTTTTGTTTTTAAGCTCCACCCATATGGCCTCATTAGAGGAACCTGCTAATATATCATCCCTCCTTACTGCAGTAATTGACTCCTTAATTAATATTGCGACACCCCCTCCTCTTATACCTCCCCCTCTGTCTTGCCTGAAGATTCTGTACCCCGGAATATTGAGCTGCCAGTCTTGCCTCTCCCTCAACCATGTCTCCGTGATAGCAACAATATCATACTCCCATGTGTTTATCAACACCTTCAGTTCATCCACCTTATTTGCAAGACTCCTTGCATTAAAATAGATGCCATCCAGCCTTGCCCTTATATATTTGCCCTGTCTACCAAGCTGACTTGCTTTTTTCTCTATAATTGGCAGCACATCACCCCCTTTTTCAGCTCCCCTCTGTATCTCATCCCCCTGCCAAGTTAGTTTAAACCCCCCCCAACAGTGCTTGCAAACCTCCCCGCAAGGATATTTGTCCCGCTCTGGTTCAGGTGCAACCCGTCCGACTTGTACAAGTCCCACCTTTCCCAGAAGCAGGCCCAGTGATCCAGGAAAGTAAAATCCTCCCCCCTACACCAACTCTTTAGCCACGCATTCATCTGCTCTATCTTCCCATTCCTATTCTCACTAGCACGTGGCACTGGGAGTAATCCAGAGATTACAACCTTTGAGATCCTGCTCTTTAATCTGTTACCTAGCTCCCTAAATTCTTGATGCAGGACCTCATCCCCCTTCCTACCTATGTCGTTGGTCCCAATGTGGACCACGACCTCTGCCTGCTCACCCTCCCCCTTCAGAATGCCCTGTAGCCGCTCAGTGACATCCCTGACCCTGGCCCCAGGGAGGCAACAAACCATCCTGGAGTCACGTTTGCGGCCACAGAAACGCCTATCTGTTCCCCTTACGATAGAATCCCCAACCACTATTGCTCTCCCACTCTTTTTCCTCCCTTCCTGAGCAGCAGAAGCGTCCCTGGTGCCAGGAAGCTGGCTGCTGCTGCCTTCCCCTGGTGAGTCACCCCCCTCAACAATATCCAAATTGGCATACCTGTTTGAAAGGGGGATGTCCGCAGGGGTTCCCTGCACTACCTGCCTGCCTTTGTCGCTCCGCCTGATGGTCACCCCCTGTGCTGCCCTACCCTGAGGCGTGAACAACTCGCTAACCGTGCTATCCACGGCCCTCTCAGCATCGCGCATGCTCCAAAATTCATCCACCCGCAGCTCGAGCGCCGCAATGCGGTCTACAAGTAGCTGCAGCTGGATGCATTTCCCGCACACATGGTCGTCAGGGACACTGGCAGCATCCCTGACTTCCCACATGGAGCAAGAGGAGCAGAACACGGGTCTGAACTCCTGCCATGACTTACTCCTTTAATTAATTAAAAAATTTATTCAATACCCCAGTTACAGGTATACTCTAGGGCGCTTTATTTACCAACTGTCCCCACTACACCACAGAAATTTAACACCACAGAATTCAAGCTTGTATTGAAAAGAGAGAAATACTCACCAACCAATCACTTACCTGCTCCCTGGTGACGTCACACTTGGATTACTTTTTACCTCTCTCCTGGAACCTGGATTGGTATGCCTCTGACTGCTCCCTTTTAAGTACCTCTCCCGCCTCGGGCTGCTCCCGCGCAGGTCCGCTGCTTCTCCGGTCTCAGGGCTGTGGGCCTCGGTGCCTCTGACTGCTCCTTAAGTACCTCTCCCGCCTCGGGCTGCTCCCGCGCAGGTCCGCTGCTTCTCCGGTCTCGGGGCTGTGGGCCTCGGTGCCTCTGACTGCTCCCTTTTAAGTACATCTCCCGCCTCGGGCTGCTCCCGCGCAGGTCCGCTGCTTCTCCGGTCTCGGGGCTGTGGGCCTTGGTGCCTCTGACTGCTCCTTAATTACCTCTCCCGCCTCGGGCTGCTCCCGCACAGGTCCGCTGCTTCTCCGGTCTCGAGGCTGTGGGCCTCGGTGCCTCTGACTGCTCCCTTTTAAGTACCTCTCCTGCCTCGGGCTGCTCCCGCGCAGGTCCGCTGCTTCTCCAGTCTCGGGGCTGTGGGCCTCGGTGCCTCTGACTGCTCCCTTTTAAGTACCTCTCCCGCCTCGGGCTGCTCCCGCGCAGGTCCGCTGCTTCTCCGGTCTCAAAGAACAACAGAAAGAAAAGCAAAAGTACTACTATGACAGAGGAACACAAAACCTACCTGAACTCTGTAATGATATCAACAAATAGTGATGGTACTTGCCTGTTTGATTATTTATGCCTTACCAGCAGAGGGCATGTGAGAGAGGCTGAGTTTAATTTTAGTTTCGTTTTAGATGGATCTCTAAGGTGCTGTCTCCTGTAATGCAGTTAACTGAGTTGAACATACTTTAGATTAAAATACATTCTCTTTCAATGAATATGTCGTCATTGAACCCACAAAGAAATCAATACATGGTGTCAGAAGTGATTGAAAGAGATGAAGAGGAAAAATCTGAAGTTAAATCAGCTCTCCACATATTAGCAAGCCAAAAGAGAACATCGTTACTTACCTTTGAAGAATAGCTAACAAAGTGAAAAATGGAAGGTTTACACCCACCAGCAAAGCTTCAGTTGACAGGTAATGTGGATGAAATTTGGAGGAGGTACAAACAACGTTTGGAGTTGTATTTAGCGGCAATCGGAGCTGACGAGAAAAGTGATAAACTGAAAGCGTCAGTGTTCTTACATGTCGCGGGTGATGAAGCGCTGGAGGTGTATAATAACTTCACATTCGCTGCTGATGGAGACAAAATGAAGCTGGATAAAATAATGGAACAGTTTGAGGCCTACTGCATACCTAAACATAACGTGACATTTGAGAGGCACAGATTTTTCACATGTGTACAGAAAACGGGTGAGACTATTGATCAGTATGTGACTGAACTGAGAAACAGAAGCAAAACGTGTGAATTTGGGGGACTGACAGACTCGCTGATAAAAGACAGACTGGTGTGTGGTATTCCAGATAATGGTCTAAGGGAAAGACTGCTAAGAGAGCAAAATCTAGACCTGGGAAAAGCCATAGCACTGTGTAGGGCTACAGAGACTGTGAAGACGCTGGCAAAGGAGCTGTTCAGTGACAGTAGCTGCAACGTGGATGCAGTGAGAATGAACGGACACAAACCGTTTTACAAAAAGAGCGCCAATGTGAATAAAGAGGCGTGGCCAGCGAACAAAAATGAAAGGGGCGATCAAAAGTCATGTACTCGATGCGGTACACAGCATCCACCAAGAAAGTGTCCAGCATATGGTAAAACATGCAATAGTTGCAACTAAAACAACCATTATGCCCGTTGCTGTAAGAACCAAGTGCAACAAAGCAAGGTCCATGCAGTGGATGAAAGCAGGATAGAGGAGTTCTATGTGGATGTTGTGTCTGAAAACAAAAAAGAAAAAAGAGACTGGATGTTGACACTAAAAGTGAATGACATACACATTCCATTTAAATTGGATACTGGAGCACAAGTTAATGTGATATCAGAGACTGATTTTAAGAAAATTAGACCCAGACCAAAGATACATGGAATAAAAGTGAAAGTGACAGGATACTCAGGTACTGATATACCAGTGAAAGGAAGATGCATTGTCAAAGTGACACACAAGGACAGAGAGCACACGCTAGTGTTAATCGTGGTGCCAAAGGATGTGCAGGCCATACTAAGTTTAATAGCTTGTGAGAGACTGAACCTGGTAAAGAAAGTCCTCATTGTGGAAAGCGGAGGAGAGACAGTCTATGATGAACTCTTGAAAGAGTACAACGACCTATTTCAGTGTCTCGGCTGCCTTCCAGGAGAACACACGATCAGAATAGATAAAAGTATGACAACGGTCATACATCCATGCAGAAAAGTTCCGTTTGCTCTTCAAAAGCAAATGAAGGCAGAGTTGGACAGGATGGAAAGCCTGAACGTGATTCAGAAGATAGATGAGCCAACTGAGTGGGTGAGTTCCCTCGTTGTTCTGGAGAAATAGAATGGAAAGCTCAGAATTTGCCTGGATCCAAGAGATCTAAACAGAGCAATAAAGAGAGAGCACTTCAAGCTTCCTACACGTGAGGAAATCATGGCACAGTTTGCAAATGTAAAGTATTTCAGCAAGTTAGATGCATCATCAGGATTTTGGCAGATGAAACTGGACGAAGCAAGTTTAAGACTGTGCACGTTCAACAGTCCATTTGGCAGATACAGATTCCTAAGGTTACCATTTGGCATTGCCTCAGCTCCTGAAGTGTATCACAAAACTATCCATAAGATCTATGAGCACCTGGAGGGAGTTGATACATCAATGGATGACATCATAATATGGGGAACCACGAGAACTGAGCATGACGAGAGACTGAAAAAAGTGTTGGAAACAACAAGGAAAACAAACCTGAAGCTGAATAGAGAGAAATGCCAGCTCGGGGTGACAGAACTGACATTCATGGGAGATATCCTTAGCAGTGAGGGCATCAGACCAGATCCCAGAAATGTGTCCGCCATTGAGAATATGCCAAAGCCACAATGCAAAAAGGATGTGCAGAGGTTTAATGGAATGATCAACTACATGGGTAAATTCATATCCAAACTCTCAGAAAAGATGGCGCCACTGAGATGACTAATTGAAAAGAACATAGTATGGGAATGGAATCATGAGCATGAGAAGTCATGGAGCGATCTAAAGAAACTGCTCACAGAGGAACCAGTTCTGAGGTTTTATGACCCAGCGAGACCCATCAAGATATCATCAGATGCATCACAGAGTGGGCTCGGTGCCGTTCTTCTGCAAAAATATAACTACTGGCAACCTATTGCATATGCATCATGCTCAATGACAGACGCGGAGACGCGATATGCTCAAATAGAAAAGGAGCTGCTCAGCATCACACACGCCTGTGAAAGATTTCACCAGTTTGTGTCAGGACAAGCAATCAGTGTAGAGACTGACCATAAGCCCTTGATTGCATTGTTCCAAAAGCCACTAAATAGCTGTCCGCTTAGAATACAAAGAATGATGATCAGGCTGCAACACTATACACTGAATGTTGCGTACACTCCGGGTAAGCTGATGTATACAGCAGACACGTTGTCCAGAACTGTTGACCCAGGAGAGCCCGCAAACACCAAAATGGATGAAAAAGTGAACGCCTACGTGGACATGATCACAAGTGCACTGCCCATAGCAGATGCAAAAATGGAGCTCATAAAGACTGAGACAAACAAAGATGAAACAATGAGATGACTGAGGAAAAGCATCTTGGATGGATGGCCCAACATGAAGCAAGACTGCTCACCTGACATGGCAGAGTACTGGAACTGCAGGGCGGAACTATCAGTGGTCGAAGACATCATCTACAAAGGAAGTAAAATAGTTATTCCAAAGAGTCTGACAAAAGAGAGGCTAAAAAGTATCCATGGAGGACATCTGGGAATCGAAAAGTGTAAGAAAAGAGCACGAGAGGTGATGTACTGGCCACGAATCAACCAAGATGTGACAAATGAGGTGTCAAACTGCACAATATGCCTGAAATATCGAGCAAGCAATCCGGTAGAGCCACTAAAGCCACACCCAGCGCCAGACAGACCTTACCAGAAGGTGGCGCTGACCTATTCGTATGTCAAGGGAAGGACTATCTTGTAGTCACAGACTATTACTCCCTGTATCCAGAGGTTTGTAGACTGTACACCACCACTGCAGATGCTGTGATAACATGTATGAAAGCCATATTCTCCACACATGGCGTGGCAAGCGAGGTCTTCACAGACAACGGACCCCAGTTTTACAATGCAATTTTCCGACACTTTGCCAAAGAGTGGGACTTTGTCCACACAACGTCAAGCCCTCACTTTCCACAGTCCAATGGACTAGTGGAAAAATCGGTCCAGACAGTGAAAAGACTGATGTACAAGGCAAAGGACAGTGGAACTGACTTCTACCAGAGCATGCTTGTATGCCGCACAATGCTGCTCGAGTGTGGTATGTCACTAGCCCAACTCCTTATGGGATGTTGGCTAAGGTCAAACCTACCCATCCCGGAGAACCTCCTGAAAACAAAAGAGGGGGAGAAAGTGAGGAAGTTCAAAGAACAACAGAAAGAAAAGCAAAAGTACTACTATGACAGAGGAACACAAAACCTACCTGAACTCCACACTGGTGCCCAAGTAAGGTTCAAAGACAAAACAAACATATGGACTCAGAAGGGAACTGTTCTGAGTGAAGTCCAACCACGATCATACACCATTTAGACAGATGAGGGTGTTGTTCTGCGAAGAAATCGTCGGGATCTTCTCATGGGACCAGCCGCAGCAGGTCAAAAGACTGATACTGTCGAACAACTTGATCACACAGCAGGTCAAAAGACTGATACTGTTGAACAACCTGATCACACAGCTGAGAAATCATCATCTGAGGCAACAACTAAGATTCAAGGACAATCAATCAGAAAATCCTCAAGACACGTGAAGCCTCCTGAGAGACTCATTGAGCAAGTTTAAGGACTATTGTTATAGAAGGAAGTAATGTTATCTTATTCTCTCTTCAAGTTCTAGTGTATTTACATATTTCATGTGAACACACAAAACAAGGTTAAAAAACCTTGATCATGATAATGATAATGTAAGTTCATTAAATGTTACAGTTAAAATGAAGAGTAATACAAAGAAAACATGTTGTTAGATAAAGGTAAACTACAAAGGGAGATGAAATGATATCAGCAAATAGTGATGGTATTTGCCTGTTTGATTATTTATGCCTTACCAGCATATTTGCCTGTTTGATTATTTAGCCTTACCAGCAGAGGGCATGTGAGAGAGAGAGAGTTTAGTTTTAGTTTCGTTTTAGATGGATCTCTAAGATGGTGTCTCCTGTAACGCTGTTAACAGAGTTGAACAAACTTTAGATTAAAACACATTCTCTTTCATGAATGTGTCATCATTGAACCCACAAAGAAATCAATACAATCACCATGTACTCACACTCAGACACTGATCACCATGGACTCACACTCAGGCACTGACCACCATGGACTCACACTCAGACACTGATCTCCATGGAATCACACTCAGATGCTGCTCACCCTGGGCTCATACCTCCTCTCTGGTGAAGAAGGCCCAGCAGCGCCTATATTTCCTAAGGAGGCTGAAGGGATGTAACCTGTCACCCCTGATCCTCTCTAACTTTTACCGCTGCACAATAGAGAGCATCCTGACAAACTGTATCACAGTATGGTATGGCAGCTGTAGCTACTATGACCGGAAAGCCCTGCAGCGGGTAGTCAAAACTGCCCAACGCATTACCGGCACCCAGCTACCGACCATAGAGCATATATACCAGAAACGCTGTCTACGGAGGTCACGATCCATCATCAAAGACCCTACCCACCCCAGCCACAGCCTGTTTGCCCTCCTGCCATCTGGGAGACGCTACAGATGCATTCACACCCGTATGACCAGATTTAGGAACAGCTTCTTTCCCAGGGCTGTCATCCTACTGAACTCCACAAATAAACTCTAAAGCCTGCACATCTGCCAATGCACTTTATTATGGTTATGTTTATGTTAATGTATTACAAGCCAAATGTATGTTGAATGTTTAAATGTCTTAATCTAAATGTACACTCTCGGGAGCCGCAAGCCTACATTTCGTTGTACTGCACTTGTGCACTAACAATGACAATAAAAGTTGATTTGATTGAATTGACACTGCTCAACATGGACTCGCACTCGGACACTTCTCACTATGGACTTACACGCAGACACTGCTCACCCTGGACTCGCACTCAGACACTGATTGCCTTGGGCTCAAACTCAGACACTGATCACCATGGACTCACATTCAGGCACTGATCACCATGAACTCACACTCAGACACTGCTCACCATGGACTCACACTCGGACACTTCTCACTATGGACTTACACGCAGACACTGCTAACCCTGGACTCGCACTCAGACACTGATTTCCTTGGGCTCACACTCAGACACTGATCACCATGGACTCACATTCAGGCACTGATCACCATGGACTCACACTCGGACACTGATCACCATGGACTCAAACTCGTACACTGATCACCATGGAGTCACACTCCTAAACATGGACTCGCACTCAGACAATGATCACCATGAGGGACACACACTCAGATACTGATCACCATGGACTCACACTCACTGATCACCATGGACTCACACTCGGACACTGATCACCATGGACTCACACTCGGACACTGATCACCATGGACTCACACTCAGGCACTGTTCACCATGGGCTCACAGTCGGACACTGACCACCATGGACCCACACTCAGACACTGATCTCCATGAAATCACAATCAGATACTGACCACCATGGGCTCACATTACGACATTGCTCACCAAGGACTCACACTCTGACACAGCACACCATGGACTCACACTCAGTGACGGCTCACAATGGACTCACATTCGGACACTGCTCACCATTGACTCACACTCAGACACTGTTCACCATGAGCTCACATTCGGACACTGACAACCATGGACTCACACTCAGACACTGATCTTCATGGAATCACACTCAGACACTGCTCACCATGGACTCACACTCCGACATTGCTCACCAAGGACTCACACTCTGACACTGCTCACAATGGACTCACACTAGGAAACTGATCACCATGGGCTCACACTCAGACACTGCTCACCATGGACACACACTGAGACACTGATCACCATGAATACACTCTCAGAAACTGATCACCATGGACACACTCACTCAGACACTGATCACCTTGGACTCACACTCAGTCACTGATCACCATGGACACACTCACTCAGGCACTGCTCACCATGGACACACACTCAGACACTGCTCACCATGGACTCACACTCCGACACTGATCACCACTGAATCACACTGGGAGAGTGCTCACCGTAGATGCACACTCTGATACTGATCACCTTTGACTCACACTCAGACAATGATCACCATGAGGGACACACACTCAGACACCGATCACCATGGACATACACTCAGACACTGATCACCATGGACTCACACTCGGACAATGATCACCATGAGGGACACACACTCAGACACTGACCACCATGGATTCACACTCAGACACTGATCTCCATTGACTCACACTAGGAAACTGATCACCATGGACACAAATTCAGGCACTGCTCACCATGGACTAACACACCGACACTGATCACCATGGTCTCACACTTAGCCACTGATCACCATGGACTCACACTCAGACAATGATCACCATGGACTCACACTCAGACACTGATCACCATGGACTCACACTCATACGCTGCTGACCATGGACTCACACTCAGACACTGCTCACCATGGACTCACACTCAGACACTGCTCCACATGGACTCGCACTCAGACACTGCTCACCATGGACTCATACTCGGAGACTGCTCATCATGGACTCACACTCAGACACTACTCACCATGGACTCACACTCAGACACTGCTCACCATGGACTCGCTCTCAGACACTGCTCCACATGGACTCACACTCAAAAACTGCTGACCATGGACACACACTCATGCACTGATCACCATGGACTCACACTCGGACACTGATCACCATGGACTCAAATCGTACACTGATCCCCATGGACTCACACTCCAAAACTGATCACCACGAGGGACACACACTCAGATAATGATCACCATGGACTCACACTCAAACACTGATCACCGTGGACTCACACTCTGACACTGATCACCAATGGACTCACACTCATGCACTGATCAGCATAGACTCACACTCAGACACTGCTCACCATGGACTCACACTTGGACACAGAACACCATTGACTCACACTTGGACACTGAACACCGTGGACTCACACTCTGACACTGATCACCAATGGGCTCACACACACACACTGAGCAGCATGGACTCACATTCAGACACTGCTCACCATGGACCCACACTCAGACACTTATCACCATAGACTTGCACTCTGACACTGATCAGCATGGACTCACACTCGGACACGGATCACCATGGACTCACACTCAGACACTGATGACCGTGGACCCACACTCTGACACTAATGACCAATGGTCTCACACTCACACACTGATCAGCATGGACTCACACTCAGACACTTATCACCATAGACTCACATTCAGTCACTGATAACCATAGACTCGCACTCTGACACTGTTCACCATGGACTCACACTCGGACACGGATCACCATGGACTCACATTCAGAAACTGCTCACCATGGACTCACATTCAGACACTGCTCACCATCGAGTCACTGTTGGACACTGATCCCCATGGGCACACATTCAGACACTGATCACCTTGGACACACTCTCAGACACTGATCACTTTAGACACACTCACTCGGAAACTGATCGGCATGGACTCGCACTCCGACACTGACCACCATGGTCTCACACTCAGACACTGATCACCCTGGACTCGCACTCAAACACTGATCACCGTGGTCTCACGCTCAGACACTGGCCCCATGGACTCACACTGAGACACTAATCTCCAATCATTCACTCTCAGACAATTTTTAGCATGGACTCACATTCAGGCACTGCTCACCATGGATTCACATTCAGACACTGATCAGCATATACACACACTCACTTAGGCACTGATCACCATGGACTCACACTCAGACACGGATCACCCTGGACAGACACTCACTCAGACACTGATCACCAGTGACTCACTCTCGGACACTGATCACCATGGACACACTCACTCAGACACTGATTACTGCGGACTCACACTCCGACTCTGATCACGATGGGTTCACACTCAGACACTGATCCCCATGGACTCACTCTTGGACACTGATCACCATGGACACACGCTCAGAGACTGATCATGATGGGCTCACACTCAGACGCTGATCACCATGGACTCACACTCAGACACTGCTCACCATGGACTCACACTCGAACACTTCTCACCATGGACTCACACGCAGATACTGCTCACCCTGGACTCGCATTCAGACACTGATTACCTTGGTCTCACACTCAGACACTGATCAACATGGACTCACATTCAGGCACTGATCACCATGGACTCACACTCGGACACTGATCACCATGGACACAAACTCGTACACTGATCACCATGGAGTCACACTCCAAAACGGATCACCATGAGGGACAGATACTCAGCCACTGATTACCATTGACTCGTACTCACTGATCACCATGGACTCACACTCGCACACTGATCACCATGGGCTCACACTCTGACACTGCTCACCATGGGCTAACACTCGGACACTGGCCACCATGGACTCACACTCAGACACTAATCTCCATGGAATCACACTCAGATACTGACCACCATTGGCTCACACTCCGACATTGCTCACCAAGGACTCACACTCTGACACTGTTCACCATGGACTCACACTCAGACACTGCTCACAATGGACTCACATTCGGACACGGCTCACCATTGACTCACACTCAGACACTTTTCACCCTGAGCTCACTTTCGGAAACTGACCACCATGGACTCACACTCAGACACTGATCTCCATGCAATGAAACTCAGACACTGCTCACCATGGACTCACACTTCGACATCGCTCACCATGGACTCACACTCAGACACTGCTCACCATGGACTGACACTCAGACACTGCTGACCACGGACCCACACTCAGACACTGCTCACCATGGACTCACACTCAGACACTGATCACCCTGGACTCGCACTCAGACACTGATCACCATTGTCTCACACTCAGACACTGACCCATGGACTGAAACTGAGACACTGATCTCCATGGACTCACTCTCAGACACCTTTCAGCATGGACTCACATTCAGGCACTTCTCACCATGGATTCACACTCAGACACTGATCAGCATGTACACACACTCATTCAGGCACTGATCACCATGGACTCACACTCAGACAAAGATCACCATGGACACATACTCACTCAGACACTGATCACCAATGACTCACTCTCAGACACTGATCACCATGGACACACACACTCAAACACTGATCACCGTGGATTCACAGTCCGACACTGCTCACGATGGGTTCACACTCAGACACTGATCCCCATGAACTCACTCTTGGACACTGATCACCATTGACACACACTCAGAGACTGATCATAAAGTCATAGTCATAGAGTTTTACAGCACAGAAAAGGCCCTTCGGCCCATCGTGTCTGCGCCATCCATCAATCCCTGTCCAGTCTAATCCCATTTTCCAGCATTTGGTCCATAGCCTTGTATGCAATGGCATTTCAAGTGCTCATCCAAATGCTTCTTGAATGTTGTGAGGGTTCCTGCCTCTTCCACCCTTTCAGGCAGTGAGTTCCAGATTCAATCCACCCTCTGTGTGAAAAAGTTCCTCCTCAAATCCCCTCTAAACCTCCTGCCCCTTACCCTGAATCTATGCCCCCTTGTTACTGACCCCCCACTAAGTGGAAATGTTCCTCTTTATCTACCCTATCTATGCCCCTCATCATTTTGTACACCTCAATCAGGTCCCCCCTCAGCCTTCTTTGCTCCAAGGAAAACAACCCCAGCCTGTTTAGTCTTTCTTCATAGCTGAGGCGCTCCATCCCAGGTAACATCCTGGTCAATCTTCTCTGCTCCCCCTCCAAAGCAATCACACACTTCCTATCGTGAGGCGAACAGAACTGCACACAGTACTCCAGCTGTGGCCTCACCCGTGTTTTGTACAGCTCCATCATAGCCTCCCTGCTCTTATATTCTATGCCTCAGCTAATGAAGGCAAGTATCCCATATGCCTTTTTAACCACCTTATCTACCTGTTCTGCTGCCTTCAGGGATCTATGTACATGTACACCAAGGTCCAGCTGACCTTCTGTACTTCCTAGGGTCCTACCACTCATTGTGTATTCCCTTGCCTTATTTTCCATCCAAAATGCATCACCTCGCACTTTTCAGGGTTAAATTCCATTTGCCACTTTCCCGCCCATCTGACCAACCCGTTTAAATCGTCCTGCAGCCTGAGGCTTTCCTCCTCGCAATTTACCACCCCACCAATTTTCGTGTCATCTGCGAACTTACTGATCATACCTTTTACATTCTCATCCAAATCATTTATGTAGATCACAAACAGCAAGGGACCCAGCACCGATCCCTGAGGTACCCCACTGGACACAGGCTTCCAGTCACAAAAGCAACCTTCGACCATCACCCTCTGCCTCCTGCCACTCAGCCAGTTTAGGATCCAACGCGCCAAGGCAACCTGGATCCCATGGGCTCTTACCTTCTTGACCAGTCTCCTATGCGGGACTTTGTCAAAAGCTTTACTGAAGTCCATGTAAACCACATCCACAGCATTCCCCTCATCCACACACCTAGTCACCCCCTCGAAAAATTCAATCAGATTTGTCAGACATGATTTTCCCTTGACAAAGCCATGCTGACTATACCCGATTAATCCTTGCCTCTCCAAGTGGAGACTAATTTTGTCCCTCAGAATTTTTTCCAATAGTTTCCCTACCACAGATGTTAGGCTCACTGGCCTGTAATTCCCTGGTTTACCCTTGCTACCCTTCTTGTATAATGGTACTACGTTAGCTGTTCTCCAGTCCTCTGGTACATCCCCTGTGGCCAGAGAGGTTCTGAAAATTTGTGTCAGAGCCCCTGCAATCTCCTCCTTTGCTTCCCACAGCAGCCTGGGATACATCTCGTCCGGGCCTGGGGATTTATCCACTTTATGGCCTGCTAAAACCGCTAGTACCTCCTCCCTCTCGATGCTAATATGTTCAAGTATGTCACAGTCCCCTTGCCCGATTTCTATGTCTACATCGTCTTTCTCCATAGTGAACACAGATGCAAAAAATTCATTTAGAACCCCGCCTACATCATCTGGCTCTACAGACAGATTGCCACTTTGGTCCCTAATGGGCCCTACCCTTTCCCTGGTTATCCTCTTGCCCTTAATATACTTATAAAACATCTTAGGATTTTCCTTTATTTTGCTCGCCAGTGTTATTTCATGGCCCCTCCTCGTCCTCCTAATTTCTTTTTTAAGTATGCCCCTGCACCTTTTATACTCCTCTAGGGCTTCCTCCGTCTTTAGTCTTTTGTACCTGCCAAAAGCCCCCCTTTTTTCCCTAATGCATTTTTGTATATCCCTTGTCATCCAAGGTTCCCTTTGCTTGTTGGTCCCACCCTTGACCTTTACAGGAACATGTTGGCGTTGTACTCTCTCTATTTCCCTTCTGAAAGTCTCCCACGGCTTTGATGTGGATTTTCCTATAAGTAGCTGCTCCCAGTCCACTTTGGCCAAATCCTGCCTTATCATATTAAAATCGGCCTTCCCCCAATTTAGAACCCTTATTTCCGGGCCGTCTTTGTCTTTTTCCATGACCACCTTAAATCTCACCGAATTATGGTCACTGTCGCCAAAATGCTCTCCTACTGACACTTCCACCACTTGCCCGGCTATATTCCCTAGAATTAGGTCCAGTACCGCCCCCTCTCTTGTAGGACTTTTTACATGTTGGCTCAAAAAGCTCTCCTGGATGCACTTTAAGAATTCTGCACCCTCTAAGCCTTTCACACTCTGACTATTCCAATTAATATTGGGGAAGTTGAAATCCCCCACTATTATTACCCTATTATTTTCGCACTTCTCTGAGATTTGCCTACATATCTGTTCCTCTTTCTCCCCCTGACTGTTTGGGGGCCTATAGTACACTCCCAGCAAAGTGCTTGCCCCCTTTTTGTTTTTAAGTTCTACCCATATGGCCTCATTAGAGGAACCTGCTAATATATCATCCCTCCTTACAGCAGTAATTGACTCCTTAATTAATATTGCAACACCCCCTCCCCTTTTACACCCCCTCTGTCTCGCCTGAAGATTCTATACCCCGGAATATTGAGCTGTCAGTCCTGACCCTCCCTCAACCATGTCTCCGTGATAGCAACAATATCGTACTCCCATGTGTTCAACAACAACTTCAGTTCATCCACCTTATTTGCAAGACTCCTTGCATTAAAATAAATGCCTTCCAGCCCTGCCATATTCCCTTTTGCCTTCACATATTTGTTCTGCCTTCCCAGCTGGCTTGTTTTTCCCTCCGTATTTGGCTGTAAATCACCCCCTACTATAGCTCCACTCTGTATCCCATCCCCCTGCCAAGTTAGTTTAACCCCACCCCCCAGCAGTGCTAGCAAACCTCCCCGCAAGGATATTGGTTCCCCTCTGGTTCAGGTGTAAACCGTCCGACTTGTACAAGTCCCACCTTTCCCAGAAGCATACCCAGTGATCCAGGAAACTTAAGCCCTCCCTCCTGCACCATCCCTTTAGCCACGCATTCATCTGTTCTATCTTCCTATTCCTATACTCACTAGCACGTGGCACGGGGAGTAATCCAGAGATTACAACCTTTGCAGTCCTGCTCTTTAATCTTCCACCAAGCTCCCTAAATTCTTGCTGCAGGACCTCATCCCTCTTTTTACCTATGTCGTTGGTATCAATGTGGACCACGACCTCTGGCTGTTCACCCATCCCCTCCAGAATGCCCTGCAGCCGCTCAGTGACATCCTTGACCCTGGCACCAGGGAGGCAACAAACCATCCTGGATTCACGTCTACGGCCACAGAAACGCCTATCTGTTCCCCTTACTATAGAATCCCCTACCACTATTGCTCTCCCACTCTTTTTCCTCCCTTCCTGGGCAGCAGGAGCACCCCCAGTGCCAGGAAGTTGGCTGCTGCTGCCTTCCCCTGTTGAGTCATCCCCCTCAACAGTATCCAAATCGGTATACCTGTTTGAGAGGGGCATGGTCACAGGGGTCTCCTGCATTACCTGCCTGCTTCTATTGCTCCGCCTGGTGGTCACCCATTTCCTTTCTTCCTGGGCAGCCCTTACCTGCGGTGTGACCAACTCACTAAATGTGTTATACACGACCCTCTCAGCATCGTGAATGCTCAACAACCCATCCACCTGCAGCTCCAGCGCCTCAATGCGGTCTGCTCGTAGCTGCAGCTGGATGCATTTCTGGCACACATGGTCATCAGGGGCACCGGCAGTGTCCCTGAATTCCCACATAGAGCAAGAGGAGCATAACACGGGGCTGGGCTCTCCTGGCATGACTTACCCTTTAATTAATTTAAATTAATTTACTATCACCAATTAAAGATATCTCTAAGGCGCTTGTATAGTCTACCAACAGTCTCTGCTACACCAGAAAAGACCCTAGTAACTATAAACTGCAGAGTTAAAGTTTAAAAAAGAGAAATACTCACCAACCAATCACTTACCTGCTCCCTGGTGACATCACACACTGATTACTTTTTACCTCTCTCCCCGGTTTTTATCCCGGGCACCGCCTCACCTCGCTGCTCCCTGCTCTGTGATCCGACTCCGACTGGTCGGGCCTCAGGTTGGGCTCACACTCAGACACTGCTCACCATGGATACACATTCAGACACTGCTCACCATGGACACACACTCAGACACTGATCACCATGGACTCACTCTTGGACACTGATCACCGTGGACACACTCACTCAGACACTGATCACCTTGGACTCACACTCAGTCACTGGTCACCATGGATACACTCACTCAGGCGCTGCTCACCATGGACACACACTCAGACACTGTTCACCATGGGCTCACACTCCGACGCTGATCACCAGTGAAACACACTGGGACAGTGCTCACTGTAGATGCACACTCTATCACTGATCACCATTGTCTCACACTCAGACAATGATCACCATGAGGGACACACACTCAGACACTGATCACCATGGACTCACACTCAGACACTGATCACCATGGACTCACACTCGCACAATGATCACCAAGAGGGACACACACTCAGGTACTGATCACCATGGACTCACACTCAGACGCTGATCACCATGGTGACAAATTCAGACACTGCTCACCATGGACTCACACGCCGACACTGCTCACCATTGATTCACACTCCGACACTGTTCACCATGTGATCACACTCGGACACTGACCACAATGGACTCACACTCAGACACTGATCTCCATGGAATCACACTCAGATACTGCTCACCCTGGACTCGCACTCAGACACTGATTACCAAGTGTTCACACTCAGACACTGATCACCATGGACGCACATTCAGGCACTGATCACCATGGACTCACACTCGGACACTGATCACCATGGACTCAAACTCGTACACTGTTCACCATGGAGTCACACTCCAAAACTGATCACCATGAGGGACAGATACTCAGCCACTGATCACCATTGACTCGCACTCACTGATCACCATTGACTCACACTCGGACACTGTTCACCATGGGCTCACACTCAGACACTGATCTCCATGGAATCACACTCCGACATCGTTCATCAAGGACTCACACTCAGACACTGATTACCATGGACTCACACTCAGACACTAATCACCATGGAATCACAATCAGACACTGATTACCATGGACTCACACTCAGACATTGTTCACCATGAGCTCACATTCGGACACTGACCACCATGGACTCATACTCAGACACTGCTCACCATGGACTCACACTCCGACATCAAACATCAAGGACTCACACTCTGACACTGATTACCATGGACTCACACTCAGACACTGATCACCATGGACTCACACTCAGAAACTGATTACCATGGACTCACACTCAGAAACTGATCACCATGGACTCACATTCAGACACGGATCACCATGGACTCGCACTCTGAAACTGATTACCTTGGACTCACACTCGGTCACCGATCACAATGGACTCACAATCAGACATTGTGCACCATGAACTCACACTCAGACACTGATCACCATGAACTCACACTCGGACACTGCTCAACATGGACTCACACTCAGACACTGCTCACCATGGACTCACACTCGGACACTTCTCACCATGGACTCACACGCAGATACTGCTCACCCTGGACTCACACTCAGACACTGATCACCATGGACTTGCACTCAGGCACTGATCACTATGGACTCACACTCAGACACTGATCACCATGGACTCACACTCAGGCACTGATCACCATGGACTCACACTCAGGCACTGATCTCCATGGAATCACACTCAGATACTGCTCACCCTGGACTCGCACTCAGACACTGATTACCATGGACACACACTCAGATACTGATCACCATGGACTCACATTCGGACACTGATCACCATGGACTCCAACTCGTACACGATCACCATGTAGTCACACTCCAAAACTGATCACCATGGACACACTCTCTGACACTGATCACTGTGGACACACTCACTCAGAAACTGATCACCATGGATTCACACTCAGTCACTCATCACCATGGACTCACACTCCGACACTGATCACCACTGAATCACACTGGGAGAGTGCTCACCGTAGATGCACACTCTATCACTGATCACCATTGACTCACACTCAGAAAATTATCACCATGAGGGACACACACTCAGACACTGATCTCCATGGACTCACACTCTCACGATGATAACCATAAGGGACACCCACTCAGATACTGATCACCATGGACTCACACTCAGACACAGCTTAACATGGACTCACACTCGAACACTGCTCAGCATGGACTCACACTCACGCACTGATCAGCATAGACGCACTCTCAGACACTGATCACCATGGACTCACACTCAGGCACTGATCTCCATGGAATCACACTCAGATACTGCTCACCCTGGACTCGCACTCAGACACTGATTACCATGGACTCACACTCAGACACTGCTCAACATGGACTCACATTCAGGCACTGATCACCGTGGACTCACATTCGGACACTGATCACCATGGACTCCAACTCGTACACGATCACCATGTAAGATTCGCAATTTTCAGCAAAAATCACGCAAGAAAACTGGATAAAATAAGACTGTTTATTGACCAAAGTAAGCTTGCACAGAAAAACCTTTGATAAAAGGGCATACAAAATGGCCGCCAGGCCCCGTGATCAGTTTATGAACCATTTTATTTCTGTTACTGCAAGCCAGACAGGCTTGTGGATTGAAGACAGTGAGCCCACGAAAGCCAGTCTCTGGGAACCGAAACTCAGAGCAACAGCATACATATTCAATGGATTATAAGTACAGGATGGGGCCCATCAAGATATGGGCGGACAATGTAAAAACACTTATACCCATTTATCGTACAAAGGAAAAACCGTTTAGCAGCCGTCAAGGAAAATGTCCGGACCGATCAATATGCGAACCGAGCCACGGTGACAATGCAAAAGACATTGAAAGACATTATCGGCCAGGAAGGCCAGTCTAAGGTATCACCGGCTCCGTTACAAGACAAAGCGCCCCTGCAGAGATTTCTGCCCGCCAAAATTAATACAAAGACAGGACTATGATTTGGCGGGAGATAAGACTGTCCCAAAAGAGTATAACTATGGATTGAAAGTCCATCTAAAACTTCGGACTTCGGGTTACTTGAACAACTTCTTCTTCACTGCCACGGCTTCTTGTTGGGCGACTTCAGGCTTCCATTTCTTCAAGAACTTTCTTCTACGAGGAACGAAAGAAGGGTGGAAGGTGCCCGGATCGGCGCCTCTTCCACTTCGGCAGATCGATGAAAACGTTTTCGTCTTTTTAAAGACGGACGGTTTCGGTAAAAGGACAACGTGGTCGGTGTTCAGCCAAACAAGGCTCGGCCACGACGAGAAGACGACGAGGGTGGCCCGGGTACTGGGGTCGGGAGATCATCGACGACCCAGGCCGACGGAGAAGAAACCCTCTGGAGAACCGGCGATCGATGCCACAAGATTCTCCCAAGTGCATAGCCTGCATCTGGGTCTGCTCCATGAACCCAAATTGACTTAGTGGATCTCAACCTTAACGAGCGCTCATCGAGGCTGGGTCTACCCCACCGCCTCGAGGGAGGAGAGAATATCGACTGCGCCAGAAGTTTCCAAATCCAAGTGACGACGGAAAGCGGTGCCAAAAAGGCTGCGAACCCCCCCTTTCTCGCGATTTCGAGAGTGGTGAGCATGATCCCATGTTCCCCAGGTCGAAACTTAGTTTAGGTATAGGGGAGGGAGTTAAGGGAAATCGTAATGTGTTTCCCCTTTTTCGATGTGCCGTGTGTTCCCCATTTCCATAGAGTCAAGTTCATAAATTTGTGCATGATTGTAGTAACTTTAATCTGTGCCTATGACATGTATTTTGTAATGCTTCAAACTGTTTAAAAATAAAAGCATCCATTTCGTGCTATTCAACCTGGTCTATTGAGTTCTTTCTCTGCACTACTGTTCTCTGCACCTAAGTCCAAGGTCTAGAACCGTAGGGGGGAGTGGGTCGAACCACTCAAGGGTAATTATTGCACGAAGCCTGGCAGGAGACCAGAAAGAGCAAGAGAAACCCCCTACAGAAATGGCGACCGTGGCAGGACCTTGGCAGCAGGAAAGTAGTGTGTTAGATCAAGATCTGAATAAACGAAATGTGATGGATGAAAGAATAGCAGATTATGTTTTCGGAAAAGTCAACCTCACAAAACAATGGATATCTGATCTACTAAGGGATAGGCGCCCGCTAGACGCAGCCATCAAGTGGACAGCGGGTAGAGAGCATAAGAAATCTGTAGAAAAGGCGGTCTGGCTGATGTGCTACAAGAAGCAAGTCCAGCTTTTGGACCAGGTAGTTGCAGCACAGACAGTCCAGATCAACGGCTTGCTTAAAGGCGTGGAGGAAAAGGTTGCGGGAGGTCAAAAACTGATTGAATCGCTTGACGCGCTGAACCAGGAACGCCGCTCTGTAATTCGCTGCCACGAAACCCGGGTAGAATATTTAAAATGTCAGGTCGTTGAGGCCAAGGCCAGTGAAGGTAGAATGAGAGAGAGGTGTTCCCGTCTAGCCAAACAAGTAGATGCCCAAGAGGAAAAGCTCCTGGGAGCCAGGGCAGCATATAAAATGGCCATGGAGGATAGATCTGAGAACACCGACCACAGCACTTGCCGCCGGGAGCTAGAGGACCTGAGAAAGGCCCTAGCGAAGGCAAACGGGTTGGTGTGTCTCATAAATCCACCAGCGAGTCAGCTGTTGCTAGCCAAGGAATCCAAAAGACCGATTCCACAAGAGGCAGTTGGGGTACCAACCCCCGAACCTTCTGCGCCTCCTGCCTATGAGGAGTCTTGGACTCCGGGACAGGAGACGGAGACGGTAGAGGAAGAGAGCCCTGAGGTAGAGCAACCCCAGACAGTAGAGTCGGGGTCGGCGCCAATGTGTCCAATGAGACACCGGAGGATCGGTCCAAATGAAGAAAATGGCGATGACGGACCCCTTGAGAGTCAGATCATAATGCCTCATAGCGCACGACAGCTAAGAGAGATGATAAGTCACATCCCAAAACTCTCCGAGTCAGGAGATCCCTCCGTGCATTTCAGGGACGTGGAGCAGACCGCAGCAGTCAATGACTGCAACGGGGTTGAACAGTCTAAAATGCTGCTGTTCTCCCTGGACAGTTCGCTCCTCCAGTGTCTCCCTGACGAGAGCAAGAGAGGGCACAGGGACTATGAGTTGCTACGGGATGAGATTCTGGAGATCATGGGAGAGGGGGATGGAACTCCGTTCCTCCGTTTAGAAAAGACAGTGCAGCTAGAGGGAGAACCCCCACGGGTTTTCGCCGACAGGTTGTGGCCAGTGTATCGGCGCAGCTGCCCGGGCGGGCCGGCCTGGGCCGGGCTGGATGGCGAACAAAGGGCTCACTGGCTTCGGTGCCTGGTAGCAGGTTGCCTGCCAGTAGTGAAGGAACAGGCCAAAGCATGGTTTGACCCCACTAACGCCCGCTCCATGGAGGAAGTAGTACTAGATCAGCTCACGATCAGTTATAGAAACAACAAGGGCAAGAAAACGCCTGTTGTGAAAGGAAAGGTGCATGAGGTGAGACCCGCAGCCTCTGCTAAAAAGGAATGGCGTCAGGAGGGAAATCGCCATCCCCAAGCAAATAGCAGTTGTTACGGGTGTGGGAAGGAGGGTCATTGGCGCAAGGACTGTAGGAATCCTTGGAAGGATAAGAGGGAGAGAGCGTTCGCCGCAGCCCAAGATCAAGCCCAAGCCCGAGTCGCCAACGGCCCGAGAGTTTACCCAACACCAGCACAACCACAAGTGCAGGCCGCTGCCCCAACACCAGTCCAGAACCCAACCGTAGCCTTTGCCCTGAATGAAGGGGGTGGTGCGGTTGTGGACCCCGCTGCGATCGAGTCAGTCTTGGAGACTATGCGGTCTCTGATGACCTGGCAGGGGAAGGTAACGGTTGCTAACAGCCCTATCGCCCCCGAGACCCCAGCCGAAACACCTAAATGACTGACGCCCGCGCAGCCCATCTACTTGTGTCCGCTCCGCTATGACGCTTGGAGAAGACCTGTGGTGGAGATGGAGGTGGAGAAACAAAGGGGTAGTTACCTGTTGGATACGGGAGCTTCGTGTACCTTGATCCACACGGACAAACCTTTTGCCTCACCTCTGTCCGCCCAGGCTCCATATTTAGTAGCGGGTTTCACAGGTAGAGCACAGGCTGGCGCGCACTCCCTCCCGCTCTCCATTCAGTTGGGAGCGCTCCACACCACATGGACGTGCATCCTATTGAAGTGGAAAGAGGGGGGGGGAAAGGCATCCTCGGGGCTGATTTCTTGGTGGAACACGGGATCCTCGTGGACCTGAGAAATCACTGTCTCTGGGGAGCCGAGGGCGGTTTAGGTAAGGTAGTCGTAATCCCGGGGAAGGAAGAAAAGGGGGCCCTGTGCACTATGAAGCCATCAGGAGGTTACGATCTCGAGCTCATGATAACAAATGTCCCAACGGACTTGCAGGCGCGTGTGTCAGAAAATCTGACCGCGTTCGCCACCCACAAGCACGACTGCGGGAGAGTCACTGGGTTCGAAGTCAGCGTAGACGGGGACCCCATGATCCGACCCCAAAAGCAGTATAATTTCCCCAAGGAGGCAGAACCCGACATGGAGACAGCAATATCTTCATTGGTACAGCAGGGCGTATTGAGGACGATAGCCACCCACGTGAACTCCCCATTATGGCCGGTAAAGAAACCGGACAATTCGTGGAGAGCCACAGTGGACTATAGAGTCCTCAATAGTAATATCCCAGCCTGCGCGCCCACGGTAGCAGCAGTTGCAGACTTAATAGGAAGTATTCCAGCATCGGCGACCACATTCACGGTGCTGGACATCTCGAACGGTTTTTGGTCCATTCCGCTGCGGCGGGAGGACCAGTACAAGTTTGCCTTTACTTTCAAAGGGCAACAGTACACCTGGAACTGCTTACCACAGGGTTTTCACAACAGCCCCAGCATTTTCCATCAGTGCATGGCGGGGAGTTTGAAAGAGTTCAGCCAGCCCAACCAGATAGTGCAGTATGTGGACGACTTACTCCTGTTCACAGATACAAGGGAGCAGCACGGCCCACTGTTAGCCGAATTGTTGGAACTGTTAGAAAGGAAGGGCTAGATTTTCAGTATAGACAGTTTTGGGGCGCTAACCTTAGCGCCCGCCCGAAGTTAGCGCCCGCCCCAAAGTAGCGCCCCGTTGCCGGGAATTCAGTGGCTTCGCCCTAAGAGGTTGGTGGAGCGCTAAAAGAGGCGTTCCGCTACTCTCTTTAGGCGCTAAGCCGGCGGTCCAGAGGGATAGCGCCCAGGCGGGGCGCAGCACGGGTGCAGTCATTTTTGCACTGACAGCAGACCCCGTGGTGCCGACCAGCTCTTAAAGGGGGAAGGGACGAATTGGTCTGCTGCCACGCCCTGCACACTGCAGCCTTGCAAAGAGGCCTCAACACTACTGCTCAGCCCCAGGGAGTCATGGCAACGCCAGAGAAGGCCCGTCAGCGTGCCCTGCGCTTCTCAGAGGGTGATCTGGACATAATGGTCACAGCTCTGGAGGTGAGGCGCAAGATCTTGTTTCCAGAGAGTGGGAGGAATCCAACCCACCACGACTACACCAAAGCCTGGAAGCAGATCGCCCAGAGGGTGACGTTCACCGGCGAGGCCCCCAGGACCCACGCACAATGCCATAAGAAATACAACGATCTGACCAGGATTGTGAGGGTGAGTAGCCTTTCCAGTCTCCTCCTCATTCTTGCATGTACACCTGACATGATGGGCAAAGGGACCTGAAAGTCCTTTTGGCCAGCCCTCAGCCAGCAGCATTGGGATAGTCATGAGCATCAAATGGCCATTCGGCACTCTACACTTTGGCCAAGCTATTCCACCATGGGAGGCAGTGGACAGTACATCAGGGCTTCACTCTGTCCAAGCTATTCCACCATGGGAGGCAGTGCACACTACATCAGGGCTTCACTCTGTCCAAGCTATTCCACCATGGGAGGCAGTGGACAGTACATCAGGGCTTCACTCTGTCCAAGCTATTCCACCATGGGAGGCAGTGCACACTACATCAGGGCTTCACTCTGTCCAAGCTATTCCACCATGGGAGGCAGTGCACACTACATCAGGGCTTCACTGCGCACTTACAGCCCGTCCTTTCTCTTGCAGGCTAAAGTAGCATTTAATCACCAGGCCCGTGCCAGGGGTGGCCGCGCCAAGCTGCAGAAGCTCACTCGGCTGGAGGAGCGCGTGTGTGTGCTCATGGGAGCACGTGTGATTGTCCCCACAGCGTGCGGTGTATCCGACCCTCCACTGCCCGGCAATGGTAAGGACCTCGCCTTTTGGCCCTCTCGCGTCGCACTGGCCCATCCGAGCTACCTCCTTTGCCACTGTCCCACCAATGCGCTGAATCCCACCAGTCCTAACTCCCTCGCTGACGCCGTCTCCTCACTCTGAAGCTACTCTTGTGCATTCCTGCTTTCAGCTGGTGACGACCAGGACCCTGAGGCTGCCAGTGACAGCACCTCCAACCAGGAGGAGGAGGAGGAGCAAGCCGGACCTTCAGGGGAACAGTCACGTCCCGCAGGAGAGGAGGAAATGCTCGACACCTCCTCACTGGACGAGTGCCTGGAGGAACTGTCGCAGGGCAATGCAGCTTCTGGGACCAGTGGCGTCCAGCCACCCAGCAGCCGTGCGCGTGGCCCGCGGCCTTCCCCCCAAAGGGGGGAAGGATCAGAGGGGAGTGCTGCTGCTCGGCACACTCGCCGTCACCAACGCGGCAAAGGTCCCCTAGTTCGGCCCCCTCCTCCCCAGCGGGAGAGTCGCGACTCCAGTCCGGACACCTTCACTTCGGAGGAGGTGCGGAAGCTCGATCAGATGGCCGACGACTCGGACCGGCGCCACACGGAGCTCATGAGCGTGGTGGGGCGCATGCCTGAGGCCATCGAGTCGCTGGCGACCAGTGTGCGCGAGTTCGGGGCAGCAACTGCCGCGACTGGCCGCATGCTAACTGATGCCATCAAGACCCTGGCGGATGTGATGCGCGCGCACACCAGGACCACAGGGCCACTCACTGCTGCCACACGCGCTGTCTCAGGCAGGCATCGCCAGGGCAGGCGCCGCGCTGGACCATCCCAGCAAGCCGGCCGTCGGCTGATTGCTGCGGATCCTGCAGTGCGGGCCCGGCCGAGTGCCACCGCGCCACAGCACCAGCCAGCGCATCCCAGACGCCAGCTGGCCAAATTTCGCCATCCGTCGCCGCCATTCCCCCTCTGGGGCGTCAAGGGCAAGCGGCTGCAGCTGATGGTGGCCAGGCTCAGGTGCGCCACTCAGGAGACGGCCCCTCGAGGCCCAAACGCCGTGTAGGCATCTGGCGGAAGGGCATCTGAGCCTCAGGCGCCTTCCCCCAGCCTCGCAGCAGCCACTGGGCAGAGCTTGCGAAGGAGCAGCAGGCAGGGCAGGGGAGGCAAAATGCTGGCCAAGGTCTCGCCCTCGCGGGCCACTCAGTAGAGGGTGTGGCCAGCTTTCCTTTAATATGGCGGTGGCCATCTTTATTTTGCCCATGGTTGTGCTTTTGGAGGGCTTTTTTTTTGCGTTAGGCCGACGTTGAGGCCCGGTTTCAATAAAGGTGGAGTGGCTCCTCCCCAGTTTGTGGGAGTGAGTCGTTTGTTGGGCTTTTTGTGGGGCCCGTTTATTGTTTTTGGGGATTCATGTGGGAAGGGCTTTTCATTTTTGTTTAATAAAAAATTATCTTTATTCATGCAGTCTCCATGGTTGTTCTTCTTAGTGTTTGTTGGCTTCGCCGGCTGAGGGCTTGCGGAGCGGCTGCATTCATCTTCCCTCATTGCCCCTGGCCATTCCCTGACAGGGGGCTTAGAAGTACCGTGTAATAAGGTGGCGTCGTGCGGCCCTTGGCCCTGGTCGCTCCCTCCTGGGAACGTACTCCTGCTCCTCCTCCTCCTCCTCCTCCTCCTCCTTATGCTCCTCCTGCTCCTCCTCCTGAGTTGCTGGTCCAACGTCAGGTGGCAGTGCCTGAGTCCTGCGGATAGCCAGGTTGTGTAGCATGCAGCAAACCACCACAAATTGGGAGACCCGGTCCGGCGAATACTGGAGAGCTCCTCCGGAGCGATCAAGGCAGCGGAACCGCTGCTTGAGGACCCCAATAGTTAGCTCGATGATGTTGCGGGTGGTTTGATGGCTCTCGTTGTAGGCCTCTTCAGCAGCGGTCCTGGGCGCGCGGAGCGGGGTCATGAGCCAGGTGCACAAAGGATAGCCTTTGTCCCCGAGTAGCCATCCTCTTGGGGGAGGCTGTGCCTGGAACATGTCATGCACAGTACACTGCCGCAGGATAAAGGCATCGTGGCTGCTGCCTGGGAAGCTGGCATTGACTGCCATGATGCGCTGCTTGTGGTCACAGACCAGCTGCACATTCAGAGAATGGTAGCCCTTCCTGTTGCGATACTGCTCGCCATGCTCCAGAGGGGCCTGCAAAGCCACATGCGTACAGTCAATGGCGCCCTGCACCAAGGGGAATTCCCCGAGTCTGGAAAATCCCAATGCGCGCTGATGCTGGCTCTCCAGGGCCATGGGGAAGGAGATGAATTGGCTTCTCCTTCTGAACAGTGCTTCGGTCACCTGGCGGATGCAGCGATGCGCGCCGTACTGGGAGATGTTTGCTATGTCCCCAGCAGCGTATTGGAAGGAGCCGGTGGCATAGAAGTTCAATGCCACCATCACCTTCACTTCCACCGACAGAGACGTCCTGCACCTGAGCTTTGGCCGCAGATCTCGGCGAAGCAGGTGGCAGATCTCTGCAATCACCCCCTTTCGGAATCGGAGCCTTTTAACACATCGCGCGGCACTCATGTTTAGGTAGGAGCGCTGCTGGCGGTATAGCCTGACTGGGTAAGGCCTGCGTGGCCGACGCCTGTAGCCCCCTCTGCCTCTAGCCAGGGCTGCCCCTCTCACAATGCGTCTGCGAGCCCTATGGACATGGAGCTGCAGCTCCGCGTTGGCACCCCATGCAACCCCCATCAAATCCTGGCAAACACTCTAATTTCCAAATGGCCACTTGCAGCGCTGTTGCCTGAGTCCAAAAATACCTGGCTCTTGCTGCTTGAAACCAGTTAGCTATCCTCCTTGTTGTGTCTCCAGAAATGCGTTGCACAAGACTGTTTTCTGAAAAAAGGATGGCCTTTATACTGGAGAGGACGTTCCCTTTAATTAGCGCCCCCCGGGGCCCGCGCTGGTTGTGTTGCGTTCCTTTTTCCAAACGCTCCGGCCGCCCGCCGCACAATGGGGCGGTCCGACTGAAGTTTGCAATCGGGGCGGCCAAAGGGCGTTGCACGAGGATGTGACGTCATTTTCTGCGCGCGCATCCGGGCGGGCGCTAAACTTTGCGCCGGCGCTAATGGGCAACTTAATTTGGGGCGGGGCGCAAACTGCGCTGCGCCCGGGCGCTACACGCATAGCGCCCGGAAATCACTTCTCTTAAGGCGCTAACTGCTGGCGCAAGCAACTGAAAATCTAGCCCGAAGGGTTTCAAAGTAAACCCAAAGAAAGCCCAGATCGGCCAGCAGGAAGTTAAATTCCTGGGTCTGGCCATCCGCGCTGGGGAAAGAGCCATAGATAAGGCCAGACGGGAATCTATACAAGATCTGCCGATTCCCAACACAGTAACGGGTGTAAGGTCCTTTTTGGGACTGACCGGGTACTGCAGAGATTTCATCGAGGACTATGCTGCCACAGCGGCCCCGCTACTTCGACTCTTACACAAGGGAGTCGAGTGGTCTTGGGACGAGGGGTGCCAGGCAGCATTCGAGAAGTTGAAAAGAGATCTGCAGACCGCGCCAGCCCTAGGGGCCATAGATGGGGGAGAGGAGTTCTTTCTGGAGGTAGCCGCTAGTGGGGACAGCCTGAGCGCAGTGCTGCTCCAAGAGCGGCACGGCAAGCTAAGACCAGTAGTTTATTCCTCCAGGGTGCTCACGGATGTGGAGAGGAGTTTCTCCAATTGCGAACGGCATCTCCTGGCCACGCATTGGGCTGTGAACAGATCAGTGATCTTCACAGGGACCTCTCCCATTACGCTCCTCACCCATCACACCCCCACGAAGATGCTTCTGGACGGGAGGATTAAGGATGGGACCATAAGCAGCGCTCGGATTGCGCGCTGGACCCTCCTCCTTTCCCAGATGGATCTCAAAGTTAAAGGCCTCTGCGCGCCAAGGCTCGCAGCCAATATGGCATATCCCGGGACAGCCCATCAATGTTCCGTAGAAGGGGTATGGGAAGTTAACATAGGTTTACGGGCCGGGATACATCCCACGGGCCGCGAGATCTACGTAGACGGTTCTAGCACTGTAGCTGACGGCAAGCGACTCACAGGGTGTGGAGTTTATGACCCTGCGGCAAACATTGCCCTGGCAATTAAGCTCCCCAGCACTATGAGCGCACAGCAGGCTGAACTGTCCGCGGTGGCGTACGTGGTTACCCACCCCGAGATTTTCCCAACCCCATACACGATTTGCTCAGACAGCATGTTCACGTGCAATTCGTGTACGGAGTACCTCGCCATCTGGTCCCGACGCGGGTACACCTCCGCGGACGGGCGGCCTTTAACAGTTAAGCCCTTGCTGGAGAAGATCCTAGCAGCTGTGGGGGAGAAAGGAGAGGTGTTCATCCATAAGGTGAAGGCTCACTCCATTACAGAACCCCGCAGTCAGGGCAACCAGCAGGCGGATGCGCTAGCCAGGGAGGGTGCCCGCAGCGGCATTCTCTGGGACCCATACGAACCCGGACCCGTGGCGGCGATCCAAGGCAGGGAGGGAATTCCCGGGAACACAGGGGTGACACCGCCCCAGACCTAAAGACCGTCCAAACACTGGATCCCGCCCTAAAAGCAGTCCTAAAAGCCATCACAGAGGGCAAACAGGTAGAAGGTCCGTACAGTACGGCAGCCCTCACAGTCAAAGAAGGTATGCTGTTCCGAAAGGAGCAGTGGGTTGTGCCGCAGCAGCACCGAAGGGAATTCCTGCAATTGGCCCACGAGGGTCCAGGAGCGGGACACCCCGGACCTGAGGTCACCTGGCAACGGGTGGAGCAGGCGGGATGGTGGCCGGGACTTCGGGACGATGTCCGCGAGTTCTGCGCAAGCTGTCTTGTGTGTGCTGCTAACAACCCAGACCCCCACAAAAGGAAGGTGCCCATGGGGCACATCAGGAGGGTAGAGGGACCATGGCAGTCGATTCAGGTCGACTACATAGGGCCCCTGCCCGCCGCCCAGGGAGGCGAAAAGTACTGCCTTGTCCTGGTAGATGTGTTCACCAAATGGGTAGAAGCCTTCCCGTGCAGAACAGCTACGGCACTGGGTACTGCTAAGATCTTGATTCGGGAAGTGTTCTCACGGTGGGGACTCCCCCGTTTTGTAGAGTCCGACCAAGGGAGTCAGTTCACCGGTCAAGTAATGCAGAACGCCCTCAGGCTCTTGGGCATTGAGGGAAAGTGGCACGTAGCATACAATCCCCAGTCATCCGGGATTGTTGAGCGTATGAATCGGACCCTCAAGGAAAAGCTGAGGAAAGAGACAATGGGCTCGCCCCAGAAATGGGCGGAGGTCCTGCCTTTAGTCCTCATGGGGATCCGAGCCAGCCAGTCCAAAAGCACGGGGTATTCCCCGCATGAGTTAATGACTGGAAGGATCATGCGAACACCCACCCATGTGCTAGCCCCGGTGCTCACTGAGGGCCAGCTCCGAGAGGTGAAACGGGACAAATTCGCCCAAACCCTCTTGGAACGCCTGAGACAGATTTATGGGCAGGCGGCTGGGAACATGGGAAGACAGCACCAGGGAAATAAACTGTTGTTGGAACCTCGGAAACAACAAGAGTGGGTAGTCGGGGACCAGGTCATGGTCCGAAACTACGCCAGGGTAGGGAGTTTTGAACCACTGTACATGGGGCCATACAGCATTGTAGACAAAGCCAGCCCCATGGTTTATGCAGTGAAGACGCCCCGACGTACCAAATGGTTTCACATCAACCAGTGTAAACTGTTTAAACCGGGTACACAAGGGCCACCAAAGGGGACCAGGTCTGAGAACAAAGATCCTCAGCCTGTAACAGAGTCACAGACCACACAGGCTGGAGCAGTAGCCTGCGTGAAGGGAGAGGCCATCCCATTGGAGTGGGAGGTCTCATCTTTTGAATGGGATTTAGGCAGGGGAGAGCCCGAACAGCTCAACCTCGCTTTAGACCCAATCACGGAGGAGGAAGAGTCAGAGGACGGCAGTCCCGCCCTCGACTCAAGCTTGGGGGAGGTAGGGAGTGGGGGTGGAGACTCGTTACCTGTTGGGACAGGTGAGGTGGAGTCGGAAGCCACAGATCCCGACCCCGGGGGGGCGGAGCCTGAGGAAGGGGAGCTGGAGCCGGCAGCTGTGGAGGAACCACAGGCTGTGACGGTAACAGTCACGACCCCAGGTCCATCGGCCCCGGGAGCCCAACCCAAAGCAGCCCCTCGTAGGTCAGCTCGAGCGCCCCAGCCCAGAAAATTTTGGCCAGATTCTCCCCATCCTCCCCAACCACGGTTTAAAGCAGCCCCAGGAAGACATGATCCCCGTTCAGCAGCGACAGGCTGCGGGGGATCAAGGCCAAAGATCAATGCAGCCCCACCGCAGGGTGTGGCACGCGACAGACCTCACAGGGATTCGGAAAGCCGCCCCCACGGAGGGCGGCGCTGTACATAAGTTAAGATAGGTAATTATGGTCTTAGTTTAAGGAATGTAAAGTATGTGGTGTTAAGAGTACAATTTTGAAATCTGCCCGGTATGTGTGTTTGTTAGGGAGCGGGGTCCAGGAACCCGCGCGTCCAATTAATTTAGGCCAGCACCTATCGGGAGCCCGGCTACATCATTTTGTTGGTTACAGAAACCTGGGATATGATGGAAAGGATTGTCGTCGCGTTCATGGCGATCGGGTGCGGATGGGCCTACCGAGGCCGCACCAAGGACGTCATCATTTTCGGGTGCTCCGGGGACACGGCCCCCATCGCAACGGATGGGACGGGGGAGCGAGAGGTAGAGGAAACCGCCACCTACTTCCACCAAGGGAGATGGCCAGGTTGGCTGGGAACGAATTCTACGGAATATTCCAGCAATTTCGGTTTTGCCTACCAAGAGACTTCATTAACGTGCCCTCGAGTGAGGATCCTAGCGCCCAGAGTCAGCATCACCGTGGGAAAGAGGATTTGTCTGGTGTGCAATGGGAACGTACCACCAAGGCGATGGTGGTGGCTACGAAAGCTGGGAAAGGACATGAGAAACTCTACGGTCGAGTGGGAGCGACTGGGTAATAATACCAATCGGACTATTACGGGAACTCACGGACAATTACGTGTGTGTTGGGACAAATGGTGGGAACCGGATGAGGGAATATATGTCTGTATGTGGGGTTCGAGACGCGTCTGCCCCAAGGGCGTGTCCATCTTCTTCCAGGGGCAGTGGCAGGATGAAGGGAAGGGGATGAGATGGGATGTTAGCACTCGAGCGTGCGGAGCCCCATACTCCCCTATTCCGGTGAACGCCACTGAACTCATCACCCGCCCACGCAAGCCCCTGCCCACGCTTCCGGTAGCACTAGCCCAGAAAGGAGGGTGCCCAACCACCACCAAGGGACCCGGGAACGGTTTAGTATTGGTACCCACCGGTCAGGTGCTGTACCAAGGGGTACACTACGCGGTGGCCTCAGTGATTTTAAATCTCACTGAGGTAAGATTGCCGGAGTGGTGTCCCAAAGAAACGGAACAATTATACCAGGTCCTGTTAACCAGTATGTTTAGACAATTTTACGAATTTGACTTTGCCGACATCGACAGAGACAAATTATACACCACACCGCCAGAAGTTTTGGATCGAGTCGGGAGGCAAAGAAGGGGTACTGTAAATGACATATTCACTGCTTTTAATACCGGGACATCTGTTGTCAACGCTCTAGATAACGTGGAGCTGCAGACACAGATCAACGGTTTAAAAGCCCAGTTAAGGAACATATTGACAGACGAAAACAAGGTCGTGGGTTCTGAGTTGCATGAGGACCAGGCCATGACACTACACTTTAAGGACATAATTGCTGAGCTGGAGAAACACGCGAGAACGGTAAATGCACTCATTAAGGAGGATCGGAATGCGTCCGATCAAGCTGCGCAAAACGAGGCCTGTGTGCTGTACGGGGCGTGGTTATTGGGCGAGGGCCGCAGTAATCTTGAGGATTTAAAACAGGGTTTGGTCCCGTCCTGGATCAGCAACAAGCACTTGCAAGCGCTCCACCCTTTTGAGAATGCATTAAGCCCGTGCCAGCTCAGACTAGCCGCAGAAGCATACCCAGTTCCAGTGGACTGCGGACATTCGAATCACACTATTATGGGAATAGTAGTAAGAATGCCGGTGTTGGGTCCCGCAGCAAAGCCCGCCCCGGTATACAGAGTAGAGAACATTGGAGTCATTCAGGGGGGCGCACACATTCGTTACGCAGTGGTCCCGCCTTACGTCATCAGATGGGAGCGTACGATGACAGGCACCGACCTCTCGGGATGTCGGAGCCGGGGAGCACACATCATCCTGTGTCCCCAGCACTTGAATGCCTTTTTGAAACCACAGTGCGGGTTCAGAACCGCTAGCGCGAAGCCGGTGAATTGCACCATGGAGGCAATGGCAGAGGACCATGTGCCCCCACAGGTAGCATATATCGGGGGTGGGACATACTGCATCACCACTGCAGCGCCTCAGTACCGATATGGACAACACGAGTGGTGTTCGGTCGGTGATAGCAGTTTCTGTTTCAAACCCAGGGTCGAGGTTCAAGTGGCACAACAACGAATTGTTCCCATTCCTGCGCCCTCCACTGTACACATCACTATCAAAGAGAATTTCACAGACTTACAACGATTTGTCGCGCATTTTGGTTATGTCATTCCCCCTCTTCCCGAACACCTCACCAAGGATCTAAAAGCCGTTATAGTTTCGCAGAAACATTTCTATACACTGGAGCAGAAGACTTTAGAGATAGGAAAAGACATATTGGACATAACCATCCCACCATGGTGGGACTTGTTCACCAACATAGAGGTCCCCGCCTGGATTAGAATAGCATCCCATATCCTAGTAGTATGTCAGGTTTTGATTGTGATATTTTTGCTCTTCGTGCATTGCAAAAGAGGCAAACGCCTCCAGAGGCACGAGAACACAGGAGAATGGAGGGAATGCTATGTGCGGATGGGGGAAGCAGATACCCCACTCTAAGCTGCTAGTATAAGATTAAGCGTCCCTCCATTAAAAAAAATTTTTTTTGATTGTTTTGGGTTATAAGGAAATAAGTATTGTCATGTTATTAGTTGTTCTTAAGTTTTTTTGGATTAATAAAAGATGCATGCAGATGGCGCAAAAGGGTATCAACCCCTACCCATCTGACAGGTGAAGGTGTTATAGTTTAAGATTTGCTGTCTATGATTCCAAATGTGCATGAGGTAATTTTCATTTTTCTCCGGAAATGGGAACTGCATGTGTCGTGAGGGGCATAAATAGTTAAGTGCCAGGAATGTTTGGATGTGGGGAATCAGGGAAAATTTGCTCATCAAGGATTATTGATACTTTAAGCAAGCTATCAGTATCACAGGGGGGCCTGTAAGATTCGCAATTTTCAGCAAAAATCACGCAAGAAAACTGGATAAAATAAGACTGTTTATTGACCAAAGTAAGCTTGCACAGAAAAACCTTTGATAAAAGGGCATACAAAATGGCCGCCAGGCCCCGTGATCAGTTTATGAACCATTTTATTTCTGTTACTGCAAGCCAGACAGGCTTGTGGATTGAAGACAGTGAGCCCACGAAAGCCAGTCTCTGGGAACCGAAACTCAGAGCAACAGCATACATATTCAATGGATTATAAGTACAGGATGGGGCCCATCAAGATATGGGCGGACAATGTAAAAACACTTATACCCATTTATCGTACAAAGGAAAAACCGTTTAGCAGCCATCAAGGAAAATGTCCGGACTGATCAATATGCGAACCGAGCCACGGTGACAATGCAAAAGACATTGAAAGACATTATCGGCCAGGAAGGCCAGTTTAATTTATCACCGGCTCCGTTACAAGACAAAGCGCCCCTGCAGAGATTTCTGCCCGCCAAAATTAATACAAAGACAGGACTATGATTTGGCGGGAGATAAGACTGTCCCAAAAGAGTATAACTATGGATTGAAAGTCCATCTAAAACTTCGGACTTCGGGTTACTTGAACAACTTCTTCTTCACTGCCACGGCTTCTTGTTGGGCGACTTCAGGCTTCCATTTCTTCAAGAACTTTCTTCTACGAGGAACGAAAGAAGGGCAGACGGTGCCCGGATCGGCGCCTCTTCCACTTCGGCAGATCGATGAAAACGTTTTCGTCTTTTTAAAGACAGACGGTTTCGGTAAAAGGACAACGTGGTCGGTGTTCAGCCAAACAAGGCTCGGCCACGACGAGAAGACGACGAGGGTGGCCCGGGTACTGGGGTCGGGAGATCATCGACGACCCAGGCCGACGGAGAAGAAACCCTCTGGAGAACCGGCGATCGATGCCACAAGATTCTCCCAAGTGCATAGCCTGCATCTGGGTCTGCTCCATGAACCCAAATTGACTTAGTGGATCTCAACCTTAACGAGCGCTCATCGAGGCTGGGTCTACCCCACCGCCTCGAGGGAGGAGAGAATATCGACTGCGCCAGAAGTTTCCAAATCCACGTGACGACGGAAAGCGGTGCCAAAAATGCTGCGAACCCCCCCTTTCTCGCGATTTCGAGAGTGGTGAGCATGATCCCAAGTTCCCCAGGTCGAAACTTAGTTTAGGTATAGGGGAGGGAGTTAAGGGAAATCGTAATGTGTTTCCCCTTTTTCGATGTGCCGTGTGTTCCCCATTTCCATAGAGTCAAGTTCATAAATTTGTGCATGATTGTAGTAACTTTAATCTGTGCCTATGACATGTATTTTGTAATGCTTCAAACTGTTTAAAAATAAAAGCATCCATTTCGTGCTATTCAACCTGGTCTATTGAGTTCTTTCTCTGCACTACTGTTCTCTGCACCTAAGTCCAAGGTCTAGAACCGTAGGGGGGAGTGGGTCGAACCACTCAAGGGTAATTATTGCACGAAGCCTGGCAGGAGACCAGAAAGAGCAAGAGAAACCCCCTACAACCATGTAGTCACACTCCAAAACTGATCACCATGAGGGACACACACTCAGATACTGATCACCATGGACTCACACTCACTGATCACCAGGACTCACACTCGGACACTGATCACCATGGACTCACACTCAGACACTGATCTCCATGGACACACTCTCTGACACTGATCACTGTGGACACACTCACTCAGACACTGATCACCATGGATTCACACACAGTCACTCATCACCATGGACTCACACTCCGACACTGATCACCACTGAATCATACTGGGAGAGTGCTCACCGTAGATGCACACTCTATCACTGATCACCATTTACTCACACTCAGAAAATTATCACCATGAGGGACACACACTCAGACACTGATCTCCATGGACTCACACTCTCACGATGATAACCATGAGGGACACACACTCAGATACTGATCACCATGGACTCACACTCAGACACTGCTCAACATGGACTCACACTCGAACACTGCTCAGCATGGACTCACACTCACGCACTGATCAGCATGGACTCACATTCAGACACTGCTCACCATGGACTCACACTCAGACACTTATCACCACAGACTCGCACTCTGACACTGATCAGCATGGACTCACACTTGGACACAGTGCACCATTGACTCACACTCGGACACTGATCACCGTGGACTCACACTCTGACACTGATCACCAATGGACTCACACTCACACACTGATCAGCATGGACTCACATTCAGACACTGCTCACCATGGACTCACACTCAGACACTTATCACCATAGACTCGCACTCTGACACTGATCAGCATGGACTCACACTCGGACACGTCTCACCATGGACTCACACGCAGATACTGCTCACCCTGGACTCGCACTCAGAAACTGATCACCATGGACTCGCACTCAGGCACTGATCACCATGGACTCACACTCAGACACTGATCACCATGGACTCACAATCAGGCACTGATCACCATGGACTCACACTCAGCACTGATCTCCATGGAATCACACTCAGATACTGCTCACCCTGGACTCGCACTCAGACACTGATTACCATGAACTCACACTCAGACACTGCTCAACATGGACTCACATTCAGGCACTGATCACCATGGACTCACACTCGGACACTGATCACCATGGTTTCCAACTCGTACACGATCACCATGTAGTCACACTCCAAAACTGATCACCATGAGGGACACACACTCAGATACTGATCACCATGGCCTCACACTCACTGATCACCAGGACTCACACTCAGACACTGATCACCATGGACTCACACTCAGACACTGATCTCCATGGACACACTCTCTGACACTGATCACTGTGGACACACTCACTCAGACACTGATCACCTTGGATTCACACTCAGTCACTGATCACCATGGACTCACACTCCGACACTGATCACCACTGAAACACACTGGGACAGTGCTCACCGTAAATGCACACTCTATCACTGATCACCATTGACTCACACTCAGAAAATGATCACTATGAGGGACACACACTCAGACACCGATCACCATGGACACACACTCAGACACTGATCTCCATGGACTCACACTCGCACAATGATAACCATGAGGGACACACACTCAGATACTGAACACCATGGACTCACACTCAGACACTGCTCAACATGGACTCACACTCGAACACTGCTCAGCATGGACTCACACTCAGACACTGCTCACCATGGACTCACACTCGGACACTTCTCACCATGGACTCACACGCAGATACTGCTCACCCTGGACTCGCACTCAGGCACTGATTACCTTGGGCTCACACTCAGACACTGATCACCATGGACTCACACTCAGGCACGGGTCACCATGGACTCACACTCGGACAATGATCACCATGGACTCACACTCAGACACTGATCACCATGGACTCACACTCAGACACTGCTGACCATGGAGTCACACTCAGACACTGCTCACCATGGACTCACACACAGACACTGCTCCACATGGACTCATACTCAGACACTGCTCACCATGGACTCACACTCAGACACTGCTCACCATGGACTCACACTCGGACACTGATCACCATGGACTCAAACTCGTACACTGATCCCCATGGACTCACACTCCAGAACTGATCACCATGAGGGACACACACTCAGATACTGATCACCATGGACTCACACTCGGACACTGATCACCGTGGACATACACTCTGACACTGATCAGCAATGGACTCACACTCACGCTCTGATCAGCATAGACTCACACTCAGACACTGCTCACCATGGACTCACACTTGGACACTTCTCACCATGGACTCACACGCAGATACTGCTCACCCTGGACTCGCACTCAGACTCTGATCACCATGGACTCGCACTCAGGCACTGATCACCATGGACTCACACTCAGACACTGATCACCATGGACTCACACTCAGGCACTGATCACCATGGACTCACACTCAGGCACTGATCTCCATGGAATCACACTCAGATACTGCTCACCCTGGACTCACCCTCAGACACTGATCACCATGGGCTCACACTCGGACACTGATCACCATGGACTCCAACTCGTACACGATCACCATGTAGTCACACTCCAAAGCTGATCACCATGAGGGACACACACTCAGATGCTGATCACCATGGCCTCACACTCGGACACTGACCACAATGGACTCACACTCAGACACTGATCTCCATGGAATCACACTCAGATACTGCTCACCCTGGACTCGCACTCAGACACTGATTACCTAGGGTTCACACTCTGACACTGATCACCATGGACGCACATTCAGGCACTGATCACCATGGACTCACACTCGGACACTGATCACCATGGACTCAAACTCGTACACTGATCACCATGGAGTCACACTCCAAAACTGATCACCATGAGGGACAGATACTCAGCCACTGATCACCATTGACTCGCACTCGCTGATCACCATTGACTCACATTCGGACACTGTTCACCATGGACTCACACTCTGACACTGATCACCATGGTCACAAATTCAGACACTGCTCACCATGGACTCACACTCTGACACTGCTCACCATTGACTCAAACACAGACACTGTTCACCATGGGCTCACAGTCGGACACTGACCACCATGGACTCACACTCAGACACTAATCTCCATGAAATCACACTCAGATACTGACCACCATGGGCTCACACTCTGACATTGCTCACCAAGGACTCACACTCTGACACTGCTCTCCATGGACTCACACTCAGTCACTGCTGACAATTGACTCACATTCGGACACTGCTCACCATTGACTCACACTCAGGAACTGTTCACCATGAGCTCACATTCGGACACTGACCACCATGGACTCACACTCAGACACTGATCTCCATGGAATCACACTCCGACATCGTTCATCAAGGACTCACACTCAGACACTGATTACCATGGACTCACACTCAGACACTAATCACCATGGACTCACAATCAGAAACTGATTACCATGGACTCACACTCAGACACTGTTCACCATGAGCTCACATTCGGACACTGACCACCATGGACTCATACTCAGACACTGCTCACCATGGACTCACACTCCGACATCACTCATCAAGGACTCACACTCTGACACTGATTACCATGGACTCACACTCAGAAACTGATCACCATGGACTCACATTCAGACACGGATCACCATGGACTCGCACTCTGAAACTGATTACCTTGGACTCACACTCGGTCACCGATCACAATGGACTCACAATCAGACACTGTGCACCATGAACTCACACTCAGACACTGATCACCATGAACTCACACTCAGACACTGCTCAACATGGACTCACACTCAGACACTGCTCACCATGGACTCACACTCGGACAATTCTCACCATGGACTCACACTCAGATACTGCTCACCCTGGACTCACACTCAGACACTGATCACCATGGACTTGCACTCAGGCACTGATCACTATGGACTCACACTCAGACACTGATCACCATGGACTCACACTCAGGCACTGATCACCATGGACTCACACTCAGGCACTGATCTCCATGGAATCACACTCAGATACTACTCACCCTGGACTCGCACTCAGACACTGATTACCATGGACTCACACTCAGACACTTCTCAACGTGGACTCACATTCGGACACTGATCACCATGGACTCCAACTCGTAGACGATCACCATGTAGTCACACTCCAAAACTGATCACCATGAGGGACACACACTCAGATACTGATCACCATGGACTCACACTCACTGATCACCAGGACTCACACTCGGACACTGATCACCATGGACTCAGACTCAGACACTGATCTTCATGGACACATTCTCTGACACTGATCACTGTGGACACACTCACTCAGACACTGATCACCATGGATTCACACTCAGTCACTCATCACCATGGACTCACACTCCGACACTGATCACCACTGAATCATACTGGGAGAGTGCTCACCGTAGATGCACACTCTATCACTGATCACCATTGACTCACACTCAGAAAATTATCACCATGAGGGACACGCACTCAGAAACTGATCTCCGTGGACTCACACTCTCACGATGATAACCATGAGGGACACACACTCAGATACTGATCACTATGGACTCACACTCAGACACTGCTCAACATGGACTCACACTCGAACACTGCTCAGCATGGACTCACACTCACGCACTGATCAGCATAGACACACTCTCAGACACTGCTCACCATGGACTCACACTTGGACACAGAGCACCTTTGACTCACACTCGGACACTGATCACCGTGGACTCACACTCTGACACTGATCACCAATGGACTCACACTCACACACTGATCAGCATGGACTCACATTCAGACACTGCTCACCATGGACTCACACTCAGACACTTATCACCATAGACTCGCACTCTGACACTGATCAGCATGGACTCCCACTCGGACACGTCTCACCATGGACTCACACGCAGATACTGCTCACCCTGGACTCGCACTCAGAAACTGATCACCATGGACTCGCACTCAGGCACTGAACACCATGGACTCACACTCAGGCACTGATCACCATGGACTCACACTCAGCACTGATCTCCATGGAATCACACTCAGATACTGCTCACCCTGGACTCGCACTCAGACACTGATTACCATGGACTCACACTCAGACACTGCTCAACATGGACTCACATTCAGGCACTGATCACCTTGGACTCACACTCGGACACTGATCACCATGGATTCCAACTCGTACACGATCACCATGTAGTCACACTCCAAAACTGATCACCATGAGGGACACACACTCAGATACTGATCACCATGGCCTCACACTCACTGATCACCAGGACTCACACTCAGACACTGATCACCATGGACTCACACTCAGACACTGATCTCCATGGACACACTCTCTGACACTGATCACTGTGGACACACTCACTCAGACACTGATCACCTTGGATTCACACTCAGTCACTGATCACCATGGACTCACACTCCGACACTGATCACCACTGAAACACACTGGGACAGTGCTCACCGTAGATGCACACTCTATCACTGATCACCATTGACTCACACTCAGAAAATGATCACTATGAGGGACACACACTCAGACACCGATCACCATGGACACACACTCAGACACTGATCTCCATGGACTCACACTCGCACAATGATAACCATGAGGGACACACACTCAGATACTGAACACCACGGACTCACACTCAGACACTGCTCAACATGGACTCACACTCGAACACTGCTCAGCATGGACTCACACTCAGACACTGCTCACCATGGACTCACACTCGGACACTTCTCACCATGGACTCACACGCAGATACTGCTCACCCTGGACTCGCACTCAGGCACTGATTACCTTGGGCTCACACTCAGACACTGATCACCATGGACTCACACTCAGGCACGGGTCACCATGGACTCACACTCGGACAATGATCACCATGGACTCACACTCAGACACTGATCACCATGGACTCAGACTCAGACACTGCTGACCATGGAGTCACACTCAGACACTGCTCACCATGGACTCACACACAGACACTGCTCCACATGGACTCACACTCAGACACTGCTCACCATGGACTCACACTCAGACACTGCTCACCATGGACTCACACTCGGACACTGATCACCATGGACTCAAACTCGTACACTGATCCCCATGGACTCACACTTCAGAACTGATCACCATGAGGGACACACACTCACATACTGATCACCATGGACTCACACTCGGACACTGATCACCGTGGACACACACTCTGACACTGATCAGCAATGGACTCACACTCACGCTCTGATCAGCATAGACTCACACTCAGACACTGCTCACCATGGACTCACACTTGGACACTTCTCACCATGGACTCACACGCATATACTGCTCACCCTGGACTCACACTCAGACACTGATCACCATGGACTCGCACTCAGGCACTGATCACCATGGACTCACACTCAGACACTGATCACCATGGACTCACACTCAAGCACTGATCACCATGGACTCACACTCAGGCACTGATCTCCATGGAATCACACTCAGACACTGATCACCATGGACTCACACTCAGGCACTGATCACCATGGACTCACACTCAGGCACTGATCTCCATGGAATCACACTCAGATACTGCTCACCCTGGACTCACCCTCAGACACTGATCACCATGGACTCACACTCGGACACTGATCACCATGGACTCCAACTCGTACACGATCACCATGTAGTCACACTCCAAAGCTGATCACCATGAGGGACACACACTCAGATACTGATCACCATGGCCTCACACTCGGACACTGATCACCATGGACTCACACTCAGGCACTGATCACCATGGACTCACACTCAGGCACTGATCTCCATGGAATCACACTCAGATACTGCTCACCCTGGACTCACACTCAGACACTGATTACCTAGGGTTCACACTCAGACACTGATCACCATGGACGCACATTCAGGCACTGATCACCATGGACTCACAATCGGACACTGGTCACCATGGACTCAAACTCGTACACTGATCACCATGGAGTCACACTCCAAAACTGATCACCATGAGGGACAGATACTCAGCCACTGATCACCATTGACTCGCACTCACTGATCACCATTGACTCACATTCGGACACTGTTCACCATGGACTCACACTCTGACACTGATCACCATGGTCACAAATTCAGACACTGCTCACCATGGACTCACACTCTGACACTGCTCACCATTGACTCAAACACAGACACTGTTCACCATGGGCTCACAGTCGGACACTGACCACCATGGACTCACACTCAGACACTAATCTCCATGAAATCACACTCAGATACTGACCACCATCGGCTCACACTCTGACATTGCTCACCAAGGACTCACACTCTGACACTGCTCTCCATGGACTCACACTCAGTCACTGCTGACAATTGACTCACATTCGGACACTGCTCAACATTGACTCACACTCAGGAACTGTTCACCATGAGCTCACATTCGGACACTGACCACCATGGACTCACACTCAGACACTGATCTCCATGGAATCACACTCCGACATCGTTCATCAAGGACTCACACTCAGACACTGATTACCATGGACTCACACTCAGACACTAATCACCATGGACTCACAATCAGACACTGATTACCATGGACTCACACTCAGACACTGTTCACCATGAGCTCACATTCGGACACTGACCACCATGGACTCATACTCAGACACTGCTCACCATGGACTCACACTCCGACATCACTCATCAAGGACTCACACTCTGACACTGATTACCATGGACTCACACTCAGACACTGATCACCATGGACTCACACTCTGAAACTGATTACCATGGACTCACACTCAGAAACTGATCACCATGGACTCACATTCAGACACGGATCACCATGGACTCGCACTCTGAAACTGATTACCTTGGACTCACACTCGGTCACCGATCACAATGGACTCACAATCAGACACTGTGCACCATGAACTCACACTCAGACACTGATCACCATGAACTCACACTCAGACACTGCTCAACATGGACTCACACTCAGACACTGCTCACCATGGACTCACACTCCGACACTTCTCACCATGGACTCACACGCAGATACTGCTCACCCTGGACTCACACTCAGACACTGATCACCATGGACTTGCACTCAGGCACTGATCACTATGGACTCACACTCAGACACTGATCACCATGGACTCACACTCAGGCACTGATCACCATGGACTCACACACAGGCACTGATCTCCATGGAATCACACTCAGATCCTGCTCACCCTGGACTCGCACTCAGACACTGATTACCATGGACTCACACTCAGACACTGCTCAACGTGGACTCACATTCGGACACTGATCACCATGGACTCCAACTCGTACACGATCACCATGTAGTCACACTCCAAAACTGATCACCATGAGGGACACACACTCAGATACTGATCACCATGGACTCACACTCACTGATCACCAGGACTCACACTCGGACACTGATCACCATGGACTCACACTCAGACACTGATCTCCATGGACACACTCTCTGACACTGATCACTGTGGACACACTCACTCAGACACTGATCACCATGGATTCACACTCAGTCAATCATCACCATGGACTCACACTCCGACACTGATAACCACTGAATCATACTGGGAGAGTGCTCACCGTAGATGCACACTCTATCACTGATCACCATTGACTCACACTCAGAAAATTATCACCATGAGGGACACACACTCAGACACTGATCTCCATGGACTCACACTCTCACGATGATAACCATGAGGGACACACACTCAGATACTGATCACCATGGACTCACACTCAGACACTGCTCAACATGGACTCACACTCGAACACTGCTCAGCATGGACTCACACTCACGCACTGATCAGCATAGACGCACTCTCAGACACTGCTCACCATGGACTCACACTTGGACACAGAGCACCATTGACTCACACTCGGACACTGATCACCGTGGACTCACACTCTGACACTGATCACCAATGGACTCACACTCACACACTGATCAGCATGGACTCACATTCAGACACTGCTCACCATGGACTCACACTCAGACACTTATCACCATAGACTCGCACTCTGACACTGATCAGCATGGACTCACACTCGGACACGTCTCACCATGGACTCACACGCAGATACTGCTCACCCTGGACTCGCACTCAGAAACTGATCACCATGGACTCGCACTCAGGCACTGAACACCATGGACTCACACTCAGACACTGATCACCATGGACTCACACTCAGGCACTGATCACCATGGACTCAGACTCAGCACTGATCTCCATGGAATCACACTCAGATACTGCTCACCCTGGACTCGCACTCAGACACTGATTACCATGGACTCACACTCAGACACTGCTCAACATGGACTCACATTCAGGCACTGATCACCATGGACTCACACTCGGACACTGATCACCATGGATTCCAACTCGTACACGATCACCATGTAGTCACACTCCAAAACTGATCACCATGAGGGACACACACTCAGATACTGATCACCATGGCCTCACACTCACTGATCACCAGGACTCACACTCAGACACTAATCACCATGGACTCACACTCAGACACTGATCTCCATGGACACACTCTCTGACACTGATCACTGTGGACACACTCACTCAGACACTGATCACCTTGGATTCACACTCAGTCACTGATCACCATGGACTCACACTCCGACACTGATCACCACTGAAACACACTGGGACAGTGCTCACCGTAGATGCACACTCTATCACTGATCACCATTGACTCACACTCAGAAAATGATCACTATGAGGGACACACACTCAGACACCGATCACCATGGACACACACTCAGACACTGATCTCCATGGACTCACACTCGCACAATGATAACCATGAGGGACACACACTCAGATACTGAACACCATGGACTCACACTCAGACACTGCTCAACATGGACTCACACTCGAACACTGCTCAGCATGGACTCACACTCAGACACTGCTCACCATGGACTCACACTCGGACACTTCTCACCATGGACTCACACGCAGATACTGCTCACCCTGGACTCGCACTCAGGCACTGATTACCTTGGGCTCACACTCAGACACTGATCACCATGGACTCACACTCAGGCACGGGTCACCATGGACTCACACTCGGACAATGATCACCATGGACTCACACTCAGACACTGATCACCATGGACTCAGACTCAGACACTGCTGACCATGGAGTCACACTCAGACACTGCTCACCATGGACTCACACTCAGACACTGCTCCACATGGACTCACACTCAGACACTGCTCACCATGGACTCACACTCAGACACTGCTCACCATGGACTCACACTCGGACACTGATCACCTTGGACGCAAACTCGTACACTGATCCCCATGGACTCACACTCCAGAACTGATCACCATGAGGGACACACACTCAGATACTGATCACCATGGACTCACACTCGGACACTGATCACCGTGGACACACACTCTGACACTGATCAGCAATGGACTCACACTCACGCTCTGATCAGCATAGACTCACACTCAGACACTGCTCACCATGGACTCACACTTGGACACTTCTCACCATGGACTCACACGCAGATACTGCTCACCCTGGACTCGCACTCAGACACTGATCACCATGGACTCGCACTCAGACACTGATCACCATGGACTCACACTCAGACACTGATCACCATGGACTCACACTCAGGCACTGATCACCATGGACTCACACTCAGGCACTGATCTCCATGGAATCACACTCAGATACTGCTCACCCTGGACTCACCCTCAGACACTGATCACCATGGACTCACACTCGGACACTGATCACCATGGACTCCAACTCGTACACGATCACCATGTAGTCACACTCCAAAGCTGATCACCATGAGGGACACACACTCAGATACTGATCACCATGGCCTCACACTCACTGATCACCAGGACTCACACTCGGACACTGATCACCATGGACTCACACTCAGACACTGATCTCCATGGACACACTCTCTGACACTGATCACTGTGGACACACTCACTCAGACACTGATCACCTTGGATTCACACTCAGTCACTGATCACCATGGACTCACACTCCGACACTGATCACCACTGAATCACACTGGGCAGTGCTCACCGTAGATGAACACTCTATCACTGATCACCATTGACTCACACTCAGAAAATGATCACCATGAGGGACACACACTCAGACAACGATCAACATGGACACACACTCAGACACTGCTCTCCATGGACTCAGACTCGCACAATGATAACCATGAGGGACACACACTCAGATACTGATCTCCATTGACTCACACTCAGACACCGCTCAACATGGACTCACACTCAGACACTGCTGACCACGGACTCACACTCAGACACTGCTCACCATGGACTCACACTCAGACACTGCTCAACATGGACTCACACTCGAACACTGCTCAGCATGGACTCACACTCAGACACTGCTCACCACTGAATCACACTGGGACAGTGCTCACCGTAGATGAACACTCGATCACTGATCACCATTGACTCACACTCAGAAAATGATCACCATGAGGGACACACACTCAGACAACGATCACCATGGACACACACTCAGACACTGATCTCCATGGACTCACACTCGCACAATGATAACCATGAGGTACACACACTCAGATACTGATCTCCATGGACTCACACTCAGACACTGCTCAACATGGACTCACACTCGAACACTGCTCAGCATGGACTCACACTCAGACACTGCTCACCATGGACTCACACTCGGACACTTCTCACCATGGACTCACACGCAGATACTGCTCACCCTGGAATCGCACTCAGACACTGATTACATTAGGCTCACACTCAGACAATGATCACCATGGACTCACACTCAAGCACGGGTCACCATGGACTCACACTCGGACAATGATCTCCATGGACTCACACTCAGACACTGATCACCATGGACTCAGACTCAGACACTGCTGACCATGGAGTCACACTCAGACACTGCTCACCATGGACTCACACTCGGACACTGATCACCATGGACTCAAACTCGTACACTGATCCCCATGGACACACACTCCAAAACTGATCACCATGAGGGACACACACTCAGATAGTGATCACCATGGACACACACTTGGACACTGATCACCATGGACTCACACTCTGACACTGATCAGCAATGGACTCACACTCACGCACTGATCAGCATAGAATCACACTCAGACACTGCTCACCATGGACTCACACTTGGACACAGAGCACCATTGACTCACACTCGGACACTGATCACCGTGGACTCACACTCTGACACTGATCACCAATGGACTCACACTCACACACTGATCAGCATGGACTCACATTCAGACACTGCTCACCATGGACTCACACTCAGACACTTATCACCATAGAGTCGCACTCTGACACTGATCAGCATGGACTCACACTCAGACGCGGATCACCATGGACTCACACTCAGACACTGATCACCGTGGACTCACACTCACACACTGATCAGCATGGACTCACACTCAGACACTTATCACCATAGACTCACATTCAGTCACTTATAACCATAGACTCGCACTCTGACACTGATCACCATGGACTCACACTCGGACACGGATCACCATGGACTCACATTCAGAAACTGCTCACCATGGACTCACATTCAGACACTGCTCACCATCGAGTCACTCTTGGACACTGATCCCCGTGGGCACACATTCAGACACTGATCACCTTGGACACACTCTCAGGCCCTGATCACTTTAGACACACTCACTCGGAATCTGATCGGAATGGACTCGCACTCTGACACTGATCACCATGGACTCACACTCAGACACGGATCACCCTGGACTCACACTCAGACACTGATCACCGTGGTCTCACACTCAGACACTGACCCCATGGACTCACACTGAGACATTGATCTCCATGGACTCACTCTCAGACACTTTTCAGCATGGACTCACATTCAGGCACTGCTCACCATGGATTCACACTCAGACACTGATCAGCATGTACACACACTCACTCAGGCACTGATCACCATGGACTCACACTCAGACACGGATCACAATGGACACACACTCACTCAGACACTGATCACCAGTGACTCACTCTCAGACACTGATCACCATGGACACACACACTCACACATATCACCGCAGACTCACACTCCGACACTGATCACGATGGGTTCACACTCAGACACTGATCCCCATGGACTCACTCTTGGACACTGATCACCATGGACACACACTCAGAGACTGATCACTATGGGCTCACACTCAGACACTGCTCACCATGGACTAACATTCAGACACTGCTCACCATGGACACACACTCAGACACTGATCACCATGAACATACTCTCAGACACTGATCACCGTGGACACACTCACTCAGACACTGATCACCTTGGACTCACACTCAGACACTGCTCACCATGGACTTACACTCTGACACTGATCACCAGTGAAGCACACTGGGACAGTGCTCGCCGTAGATGCACACTCTATCACTGATCACGATTGACTCACACTCAGACAATGATCACCATGAGGGACACACACTCAGACACTGATCACCATGGACTCACACTCAGACACTGATCACCATGGAGTCACACTCGCACAATCATCACCATGAGGTACACACACTCAGATACTGATCACCATGGACTCACACTCAGACACTGATCACCATGGACTCACACTCAGACATTGATCACCATGGTCACAAATTCAGACACTGCTCACCATGGACTCACACGCTGACACTGCTCACCCTGGACTCTCACTCAGACACTGATTACCTTGGGTTCACACTCAGACACTGCTCACCATGGACGCACATTCAGGCACTGATCACCATGCACTCACACTCGGACACTGATCACCATGGACTCAAACTCGTACACTGATCACCATGGAGTCACACTCCAAAGCTGATCACCATGAGGGACAGGTACTCAGCCACTGATCCCCATTGACTCGCACTCACTGATCCCCATTGACTCACACTCGGACACTGATCACCATGGACTCAAATTCAGGCACTGCTCACACCATGGACTCACACTCTGACACTGCTCACCATTGACTCACACTCAGACACTGTTCACCATGGGCTCACACTCGGACACTGACCACCATGGACTCACACTCAGACACCAATCTCCATGAAATCAAACTCAGATACTGACCACCATGGACTCACACTCCGACATTGCTCACCAAGGACTCATACTCTGACACTGCTCACAATGGACTCACATTCAGACACTGCTCACCATTGATTCACAATCAGACACTGTTCACCATGAGCTCACATTCGGACACTGACCACCATGGACTCACACTCAGAAACTGCTCACCATGGACTCATACTCCGACATCACTCATCAAGGACTCACACTCCGACACTGATTACCATGGACTCACACTCAGACACTGATCACCATGGACTCACACTCAGACACTGATTACCATGGACTCACACTCAGACACTGATCACCATGGACTCACATTCAGACACGGATCACCATGGGCTCGCACTCTGAAACTGATTACCTTGGACTCACACTCGGACACCGATCGCAATGGACTCACATTCAGACACTGTGCACCATGAACTCACACTCAGACACTGATCACCATCAACTCATACTCAGACAGTGATCACCATGGATTCACACTCAGTCACTGCTCACCCTGGACTTGCACTCAGACACAGCTCAACATGGACTCACACTCGGACACTTCTCACCACGGACTCACACGCAGATAATGCTCATCCTGGACTCGCACTCAGACGCCGAACACCATGGACTCGCACTCAGGCACGGATCACCATGGACTCACACTCAGACACTGATCACCATGGAATCACACTCAGATACTGCTCACCCTGGACTCACATTCAGGCACTGATCACCATGGACTCACACTCGGACACTGATCACCATGGACTCCAACTCGTACGCGATCACCATGGAGTCACACTCCAAAACTGATCACCATGAGGGACACACACTCAGATACTGATCACCATGGACTCGCACTCACTGATCACCAGGACTCACACTCGGACACTGATCACCATGGACTCACACTCAGACACTGATCACCATGGACACACTCTGAGACACTGATCACTGTGGACACACTCACTCAGACAGTGATCACCTTGGACTCACACTCAGACACTGATCACCATGGACTCAATTGAATTCACATCGCTTTATTGTATGCTTTGGCAACATCTTATGTTGCCAAAGCATCGAAATACATTTATGGTTGAACACATAAACACGGATCTATTCATACATTGTATCAACAGATATATCCCTGAGTGTATAAATTTACATTCGGATAATTTGTATATACTCTTTTCTTTGGTTTACTGGTTGTCCCTCTGTTTATGGCAAGCTGTAACATAGTGTGCCGCTAAGGTTACACAGTTTCTCTGTTCTCCTAGTAGGTATGGGAGTATTTGGTCGTCATTCAAATTTCTGAATTCAGGGCATATTTGTGTGAATTTTTGGTAGAAATTCTCCCTGATGCCCTGATATTTTCCACACGCTGTGAGGAAGTGCATCTCTGTCTCCACCACTCCCTGACTGCAGTGAGATCATATCCTGTCCTCTCTTGGCAGCCGGGTCTGGCTGTGTCTGCCTTTTTCGATGGCCAGGCTATGTTCACTAAGTCTGTACCTTGTCAAGGTTTTTCTCAGTTTGCTATCCTTTACCATGGTCAGGTATTCAGCCATGTTGTATTGTCTGTTTAGGGCCAAGTAGCAATTGAGTTTGTTTTGGGTTTTTGTTGTTTCTGCCCAATATGACAGGTATTTTTTCTTTTGCTTAGTGACAATTGTGTTGGGTTGAATTCTCTGTGCTACGATGTCACTGTCCTGGGGCTGGTTATTGCTAGTAGTGTTAATGGTTGCTTCACTGAGTCCCAGGACTAGTTGACTGAGGGTATTCTTCTTTATGGTCCTCTCTTGGCATTTCAGGGCTTCGTAATGATAGCAGTGGTGGTTGCTCATTTTTAGGTGTTTCCAAAATTTGGTGGCTCTTTTTTGGATAGTAATTATTAATGGATATTGGCCTAGTTCTGCCCTGCATGCATTGTTTACGGTTTTCCTTTGAGTCCGGAGGATACTTTTACAGAATTCTGCATGTAGGATCTCAATTGGGTGTTTGTCCCATTTTGCAAATTCCTGTTGTGTTAGCGGTCCCCACACCTCACTTCCATTGAGTGCAATTGGTTCAATTACTGATTTAAAGATTTGAGCCAAATGCTAATTGGGATTTCTATTTGGATTGATCTTTTAATGGCATAGAAAGCCCTTCTAGCTTTCTCTTTCAGTTCATTCACAGCTAGACGAAAATTTCCCATAGAGCTGATTTTTAAGCCCAAGTATGTGTAGTTAGTGGTTTGTTCAATTTTAGTTGTTCCTAATGTGAAATTTATTCTGGGTCCCTGATGTCTGGATCTTTGCTGGAACACAATGACTTTGGTTTTTTGGTGGTTTATTGTCAGGGCCCAGGTCTGACAGAATGACTCCAGCAGATCCACGTTCTGTTGTAGACCCTCCTTAGTTGGTGACAGCAGAACCAGGTCATCGGCATAGAGGAGGAATTTAACCTAGGATTCATATAGGGTGAGGCCGGGTGCTGTAGATTGTTCAAGTAGTTTTGCCAATTCACACTGGGACAGTGCTCACCGTAGATGCACACTCTATCACTGATCACCATTGACTCACACTCAGACAATGATCACCATGAGGGACACACACTTAGACACTGATCATCATGGACTGACACTCAGACACTGATCTCCATGTACTCACACTCGCACAATGATCACCATGAGGGACACACACTCAGATACTGAACACCATGGACTCACACTCAGACACTGATCACCATGGACTTACACTCAGACACTGATCACCATGGTCACAAATTAAGACACTGCCCACCATGGACTCACACGCCGACACTGCTCACCATTGATTCAGACTCAGACACTGTTCACCATGGGCTCACACTCGGACACTGACCACCATGGACTCACACTCAGACACTGAAATCCATGGAATCACACTCAGATACTGCTCACCCTGGACTCGCACTCAGACACTGATTACCATGGGCTCACAATCAGGCACTGATCACCATGGGCTCACACTCGGACACTGCTCACCATGGACTCAAATTCGTACACTGATCACCATGGAGTCACACTCCAAAACTGATCACCATGAGGGACAGATACTCAGCCATTGATCTCCATTGACTCGCACTCAGACACTTATCACCATGGACTCACACTCGGACACTGATCACCATGGACTCACACTCTGACACTGATCACCATGGACTCACACTCGGACACTGCTCAACATGGACTCAGACTCAGACACTGCTCACCATGGACTCACATTCGAACACTTCTCACCCTGGACTCGCACTCAGACACTGATTACCTTGGGCTCACACTCAGATACTGATCACCATGGACTCACACTCACTGATCACCAGTACTCACACTCGGACACTGATCACCATGGACTCACACTCGGACACTGATCACCATGGACACAAATTCAGACACTGCTCACCATGGACTCACACTCAGACACTGATCTCCATGATATCAAACTCAGATACTGACCAGAATGGGCTCACACTCTGACATTGCTCACCAAGGACTCACACTCTGACACTGCTCACCATGGACTCACACTCAGACGCTGCTCAACATGGACTCACACTCGGACACTGCTCAACATTGAGTCACACTCAGACACTGCTCACCATGGCCTCACACTCGGACACTTCTCACCATGGACTCATACTCGGTCACCGATCGCAATGGAATCACATTCAGACACTGTGCACCATGAACTCACACTCAGACACTGATCACCATGGCCTCACACTCGGACACTTCTCACCATGGACTCACACGCAGATACTGCTCACCCTGGACTCGCACTCAGACATTGATCACCATTGACTCGCACTCAAGCACTGATCACCATGGACTCACACTCAGACACTGATCACCATGGACTCACACTCAGGCACTGGTCACCATGGACTCACACTCAGACACTGATCTCCTTGGAATCACACTCAGATACTGCTCACCCTGGACTCGCACTCAGACACTGATTACCATGGACTCACACTCAGACACTGCTCAACATGGACTCACACTCGGACACTGCTCAACATGGACTCAGACTCAGACACTGCTCACCATGGACTCACATTCGAACACTTCTCACCCTGGACTCGCACTCAGACACTGATTACCTTGGGCTCACACTCAGATACTGATCACCATGGACTCACACTCACTGATCACCAGTACTCACACTCGGACACTGATCACCATGGACTCACACTCGGACACTGATCACCATGGACACAAATTCAGACACTGCTCACCATGGACTCACACTCAGACACTGATCTCCATGATATCAAACTAAGATACTGACCAGAATGGGCTCACACTCTGACATTGCTCACCAAGGACTCACACTCTGACACTGCTCACCATGGACTCACACTCAGACACTGCTCACAATGGACTCACATTCGGACACTGCTCTCCATTGGCTCACACTAAGACACTGTTCACCATGAGCTCACATTCGGACACTGACCACCATGGACTCACACTCCGACATTGCTCACCAAGGACTCACACACTGACACTGCTCACAATGGACACACACTAGGAAACTGATCACCATGGACTCACACTCTGACACTTCTCACCAGGGACTCACATTCAGACACTGCTCAACATGGACTCACAGTGAGACACTGATCAACATGGTCTCACATTCAGACACGGATCACCATGGACTCGCACTCTGAAACTGATTACCTTGGACACACACTCGGACACCGATCACAATGGACTCACACTCAGACACTGATCACCATGGACACGCACTCAGTCAATGCTCACCTTGGACTCGCACTCAGGCACTGCTCAACATGGACTCACACTCAGACACTGCACAACATGGAGTCACACTTAGATACTGCTCACCATGGACTCACACTCGGACACTTCTCACCAGGAACTCACACGCAGATACTGCTCACCCTGGGCTCGCACTCAGACACTGATCAGCATGGACTCGCACGCAGGCACTGATCACCATAATGGTTGCTTCACTGAGTCCCAGGACTAGTTGACTGAGGGTATTCTTCTTTATGGTCCTCTCTTGGCATTTCAGGGCTTCGTAATGATAGCAGTGGGGGTTGCTCATTTTTTGGTGTTTCCAAAATTTGGTGGCTCTTTTTTGGATAGTAATTATTAATGGATATTGTCCTAGTTCTGCCCTGCATGCATTGTTTACGGTTTTCCTTTGAGTCCGGAGGATACTTTTACAGAATTCTGCATGTAGGATCTCCATTGGGTGTTTGTCCCATTTTGCAAATTCTTGTTGTGTTAGCGGTCCCCACACCTCGCTTCCATAGAGTGCAATTGGTTCAATTACTGATTTAAAGATCTTGAGCCAAGTTCTAATTGGGATTTCTATTTGGATTGATCTTTTAATGGCATAGAAAGCCCTTCTAGCTTTCTCTTTCAGTTCATTCACAGCCAGACGAAAATTTCCCGTAGAGCTGATTTATAAGCCCAAGTATGTGTAGTTAGTGGTTTGTTCAATTTTAGTTGTTCCTAGTGTGAAATTTATTCTGGGTCCCTGATGTCTGGATCTTTGCTGGAACACAATGACTTTGGTTTTTTGGTGGTTATTGTCAGGGCCCAGGTCTGACAGAATGACTCCAGCAGATCCAGGTTCTGTTGTAGACCCTCCTTAGTTGGTGACAGCAGAACCAGGTCATCTGCATAGTGAAGGAATTTAACCTTGGATTCATATAGGGTGAGGTCGGGTGCTGTAGATTGTTCAAGTAGTTTTGCCAATTCACACTGGGACAGTGCTCACCGTAGATGCACACTCTATCACTGATCACCATTGACTCACACTCAGACAATGATCACCATGAGGGATACACACTCAGACACTGATCACCATGGACTGACACTCAGACACTGATCTCCATGTACTCACACTCGCACAATGATCACCATGAGGGACACACACTCAGATACTGAACACCATGGACTCACACTCAGACACTGATCACCATGGACTCACACTCAGACACTGATCACCATGGTCAAAAATTAAGACACTGCCCACCATGGACTCACATGCCGACACTGCTCACCATTGATTCACACTCAGACACTGTTCACCATGGGCTCACACTCGGACACTGACCACCATGGAATCACACTCAGATACTGCTCACCCTGGACTCGCACTCAGACACTGATTAACATGGGCTCACACTCAGACACTGCTCAACATGGACTCACACTCGGACACTTCTCACCATGGACTCACACGCAGATACTGCTCACCCTGGACTCGCACTCAGACACTGATCACCATGGACTCACATTCAGGCACTTATCACCATGGACTCACACTCGGACACTGATCACCATGGACTCAAACTCGTACACTGATCACCATGGAGTCACACTCCAAAACTGTTCACCATGAGGGACAGATACTCAGCCACTGATCACCATTGACTCGCACTCAGACACTGATCACCATGGACTCACACTCGGACACTGATCACCATGGACTCACACTCTGACACTGATCACCATGGTCACAAATTCAGACACTGCTCACCATGGACTCACACTCTGACACTGATCACCATGGACTCACACTCTGACACTGATCACCATGGTCACAAATTCAGACATTGCTCAGCAAGGACTCACACACTGACAGTGCTCACCATGGAGTCACACTCAGACACTGCTCACAATGGACTCACATTCGGACACTGCTCACCATTGACTCACATTCAGACACTGTTCACCATGAGCTCACATTCGGACACTGACCACCATGGACTCACACTCAGAAACTGATCTCCATGGAATCACTCTCAGACACTGCTCACAATGGAATCACATTCCGACATTGCTTACCAGGGACACACACTCTGACACTGATTACCACGGACTCCCACTCAGACACTGCTCACAATGGACTCACACTCAGACACTGATTACCATGGACTCACACTCGGTCACCGATCGCAATTGACTCACATTCAGACACTGTGCACCATGAACTCACACTCAGACACTGATCACCATGAACTCACACTCAGACACGGATAACCATGGACTGACACTCAGACACTGATCTCCATGCACTCACACTCGCACAATAATCAGCATGAGGGACACACACTCAGATACTGAACACCATGGACTCACACTCAGACAATGATCACCATGAGGGATACACACTCAGACACTGATCACCATGGACTGACACTCAGACACTGATCTCCATGTACTCACACTCGCACAATGATCACCATGAGGGACACACACTCAGATACTGAACACCATGGACTCACACTCAGACACTGATCACCATGGACTCACACTCAGACACTGATCACCATGGTCACAAATTAAGACACTGCCCAACATGGACTCACACGCCGACACTGCTCACCATTGATTCACACTCAGACACTGTTCACCATGGGCTCCCACTCGGACACTGAACACCATGGAATCACACTCAGATACTGCTTACCCTGGACTCGCACTCAGACACTGATTACCATGGGCTCACACTCAGACACTGCTCACCATGGACTCACACTCGGACACTTCTCACCATGGACTCACACGCAGATACTGCTCACCCTGGACTCGCACTCAGACACTGATTACCTTGGGCTCACACTCAGACACTGATCACCATGGACTCACATTCAGGCACTTATCACCATGGACTCACACTCGGACACTGATCACCATGGACTCAAACTCGTACACTGATCACCATGGAGTCTCACTCCAAAACTGATCACCATGAGGGGCAGATACTCAGCCACTGATCACCATTGACTCGCACTCAGACACTGATCACCATGGACTCACACTCGGACACTGATCACCATGGACTCACACTCTGACACTGATCACCATGGTCACAAATTCAGACACTGCTCACCATGGACTCACACTCTGACACTGATCACCATGGACTCACACTCTGACACTGATCACCATGGTCACAAATTCAGACATTGCTCAGCAAGGACTCACACTCTGACAGTGCTCACCATGGACTCACACTCAGACACTGCTCACAATGGACTCACATTCGGACACTGCTCACCATTGACTCACACTCAGACACTGTTCACCATGAGCTCACATTCGTACACTGACCACCATGGACTCACACTCAGAAACTGATCTCCATGGAATCACTCTCAGACACTGCTCACAATGGAATCACATTCTGACATTGCTCACCAAGGACAGACACTCTGACACTGATTACCATGGACTCACACTCAGACACTGATCACCATGGACTCACACTCAGAAACTGATTACCATGGACTCACACTCGGTCACCGATCTCAATGGACTCACATTCAGACACTGTGCACCATGAACTCACACTCAGACACTGATCTCCATGGAATCACACTCAGATACTGCTCACCCTGGACTCGCACTCAGATACTGATTACCATGGACTCACACTCAGACACTGCTCAACATGGACTCACACCCAGACACTGCTCAACATGGACTCACACTCAGACACTGCTCACCATGGATGCACACTCGGACACTTCTCACCCTGGACTCACACTCAGACACTGATAACCATGGACTCACACTCAGTCACTGCTCACCCTGGACTCGCATTCAGACACTGCTCAACATGGACTCACACTCGGGCACTGCTCAACATGGCGTCACACTCAGACACTGCTCACCATGGCCTCACACTCGGACACTTCTCACCATGGACTCACACGCAGATACTGCTCAGCCTGGACTCGCACTCAGACACTGATCACCATGGACTCGCACTCAAGCACTGATCACCATGGACTCACACTCAGACACTGATCTCCATGGAATCACACTCAGATACTGCTCACCCTGGACTCGCACTCAGATACTCATTACCATGGGCTCACACTCAGACACTGCTCAACATCGACTCACACTCAGACACTGCTCAACATGGACTCACACTCAGACACTGATCACCATGGACTCACACTCAACACTGATCTCCATGGAAAAACACACAGATACTGCTCACCCTGGACTCGCACTCAGACACGGATTACCATGGACTCACACTCAGACACTGCTCAACATCGACTCACACTCGGACACTGCTCAACATGGAGTCACACTCAGACACTGCTCACCATGGACTCACACTCGGACACTTCTCACCCTGGACTCGCACTCAGACACTGATTACCTTGGGCTCACACTCAAATACTGATCACCATGGACTCACACTCACTGATCACCAGGACTCACACTCGGACACTGGTCACCATGGATTCACACTCGGACACTGATCACCATGGACACAAATTCAGACACTGCTCTCCATGGACTCACACTCAGACACTGTTCACCATGGGCTCACACTCGGACACTGACCACCATGGACTCACACTCAGACACTGATCTCCATGAAATCACACTCAGATTCTGACCACCATGGAATCACATTCCGACATTGCTCACCAAGGACACACACTCTGACACTGATTACCATGGACTCACACTCAGACACTGATCACCATGGACTCACACTCAGACACTGATTACCATGGACTCACACTCGGTCACCGATCGCAGTGGACTCACATTCAGACACTGTGCACCATGAACTCACACTCAGACACTGATCACCATGTACTCACACTCAGAGACTGATAACCATGGACTCACACTCAGTCACTGCTCACCCTGGACTCGCATTCAGACACTGCTCAACATGGACTCACACTCGGGCACTGCTCAACATGGAGTCACACTCAGACATTGCTCACCATGGCCTCACACTCTGACACTTCTCACCATGGACTCACACACAGATACTGCTCACCCTGGACTCGCACTCAGACACTGATCACCATGGACTCACACTCAGACACTGATCACCATGGACTCAAACTGAGGCACTTATCACCATGGACTCACACTCAGACACTGATCTCCATGGAATCACACTCAGATACTGCTCACCCTGGACTCGCACTCAGACACTGATTACCATGGACTCACACTCAGGCACTGCTCAACATGGACTCACACTCGGACACTGCTCAACATGGACTCAGACTCAGACACTGCTCAGCATGGACTCACACTCGGTCACTTCTCACCCTGGACTCGCACTCAGAAACTGATTACCTTGGGCTCACACTCAGACACTGATCACCATGGACTCACATTCAGGCACTGATCACCATGGACTCACACTCAGACACTGATCACCATGGACTCAAACTCGTGCACTGATCACCATGGACTCACACTCAGACACTGATCTCCATGGAAAAACACACAGATACTGCTCACCCTGGACTCGCACTCAGACACTGCTCAACATGGACTCACACTCAGACACTGCTCACCATGGACTCACACTCGGACACTTCTCACCACGGACTCACACACAGATACTGATCACCCTGGACTCGCACTCAGATGCTGATCACCATGGACTCGCACTCCGGCACTGATGACAATGGGCTCACACTCTGACATTGCTCACCAAGGACTCTCAACCTGACACTGCTCACCATGGACTCACACTCAGACACTGTTCACCATGAGCTCACATTCGGACACTGACCACCATGGAGTCACACTCAGAAACTGATCACCATGGAATCACTCTCAGACACTGGTCACAATGGAATCACATTCCAACATTGCTCACCAAGGACACACACTCTGACAGTGATTACCATGGACTCACACTCAGACACTGATCACCATGGTCTCACACTCAGAAACTGATTACCATGGACTCACTCTCGGTCACCGATCGCAATGGACTCACATTCAGACACTGTGCACCATGAACTCCCACTCAGACACTGATCACCATGAACTCACACTCAGACACTGATAACCATGGACTCCCACTCAATCACTGCTCACCCTGGACCCGCATTCAGACACTGCTCAACATGGACTCACACTCAGGCACTGCTCATCATGGACTCACACGCAGATACTGCTCACCCTCGACTCGCACTCAGACACTGATCACCATGGACTCGCACTCAAGCACTGATCACCATGGACTCACACTCAGACACTGATCACCATGGACTCACACTCAGGCACTGATCACCATGGACTCACACTCAGACACTGATCTCCATGGAATCACACTCAGATACTGCTCACCCTGGACTCGCACTCAGACACTGATTACCATGGACTCACACTCAGACACTGCTCAACATGGATTCACACTCGGACACTACCCAACATGGACTCATACTCAGACACTGCGCACCATGGACTCACACTCAGACACTTCTCACCCTGGACTCGCACTCAGACACTGATTACCTTGGGCTCACACTCAGACACTGATCACCATGGACTCACATTCAGGCACTGATCAACATGGACTCACACTCGGACACTGATCACCATGGACTCAAACTCGTACACTGATCACCATGGACTCACACTCAGACACTGATCTCCATGGAATCACACTCAGATACTGCTCACCCTGTCCTCGCACTCAGACACGGATTACCATGGACTCACACTCAGACACTGCTCAACATGGACTCACACTCGGAAACTGCTCAACATGGACTCACACTCAGACACTGCTCACCATGGACTCACACTCGGACACTGCTCACCCTGGACTCGCACTCAGACACTGATTACCTTGGGCTCACACTCAGATACTGATCACCATGGGCTCACACTCCGACATTGCTCACCAAGGACTCATACTCTGACACTTCTCACCATGGACGCACACTGAGACACTGCTCACAATGGACTCACATTCGGACACTGCTCACCATTGATTCACACTGAGACACTGTTCACCATGAGCTCACATTCGGACAGTGACCACCATGGACTAACACTCAGACACAGATCTCCATGGAATCACACTCCGACATCGCTCATCAAGGACTCACACTCTGACACTGATTACCATGGACTCACACTCAGACACTGATCACCATGGACTCACACTCAGACACTGATCACCATGGACTCAGATTCAGACACGGATCACCATGGACTCGCATTCTGAAACTGATTACCTTGGACTCACACTCGGACACCGATCGCAATGGACTCACATTCAGACACAGTGCACCATGAATGCACACTCAGACACTGATCACCATGAACTCATACTCAGACACTGATCACCATGGACTAACACTCAGTCACTGCTAACACTGGACTCGCACTCAGACACTGCTCACCATGGACACACACTCGGACACTTCTCACCACGGACTCACACGCAGATACTGCTCACCCTGGACTCGCACTCAGACGCTGATCACCATGGACTCCCACTCAGGCACTGATTACAATGGGCTCACACTCTGACATTGCTCACCAAGGACTCTCACTCTGACACTGCTCACCATGGACTCACACTCAGACACTGCTCACAATGGACTCACATTCGGACACTGCTCTCCATTGACTCACACTAAGACACTGTTCACCATGAGCTCACATTCGGACACTGACCACCATGGACTCACACTCTGACATTGCGCACCAAGGACTCACACACTGACACTGCTCACAATGGACACACACTAGGAAACTGATCACCATGGACTCACACACGGATACTGGTTACCTTGGACTCACACTCCAACACGGCTCACCATGGACACACACTCTGACATTGCTCACCAAGGACTCACACTCTGACACTTCTCACCAGGGACTCACACTCAGACACTGCTCAACATGGACTCACACTCAGACACTGATCACCATGGACTCACAATCAGACACGGATCACCATGGACTCGCACTCTGAAACTGATTACCTTGGACTCACACTCGGACACCGATCACAATGGACTCACACTCAGACACTGATCACCATGGACTCACACTCAGACACTGCTCACCTTGGACTCACACTCAGGCACTGCTCAACATGGACTCACACTCGGATTCTGCTCAACATGGAATCACACTTAGACACTGCTCACCATGGACTCACACTCGGACACTTCTCACCAGGAACTCACACGCAGATACTGCTCACACTGGACTCGCACTCAGACACTGATCACCATGGACTCGCACTCAGGCTCTGATCACCATGGACTCACACTCAGACACTGTTCACCATGGACTCAAGCTCGCACACTGATCACCATGGACTCACACTCCAAAACTGATCACCATGAGGCACACATACTCAACCACTGATCACCATGGACTCACACTCGGACACTGATCACCATGGACACAATTTCAGACAAAGCTCACCATGGACTCACACTCTGACACTGCTCACCATTGACTCACACTCAGACACTGTTCACCATGGGCTCACACGTGGACACTGACCACCATGGACTCACACTCCGACACTGATCACCATGGACTCACACTCCGAGATTGCTCACCAAGTACTCACACCCTGACACTGCTCAGAATGGACTCACACTAGGAAACTGCTCACCATGGACTCACACATGGATACTGCTCACCATGGACTCACAGTCAGACACTGCTCAACATGGACTCACACTCAGACACTGCTCACCATGGACTCACACTCTGAAACTGATTACCATGGATTCACACTCAGACACTGATCACCATGGACTCAGACTCGGACACTCCTTAACATGGACTCACACTCAGACACTGATCACCATGGACTCACACGCTGAAACTGATTACCATGGACTCACACTCGGACACTGATCACAAAGGACTCACACTCAGTCACTGATCACCATTGACTCACGCTCAGACACTGATCCCCATGGACTCGCACTCAGACACTGATGACCATGGACTCACACTCAGGCACTGATCACCATGGACTCACACTCTGACACTGATCAGCAATGGACTCACACTCACGCACTGATCAGCATAGACTCACACTCAGACACTGTTCGCCATGGACTCACGCTTGGACACAGATCACCATTGACTCACACTTGGCCACTGATCACCGTGGACTCACACTCTGACACTGATCACCAATGGACTCACACTCACACACTGATCAGCATGGACTCACATTCAGACACTGCTCACCATGGACTCACACTCAGACACTGATCACCATGGACTCACACTCTTACACTGATCAGCAATGGACTCATACTAACGCACTGATCAGCATAGACTCACACTCAGACACTGCTCACCATGGACTCACACTTGGACACAGAGCACCATTGACTCACACTCGGACATTGATCACCGTGGACTCACACTCTGACACTGATCACCAATGGACTCACACTCACACACTGATCAGCATGGACTCCCATTCAGACACTGCTCACCATGGACTCACACTCAGACAATTATCACCATAGACTCGCACTCTGACACTGGTCAGCATGGACTCACACTCGGACACGGATCACCATGTACTCGCACTCAGACACTGATCACCGTGGACTCACACTCTGATACTGATCACCAATGGACTCACACTCACACACTGATCAGCATGGACTCACACTCAGACACTTATCACCATTAACTCACATTCAAACACTTATAGCCATAGACTTGTACTCTGACACTGATCACCATGGACTCACACTTGGACACGGATCACCATGGACTCACATTCAGAAACTGCTCACCATGGACTCACATTCAGACACTGCTCACCATCGAGTCACTCTTGGACAGTGATCCCCATGGGCACACATTCAGACACCGATCACCTTGGACACACCCTCAGACACTGATCACTTTAGACACACTCACTCGGAAACTGATCGGCATGGCCTCGCACTCTGACACTGATCACCATGGACTCACTCTCAGACAATTTTCAGCATGGACTCACTTTCAGGCACGGCTCACCTTGGATTCACACTCAGACACTGATCAGCATGTACACACACTCACTCAGGCACTGATCACCATGGACTCACACTCAGACACGGATCACCATGGACACACACTCACTCAGACACTGATCACCAGTGACTCACTCTCAGACACTGATCACCATGGACACACACACTGAAACACTGATCACCGTGGACTCACACTCCGACACTGATCATGATGGGTTCACACTCAGACACTGTTCCCCATGGACTCACTCTTGGACACTGATCACCATGGACACACACTCAGAGACTGATCACTATGGGGTCACTCTCAGACACTGCTCACTATGGACACACACTCAGACACTGATCACCATGAACATACTCTCAGACACTGATCACCGTGGACATACTCACTCAGACACTGATCACCTTGGACTCACACTCAATCACTGTTCACCATGGATACACTCACTCAGGCACTGCTCACCATGGACACACACTCAGACACTGCTCACCATGGATTCACACTCCGACACTGAGCACCAGTGAAACACACTGGGACAGTGCTCAACATAGATGCACACTCTATCACTGATCACCATTGACTCACACTCAGACAATAATCACCATGAGGGACACACACTCAGACACTGATCACCATGGACTCACACTCAGGTACTGATCACCATGGACTCACACTCGCACAATGATCACCATGAGACACACACACTCAGATACTGATCACCAAGGACTCACACTCAGACACTGATCACCATGGAGTCACACTCAGACAATAATCACCATGAGGGACACACACTCAGATACTGATCACCATGGACTCACACTCAGACACTGACCACCATGGACTCACACTCAGAGACTGATCACCCTGGACTCGCATTCAGACACTGATTTCCTTGGGTTCACACTCAGACACTGATCACCATGGACTCACATTCAGGCACTGATCACCATGGACTCACACTCGGACACTTATCACCATGGACTCAAACTCGTATACTGATCACCATGGAGTCACACTACAAAACTGATCACCATGAGGGACAGATACTCAGCCACTGATCACCATTGACTCGCACTCACTGATCACCATTGACTCACACTCGGACACTGATCACCATGGACTCACACTCTGACACTGATCACCATGGTCACAAATTCAGACACTGCTCACCATGGACTCACAGTCTGACACTGCTCACCATTGACTCACACTGAGACACTGTTCAGCATGGGCTCACACTCGGACACTGATCACCATGGACTCTCACTCAGGCACTAATCTCCATGAAATCACACTCAGACACTGACCACCATGGGCTCACACTGCGACGTTGCTCACCAAGGACTCATACTCGCACACTGCTCACCATGGACTCACACTCAGACACTGCTCACAATGGACTCACATTCGGACACTGCTCACCATTGATTCACACTCAGACACTGTTCACCATGAGCTCACATTCGGACAGTGACCACCATGGACTCACACTCAGGAACTGATCTCCATGGAATCACACTCTGACATCGCTCATGAAGGACACACACTCTGACACTGATTACCATGGACTCACACTCATACGCTGATCACCATGGACTCACAATCAGAAACTGCTCACCATGGACTCACAGTCCGAAATCGCTCGTCAAGGACTCACACTCTGACACTGATTACCATGGACTCACACTCAGACACTGATCACCATGGACTCTCATTCAGACACGGATCACCATGGACTCGCACTCTGAAACTGATTACCTTGGACTCAAACTCGGACACCGATCGCAATGGACTCACATTCAGACATAGTGCACCATGAAATCACACACAGACACTGATCACCATGAACTCATACTCAGACACAGAATCACAGAAATCACAGAAACCCCACAGTGCAGATAGAGGCCATTTCGGCCCATCGAGCCTGCACCGACACATATCCCACCCGATCCCCGTAACCCCTACACCAACACATATCCCACCCTATCCCTGTAACCCCACGTATTTAATCCCCCTAACACTAAGGGTCAATTTATCAATTTATCATAGTCAATCAACCTAACCCGCACATCTTTGGACTGATCACCATGGACTCACACTCAGTCGCTGCTCACCCTGGACTCACACTCAGACACTGCTCAACATGGACTCACACTCAGACACTGCTCACCATGGACTCACACTCGGACACTTCTCACCACGGACTAACACGCAGATACTGCTCACCCTGGACTCGCACTCAGGCACTGATCACCATGGACTCACTCTTGGACACTGATCACCATGGACACACACTCAGAGACTGATCACTATGGGGTCACACTCAGACACTGCTCACCATGGACACACACTCAGGCACTGATCACCATGGACTCACACTCAGACACTGATCACCGTGGACACACTCACTCAGACACTGATCACCTTGGACTCACACTCATTCACTGTTCACCATGGGTACACTGATTCAGGCACTGCTCACCACGAACACACACTCAGGCACTGCTCACCATGGATTCACACTCCGACACTGATAACCAGTGAAACACACTGGGACAGTGCTCATCATAGATGCACACTCTATCGCTGATCACCATTGACTCACACTCAGACAATAATCACCATGAGGGACACACACTCAGACACTGATCACCATGGACTCGCACTCAGACACTGATCACCATGGAGTCACACTCGCACAATGATCACCATGAGACACACACACTCAGATACTGATCACCAAGGACTCACACTCAGACACTGATCACCATGGACTCACACTCAGAGACTGATCACCCTGGACTCGCACTCAGACACTGATTTCCTTGGGTTCACACTCAGACACTGATCACCATGGACTCACATTCAGGCACTGATCACCATGGACTCACACTCGGACACTGATCACCATGGACTCAAACTCGTACACTGATCACCATGGAGTCACACTCCAAAACTGATCACCATGAGGGACAGATACTCAGCCACTGATCACCATTGACTCGCACTCACTGATCACCATTGACTCACACTCGGACACTGATCACCATGGACTCACACTCTGACACTGATCACCATGGTCACAAATTCAGACACTGCTCACCATGGACTCACACTCTGACACTGATCACCATGGACTCACACTCTGACACTGATCACCATGGTCACAAATTCAGACATTGCTCAGCAAGGACTCACACACTGACAGTGCTCACCATGGAGTCACACTCAGACACTGCTCACAATGGACTCACATTCGGACACTGCTCACCATTGACTCACATTCAGACACTGTTCACCATGAGCTCACATTCGGACACTGACCACCATGGGCTCACACTCAGAAACTGATCTCCATGGAATCACTCTCAGACACTGCTCACAATGGAATCACATTCCGTCATTGCTTACCAGGGTCACACACTCTGACACTGATTACCATGGACTCACACTCAGACACTGCTCACAATGGACTCACACTCAGACACTGATTACCATGGACTCACACTCGGTCACCGATCGCAATGGACTCACATTCAGACACTGTGCACCATGAACTCACACTCAGACACTGATCACCATGAACTCACACTCAGACACGGATAACCATGGACTGACACTCAGACACTGATCTCCATGCTATCAGACTCGCACAATGATCAGCATGAGGGACACACACTCAGATACTGAACACCATGGACTCACACTCAGAAACTGATCACCATGGACTCACACTCAGACAATGATCACCATGAGGGATACACACTCAGAAACTGATCACCATGGACTGACACTCAGACACTGATCTCCATGTACTCACACTCGCACAATGATCACCATGAGGGACACACACTCAGATACTGAACACCATGGACTCACACTCAGAACTGATCACCATGGACTCACACTCAGACACTGATCACCATGGTCACAAATTAAGACACTGCCCAACATGGACTCACACGCCGACACTGCTCACCATTGATTCACACTCAGACACTGTTCACCATGGGCTCACACTCGGACACTGAACACCATGGAATCACACTCAGATACTGCTCACCCTGGACTCGCACTCAGACACTGCTCATCATGGACTCACACTCGGACACTTCTCACCATGGACTCACACGCAGATACTGCTCACCCTGGACTCGCACTCAGACACTGATTACCTTGGGCTCACACTCAGACACTGATCACCATGGACTCACATTCAGGCACTTATCACCATGGACTCACACTCGGACACTGATCACCATGGACTCAAACTCGTACACTGATCACCATGGAGTCACACTCCAAAACTGATCACCATGAGGGACAGATACTCAGCCACTGATCACCATTGACTTGCACTCAGACACTGATCACCATGGACTCACACTCGGACACTGATCACCATGGACTCACACTCTGACACTGATCACCATTGTCACAAATTCAGACACTGCTCACCATGGACTCACACTCTGACACTGATCACCATGAACTCACTCTCTGACACTGATCACCATGGTCACAAATTCAGACATTGCTCAGCAAAGACTCACACTCTGACAGTGCTCACCATGGACTCACACTCAGACACTGCTCACAATGGACTCACATTCCGGCACTGCTCACCATTGACTCACACTCAGACACTGTTCACCATGAGCTCACATTCGTACACTGACCACCATGGACTCACACTCAGAAACTGATCTCCATGGAATCACTCTCAGGCACTGCTGACAATGGAATCACATTCTGACATTGCTCACCAAGGACAGACACTCTGACACTGATTACCATGGACTCACACTCAGACACTGATTACCATGGACTCACACTCGGTCACCGATCTCAATGGACTCACATTCAGACACTGTGCACCATGAACTCACACTCAGACACTGATCACCATGAACTCACACTCAGACACTGATAACCATGGACTCACACTCAGTCACTGCTCACCCTGGACTCGCATTCAGACACTGCTCAACATGGACTCACACTCGGGCACTGCTCAACATGGAGTCACACTCAGACACTGCTCACCATGGCCTCACACTCGGACACTTCTCACCATGGACTCACACGCAGATACTGCTCACCCTGGACTCGCACTCAGACACTTATCACCATGGACTCGCACTCAAGCACTGATTACCATGGACTCACACTCAGACACTAATCACCATGGAATCACACTCAGGCAATGATCGCCATGGACTCACACTCAGACACTGATCTCCATGGAATAACACTCAGATACTGCTCACCCTGGACTCGCACTCAGATACTGATTACCATGGACTCACACTCAGACACTGCTCAACATGGACTCACACTCAGACACTGCTCAACATGGACTCACACTCAGACACTGCTCACCATGGACGCACACTCAGACACTTCTCACTCTGGACTCGCACTCAGACACTGATCTCCATGTACTCACACTCGCACAATGATCACCATGAGGGACACACACTCAGATACTGGACACCATGGACTCACACTCAGAACTGATCACCATGGACTCACACTCAGACACTGATCACCATGGTCACAAATTAAGACACTGCCCAACATGGACTCACACGCCGACACTGCTCACCATTGATTCACACTGAGACACTGTTCACCATGGGCTCACACTCGGACACTGAACACCATGGAATCACACTCAGATACTGCTCACCCTGGACTCGCACTCAGACACTGATTACCATGGGCTCACACTCAGACACTGCTCACCATGGACTCACACTCGGACACTTCTCACCATGGACTCACACGCAGATACTGCTCACCCTGGACTCGCACTCAGACACTGATTACCTTGGGCTCACACTCAGACACTGATCACCATGGACTCACATTCAGGCACTTATCACCATGGACTCACACTCGGACACTGATCACCATGGACTCAAACTCGTACACTGATCACCATGGAGTCACACTCCAAAACTGATCACCATGAGGGACAGATACTCAGCCACTGATCACCATTGACTCGCACTCAGACACTGATCACCATGGACTCACACTCGGACACTGATCACCATGGACTCACACTCTGACACTGATCACCATTGTCACAAATTCAGACGTTGCTCACCATGGACTCACACTCTGACACTGATCACCATGAACTCACTCTCTGACACTGATCACCATGGTCACAAATTCAGACATTGCTCAGCAAAGACTCACACTCTGACAGTGCTCACCATGGACTCACACTCAGACACTGCTCACAATGGACTCACTTTCTGGCACTGCTCACCATTGATTCACACTCAGACACTGTTCACCATGAGCTCACATTCGTACATGGACCACCATGGACTCACACTCAGAAACTGATCTCCATGGAATCACTCTCAGACACTGCTGACAATGGAATCACATTCTGACATTGCTCACCAAGGACAGACACTCTGACACTGATTACCATGGACACACACTCAGACACTGATCACCATGGACTCACACTCAGACACTGATTACCATGGACTCACACTCGGTCACCGATCTCAATGGACTCACATTCAGACACTGTGCACCATGAACTCACACTCAGACACTGATCACCATGAACTCACACTCAGACACTGATAACCATGGACTCACACTCAGTCAATGCTCACCCTGGACGCGCATTCAGACACTGCTCAACATGGTCTCATGCTCGGGCACTGCTCAACATGGAGTCACACTCAGACACTGCTCACCATGGCCTCACACTCGGACACTTCTCACCATGGACTCACACGCAGATACTGCTCACCCTGGACTCGCACTCAGACACTGATCACCATGGACTCGCACTCAAGCAATGATTACCATGGACTCACACTCAGACACTAATCACCATGGACTCACACTCAGGCAATGATCACCATGGACTCACACTCAGACACTGATCTCCATGGAATCACACTCAGATACTGCTCACCCTGGACTCGCACTCAGATACTGATTACCATGGATCACACTCAGACACTGCTCAACATGGACTCACACTCAGACACTGCTCAACATGGACTCACACTCAGACACTGCTCACCATGGACGCACACTCGGACACTTCTCACCCTGGACTCGCACTCAGACACTGATCTCCATGTACTCACACTCGCACAATGATCACCATGAGGGACACACACTCAGATACTGAACACCATGGACTCACACTCAGAACTGATCACCATGGACTCACACTCAGACACTGATCACCATGGTCACAAATTAAGACACTGCCCAACATGGACTCACACGCCGACACTGCTCACCATTGATTCACACTCAGACACTGTTCACCATGGGCTCACACTCGGACACTGACCTCCATGGACTCACACTCCGACATTGCTCACCAAGGACTCACACACTGACACTGCTCACAATGGACACACACTAGGAAACTGATCACCATGGACTCACACACGGATACTGGTTACCTTGGACTCACACTCCAACACTGCTCACCATGGACACACACTCCGTCATTGCTCAGCAAGGACTCACACTCTGACACTTCTCACCAGGGACTCACACTCAGACACTGCTCAACAAGGACTCACACTCAGACACTGATCACCATTGACTCACACTCAGACACGGATCACCATGGACTCGTGGTCTGAAACTGATTACCTTGGACTCACACTCGGACACCGATCACAATGGACTCACACTCAGACACTGTTCACCATGAGCTCACATTCGGACACTGACCACCATGGACTCACACTCAGGCACTTATCACCATGGACTCACACTCAGACACTGATCTCCATGGAATCACACTCAGATACTGCTCACCCTGGACTCGCACTCAGACACTGATTACCATTGACTCACACTCAGGCACTGCTCAACATGGACTCACACTTGGACACTGCTCAACATGGACTCACACTCAGACACTACTCACCATGGACTCACACTCGGTCACTTCTCACCCTGGACTCGCACTCAGAAACTGATTACCTTGGGCTCACACTCAGACACTGATCACCATGGACTCACATTCAGGCACTGATCACCATGGACTCACACTCAGACACTGATCTCCATGGAAAAACACACAGATACTGCTCACCCTGGACTCGCACTCAGACACGGATTACCATGGACTCACACTCAGACTCTGCTCTACATGGACTCACACTCGGACACTGCTCAGCATGGACTCACACTCAGACACTGCTCACCATGGACTCACACTCGGACACTTCTCACCCTGGACTCGCACTCAGACAGTGATTACCTTGGGCTCACACTCAGATACTGATCACCATGGACTCACACTCACTGATCGCCAGGACTCACACGCGGACACTGATCACCATGGACTCACACTCGGATCCTGATCACCATGGACACAAATTCAGACTCTGCTCTCCATGGACTCACACTCAGACGCTGTTCACCATGGGCTCACACTCGGACACTGACCGCCATGGACTCACACTCAGACACTGAACTCCATGAAATCACACTCAAATACTGACCGCCATGGGCTCACTCTCTGACATTGCTCACCAAGGACTCACACTCTGACACTGCTCACCATGGACTCACACTCAGACACTGCTCACAATGGACTCACATTCAGACACTGCTCTCCATTGACTCACACTAAGACACTCTTCACCATGAGCTCACATTCGGACACTGACCACCATGGACTCACACTCTGACATTGCTCACCAAGGACTCACACACTGACACTGCTCACAATGGACACACACTAGGAAACTGATCACCATGGGCTCACACACGGATACTGGTTACCTTGGACTCACACTCCAACACTGCTCACCATGGACACACACTCCGTCATTGCTCACCAAGGACTCACACTCTGACACTTCTCACCAGGGACTCAGACTCAGACACTGCTCAACATGGACTCATATTCAGACGTTGATCACCATGGACTCACACTCAGACACGGATCACCATGGACTCGCACTCTGAAACTGATTACCTTGGACTCACACTCGGACACCGATCACAATGGACTCACACTCAGACTCTGTTCACCATGGACTCACATTCGGGCACTGCTCAACATGGAGTCACACTCAGACACTGTTCACCATGGCCTCACACTCGGACACTTCTCACCATGGACTCACACGCAGATACTGCTCACCCTGGACTCGCACACAGACACTGATCACCATGGTCTCACACTCAAGCACTGATCACCATGGACTCACAGTCAGACACTGATCACCATGGACACACACTCAGGCACTGATCACCATGGACTCACACTCAGACACTGATCTCCATGGAACCACACTCAGATACTGCTCACCCTGGACACACACTCAGACACTGATTACCATGGACTCACACTCAGACACTGCTCGACATGGACTCACACTCGGACACTGCTCAACATGGACTCACACTTGGACACTTCTCACCCTGGACTCGCACTCAGACACTGATTACCTTGGGCTCACACTCAGACACTGATCACCATGGACTCACATTCAGGCACTGATCACCATGGACTCAAACTCGTACACTGATCACCATGGACTCACACTCAGACACTGATCTCCATAGAATCACACACAGATACTGCTCACCCTGGACTTGCACTCAGACACTGATTACCATGGACTGACACTCAGACTCTGCTCAACATGGACTCACACTCGGACACTGCTCAACATGGACTCGCACTCAGACACTGCTCACCATGGACTCACACTCGGACACTTCTCACCCTGGACTCGCACTCAGACACTGATTACCTTGGGCTCACACTCAGATACTGATCACCATGGACTCACACTCACTGATCACCAGGACTCACACTCGGACACTGATCACCATGGACTCACACTCGGACACTGATCACCATGGACACAAATTCAGTCACTGCTCATCATGGACTCACACTCAGACACTGTTCACCATGGGCTCACACTCGGACACTGACCACCATGGACTCACACTCAGACACTGATCACCATGGTCACAAATTAAGACACTGCCCAACATGGACTCACACGCCGACACAGCTCACCATTGATTCACACTCAGACACTGTTCACCATGGGCTCACACTCGGACACTGACCTCCATGGACTCACACTCCGACATTGCTCACCAAGGACTCACACACTGACACTGCTCACAATGGACACACACTAGGAAACTGATCACCATGGACTCACACACGGATACTGGTTACCTTGGACTCACACTCCAACACTGCTCACCATGGACACACACTCCGTCATTGCTCAGCAAGGACTCACACTCTGACACTTCTCACCAGGGACTCACACTCAGACACTGCTCAACAAGGACTCACACTCAGACACTGATCACCATTGACTCACACTCAGACACGGATCACCATGGACTCGTGCTCTGAAACTGATTACCTTGGACTCACACTCGGACACCGATCACAATGGACTCCCACTCAGACACTGTTCACCATGAGCTCACATTCGGACACTGACCACCATGGACTCACACTCAGGCACTTATCACCATGGACTCACACTCAGACACTGATCTCCATGGAATCACACTCAGATACTGCTCACCCTGGACTCGCACTCAGACACTGATTACCATTGACTCACACTCAGGCACTGCTCAACATGGACTCACACTTGGACACTGCTCAACATGGACTCAAACTCAGACACTACTCACCATGGACTCACACTCGGTCACTTCTCACCCTGGACTCGCACTCAGAAACTGATTACCTTGGGCTCACACTCAGACACTGATCACCATGGACTCACATTCAGGCACTGATCACCATGGACTCACACTCAGACACTGATCACCATGGACTCAAACTCGCACGCTGATCACCATGGACTCACACTCAGACACTGATCTCCATGGAAAAACACACAGATACTGCTCACCCTGGACTCGCACTCAGACACGGATTACCATGAACTCACACTCAGACTCTGCTCTACATGGACTCACACTCGGACACTGCTCAGCATGGACTCACACTCAGACACTGCTCACCATGGACTCACACTCGGACACTTCTCACCCTGGACTCGCACTCAGACAGTGATTACCTTGGGCTCACACTCAGATACTGATCACCATGGACTCACACTCACTGATCGCCAGGACTCACACGCGGACACTGATCACCATGGACTCACACTCGGATCCTGATCACCATGGACACAAATTCAGACACTGCTCTCCATGGACTCACACTCAGACGCTGTTCACCATGGGCTCACACTCGGACACTGACCGCCATGGACTCACACTCAGACACTGAACTCCATGAAATCACACTCAGATACTGACCGCCATGGGCTCACTCTCTGACATTGCTCACCAAGGACTCACACTCTGACACTGCTCACCATGGACTCACACTCAGACACTGCTCACAATGGACTCACATTCAGACACTGCTCTCCATTGATTCACACTAAGACACTCTTCACCATGAGCTCACATTCGGACACTGTCCACCATGGACTCACACTCTGACATTGCTCACCAAGGACTCACACACTAACACTGCTCACAATGGACACACACTATGAAACTGATCACCATGGGCTCACACACGGATACTGGTTACCTTGGACTCACACTCCAACACTGCTCACATGGACACACACTCAGGCACTGATCACCATGGACTCAAACTCAGACACTGATCTCCATGGAATCACACTCAGATACTGCTCACCCTGGACACACACTCAGACACTGATTACCATGGACTCACACTCAGACACTGCTCAACATGGACTCACACTCGGACACTGCTCAACATGGACTCACACTCGGACACTTCTCACCCTGGACTCGCACTCAGACACTGATTACCTTGGGCTCACACTCAGACACTGATCACCATGGACTCACATTCAGGCACTGATCACCATGGACTCAAACTCAGGCACTGATCACCATGGACTCACACTCAGACACTGATCTCCATGGAATCACACTCAGATACTGCTCACCCTGGACACACACTCAGACACTGATTACAATGGACTCACACTCAGACACTGCTCAACATGGACTCACACTCGGACACTGCTCAACATGGACTCACACTTGGACACTTCTCACCCTGGACTCGCACTCAGACACTGATTACCTTGGGCTCACACTCAGACACTGATCACCATGGACTCACATTCAGGCACTGATCACCATGGACTCAAACTCATACACTGATCACCATGGACTCACACTCAGACACTGATCTCCATAGAATCACACACAGGTACTGCTCACCCTGGACTTGCACTCAGACACTGATTACCATGGACTGACACTCGGACTCTGCTCAACATGGACTCACACTCGGACACTGCTCAACATGGACTCGCACTCAGACACTGCTCACCATGGACTCACACTCGGACACTTCTCACCCTGGACTCGCACTCAGACACTGATTAGCTTGGGCTCACACTCAGATACTGATCACCATGGACTCACACTCACTGATCACCAGGACTCACACTCGGACACTGATCACCATGGACTCACACTCGGACACTGATCACCATGGACACAAATTCAGTCACTGCTCACCATGGACTCACACTCAGACACTGTTCACCATGGGCTCACACTCGGACACTGACCACCATGGACTCACACTCAGACACTGATCAACATGGTCACAAATTAAGACACTGCCCAACATGTACTCACACGCCGACACTGCTCACCATTGATTCACACTCAGGCACTGTTCACCATGGGCTCACACTCGGACACTGACCTCCATGGACTCACACTCCGACATTGCTCACCAAGGACTCACGCACTGACACTGCTCACAATGGACACACACTAGGAAACTGATCACCATGGACTCACACACGGATACTGGTTAGCTTGGACTCACACTCCAACACTGCTCACCATGGACACACACTCCGTCATTGCTCAGCAAGGACTCACACTCTGACACATCTCACCAGGGACTCACACTCAGACACTGCTCAACAAGGACTCACACTCAGACACTGATCACCATTGACTCATTCTCAGACACGGATCACCATGGACTCGTGCTCTGAAACTGATTACCTTGGACTCACACTCGGACACCGATCACAATGGACTCACACTCAGACACTGTTCACCATGAGCTCACATTTGGACACTGACCACCATGGACTCACACTCAGGCACTTATCACCATGGACTCACACTCAGGCACTTATCACCATGGACTCACACTCAGACACTGATCTCCATGGAATCACACTCAGATACTGCTCACCCTGGACTCGCACTCAGACACTGATTACCATTGACTCACACTCAGGCACTGCTCAACATGGACTCACACTTGGACACTGCTCAACATGGACTCAAACTCAGACACTACTCACCATGGACTCACACTCGGTCACTTCTCACCCTGGACTCGCACTCAGAAACTGATTACCTTGGGCTCACACTCAGACACTGATCACCATGGACTCACATTCAGGCACTGATCACCATGGACTCACACTCTGACACTGATCACCATGGACTCAAACTCGCACACTGATCACCATGGACTCACACTCAGACACTGATCTCCATGGAAAAACACACAGATACGGCTCACCCTGGACTCGCACTCAGACACGGATTACCATGAACTCACACTCAGACTCTGCTCTACATGGACTCACACTCGGACACTGCTCAGCATGGACTCACACTCAGACACTGCTCACCATGGACTCACACTCGGACACTTCTCACCCTGGACTTGCACTCAGACAGTGATTACCTTGGGCTCACACTCAGATACTGATCACCATGGACTCACACTCACTGATCGCCAGGACTCACACGCGGACACTGATCACCATGGACTCACACTCGGATCCTGATCACCATGGACACAAATTCAGACACTGCTCTCCATGGACTCACACTCAGACGCTGTTCACCATGGGCTCACACTCGGACACTGACCGCCATGGACTCACACTCAGACACTGAACTCCATGAAATCACACTCAGATACTGACCGCCATGGGCTCACTCTCTGACATTGCTCACCAAGGACTCACACTCTGACACTGCTCACCATGGACTCACACTCAGACACTGCTCACAATGGACTCACATTCAGACACTGCTCTCCATTGACTCACACTAAGACACTCTTCACCATGAGCTCACATTCGGACACTGACCACCATGGACTCACACTCTGACATTGCTCACCAAGGACTCACACACTAACACTGCTCACAATGGACACACACTAGGAAACTGATCACCATGGGCTCACACACGGATACTGGTTACCTTGGACTCACACTCCAACACTGCTCACATGGACACACACTCATGCACTGATCACCATGGACTCACACTCAGACACTGATCTCCATGGAATCACACTCAGATACTGCTCACCCTGGACACACACTCAGACACTGATTACCATGGACTCACACTCAGACACTGCTCAACATGGACTCACACTCGTACACTGCTCAACATGGACTCACACTCGGACACTTCTCACCCTGGACTCGCACTCAGACACTGATTACCTTGGGCTCACACTCAGACACTGATCACCATGGACTCACATTCAGGCACTGATCACCATGGACTCAAACTCAGGCACTGATCACCATGGACTCACACTCAGACACTGATCTCATGGAATCACACTCAGATACTGCTCACCCTGGACACACACTCAGACACTGATTACCATGGACTCACACTCAGACACTGCTCAACATGGACTCACACTCGGACACTGCTCAACATGGACTCACACTTGGACACTTCTCACCCTGGACTCGCACTCAGACACTGATTACCTTGGGCTCACACTCAGACACTGATCACCATGGACTCACATTCAGGCACTGATCACCATGGACTCAAACTCGTACACTGATCACCATGGACTCACACTCAGACACTGATCTCCATAGAATCACACACAGATACTGCTCACCCTGGACTTGCACTCAGACACTGATTACCATGGACTGACACTCAGACTCTGCTCAACATGGACTCACACTCGGACACTGCTCAACATGGACTCGCACTCAGACACTGCTCACCATGGACTCACACTCGGACACTTCTCACCCTGGACTCGCACTCAGACACTGATTACCTTGGGCTCACACTCAGATACTGATCACCATGGACTCACACTCACTGATCACCAGGACTCACACTCGGTCACTGATCACCATGGACTCACACTCGGACACTGATCACCATGGACACAAATTCAGTCACTGCTCACCATGGACTCACACTCAGACACTGTTCACCATGGGCTCACACTCGGACACTGACCACCATGGACTCACACTCAGACACTGATCACCATGGTCACAAATTAAGACACTGCCCAACATGGACTCACACGCTGACACTGCTCACCATTGATTCACACTCAGACACTGTTCACCATGGGCTCACACTCGGACACTGACCTCCATGGACTCACACTCCGACATTGCTCACCAAGGACTCACGCACTGACACTGCTCACAATGGACACACACTAGGAAACTGATCACCATGGACTCACACACGGATACTGGTTACCTTGGACTCACACTCCAACACTGCTCACCATGGACACACACTCCGTCATTGCTCAGCAAGGACTCACACTCTGACACTTCTCACCAGGGACTCACACTCAGACACTGCTCAACAAGGACTCACACTCAGACACTGATCACCATTGACTCATTCTCTGACACGGATCACCATGGACTCGTGCTCTGAAACTGATTACCTTGGACTCACACTCGGACACCGATCACAATGGACTCACACTCAGACACTGTTCACCATGAGCTCACATTCGGACACTGACCACCATGGACTCACACTCAGGCACTTATCACCATGGACTCACACTCAGACACTGATCTCCATGGAATCACACTCAGATACTGCTCACCCTGGACTCGCACTCAGACACTGATTACCATTGACTCACACTCAGGCACTGCTCAAAATGGACTCACACTTGGACACTGCTCAACATGGACTCAAACTCAGACACTACTCACCATGGACTCACACTCGGTCACTTCTCACCCTGGACTCGCACTCAGAAACTGATTACCTTGGGCTCACACTCAGACACTGATCACCATGGACTCACATTCAGGCACTGATCACCAAGGACTCACACTCAGACACTGAATACCATGGACTCACACTCGGTCACCGATCGCAATGGACTCACATTCAGACACGGATAACCATGGACTGACACTCAGACAATGATCACCATGAGGGATACACACTCAGACACTGATCACCATGGACTGACACTCAGACACTGATCTCCATGTACTCACACTCGCACAATGATCACCATGAGAGACACACACTCAGATACTGAACACCATGGACTCACACTCGGACACTGACCACCATGGACTCACAGTCAGACACTGAACTCCATGAAATCACACTCAGATACTGACCGCCATGGGCTCACTCTCTGACATTGCTCACCAAGGACTCACACACTGACACTGCTCACCATGGACTCACACTCAGACACTGCTCACAATGGACTCACATTCAGACACTGCTCTCCATTGACTCACACTAAGACACTGTTCACCATGAGCTCACATTCGGACACTGACCAGCATGGACTCACACTCCGACATTGCTCACCAAGGACTCACACACTGACACTGCTCACAATGGACACACACTAGGAAACTGATCACCATGGGCTCACACACGGATACTGGTTACTTTGGACTCACACTCCAACACTGCTCACCATGGACACACACTCCGACATTGCTCACCAAGGACCCACACTCTGACACTTCTCACCAGGGACTCAGACTCAGACACTGCTCAACATGGACTCATATTCAGACGCTGATCACCATGGACTCACACTCAGACACGGATCACCATGGACTCGCACTCTGAAACTGATTACCTTGGACTCACACTCGGACACCGATCACAATGGACTCACACTCAGACTCTGTTCACCATGGACTCACATTCGGGCACTGCTCAACATGGAGTCACATTCAGACACTGCTCACCATGGCCTCACACTCGGACACTTCTCACCATGGACTCACACGCAGATACTGCTCACCCTGGACTCGCACACAGACACTGATCACCATGGACTCACACTCAAGCACTGATCACCATGGACTCACAGTAAGACACTGATCACCATGGACTCACACTCAGGCACTGATCACCATGGACTCACACTCAGATACTGATCTCCATGGAATCACACTCAGATACTGCTCACCCTGGACTCACACTCAGACACTGATTACCATGGACTCACACTCAGACACTGCTCAACATGGACTCACACTCGGACACTGCTCAACATGGACTCACACTCGGACACTTCTCACCCTGGACTCGCACTCAGACACTGATTACCTTGGGCTCACACTCAGACACTGATCACCATGGACTCACATTCAGGCACTGATCACCATGGACTCACACTCGGACACTGGTCACCATGGACTCACATTCAGGCACTGATCACCATGGACTCACACTTGGACACTGATCACCATGGACTCAAACTCGTACACTGATCACCATGGACTCACACTCAGACACTGATCTCCATAGAATCACACACAGATACTGCTCACCCTGGACTCACACTCGGACACTGCTCAATATGGACTCACACTCAGACACTGCTCACCATGGACTCACACTCGGACACTTCTCACCCTGGACTCGCACTCAGACACTGATTACCTTGGGCTCACACTCAGATACTGATCACCATGGACTCACACTCACTGTTCACCAGGACTCACACTCGGACACTGATCACCATGGACTCACACTCGGACACTGATCACCATGGACACAAATTCAGTCACTGCTCACCATGGACTCACACTCAGACACTGTTCACCATGGGCTCACACTCGGACACTGACCACCATGGACTCACACTCAGACACTGATCTCCATGAAATCACACTCAGACACTGACCACCGTGGGCTCACACTCTGACATTGCTCACCAAGGACTCACACTCTGACACTGCTCACCATGGACTCACACTCAGACACTGCTCACAATGGACTCACATTCAGACACTGCTCTCCATTGACTCACACTAAGACACTGTTCACCATGAGCTCACATTCGAACACGGACCACCATGGACTCACACTCCGACATTGCTCACCAAGGACTCACACACTGACACTGCTCACAATGGACACACACTAGGAAACTGATTACCATGGACTCACACACGGATACTGGTTACCTTGGACTCACACTCCAACACTGCTCACCATGGACACACACTCCGACATTGCTCACCAAGGACTCACACTCTTACACGTCTCACCAGGGACTCACACTCAGACACTGCTCAACATGGACTCACACTCAGACACAGATCACCATGGTCTCACACTCAGACACGGATCACCATAGACACGGATCACCATGGCTTCGCACTCTGAAACTGATTACCTTGGACTCACACTCGGACACTGATCACAATGGACTCACACTCAGACAGTGATCAACATGGACTCACACTCTGTCACTGCTCACCTTGGACTCGCACTCAGGCACTGCTCAACATGGACTCACACTCGGACACTGCTCAACATGGAGTCACACTCAGACACTGCTCACCATGGACTCACACTCGGACACCTCTCACCAGGAACTCACACGCAGATACTGCTCACCCTGGACTCGCACTCAGATACTGATCAGCATGGACTCACACTCAGACACTGATCACCATGGACTCAAACTCGCACACTGATCACCATGGACTCACACTCCAAAACTGATCACCATGAGGCTCACATACTCAGCCACTGATCACCATGCACTCAAACTCGGACACTGATCACCATGGACACAAATTCAGACAAAGCTCACCATGGACTCACACTCTGACACTGCTGACCATTGACTCACACTCAGACACTGTTCACCATGGGCTCACACTTGGACATTGACCACCATGGACTCACACTCCGACACTGATCACCATGGACTCATTCTCCGAGATTGCTCACCAAGGACTCACACTCTGACACTGCTCACAATAGACTCACACTAGGAAACTGATAACTATGGACTCACACATGGATACTGCTCACCATGGACTCACACTCGGACACTGCTCAACATGGACTCACACTCAGACACTGCGCACCATGGACTCACACTCTGAAAATGATTACCATGGACTCACACTCAGACACTGTTCACCATGGACTCACACTCGGACACTGCTCAACATGGACTCACACTCAGACACTGATCACCATGGACTCACACGCTGAAACTGATTACCATGGACTCACACTCGGACACTGATCACAAAGGACTCACACTCAGACACTGCTGACCATGAACTCACACTAAGTCACTGATCACCATTGACTCACGCTCAGACACTGATCACCATGGACTCGCACTCAGACACTGATCACCATGGACTCACACTCAGGCACTGATCACCATGGACTCACACTCAGGCACTGATCACCAGGACTCACACTCGGACACTGATCACCATGGACTCACACTCGGACACTGATCACCATTGACTCATGCTCGGTCACTGATCACCATGGACTCACACTCCAAAACTGATCAGCATGAGGGACACATACTCAGCCACTGATCACCATGGACTCGCACTCGGACACTGATCACAATGGACTCACACTCAGACACTGATCACCATGGGCTCGCACTCAGGCACTGATCACCATGGACTCACTCAGACACTGATCACCATGGTCTCACACTCAGACACTGATCACCATGGATTCACACTCAGACACTGATCACCATGGACTCACACTCAGGCACTGATCACCATGGACTCACACTCAGGCACTGATCACCATGGACTCACACTCAGACACTGATCACCATGGACTCACACTCAGGCACTGATCACCATGGACTCACACTCGGACACTGTTCACCATTGACTCACACTCCAAAGCTGATCACCATGAGGGACACATACTCAGAAACTGATCACCATGGACTCACACTCGGTCACTGCTCACCATGGCTTAAAAAGGCTTATGGGATACTTGCCTTCATTAGCAGAGGCATAGAATATAAGAGCAGGGAGGTTATGATGGAGCTGTACAAAACGCTGGTGAGGTAACAGCTGGAGTACTGTGTGCCGTTCTGGTCGCCTCACTATAGGAAGGATGTGATTGCTTTGGAGAGGGTGCAGAGAAGATTCACCAGGATGTTACCTGGGATGGAGCGCCTCAGCTATGAAGAAAGACTCAACAGGCTGGTGTTGTTTTCCTTGGAGCAAAGGAGGCTGAGGGGGGACCTGATTGAGGTGTACAAAATGATGAGGGGCATAGATAGGGTAGATAAAGAGGAACTTTTCCCCTTAGTAGGGGGGTCAATAACAAGGGGGCACAGATTCAGGGTAAGGGGCAGGAGATTTAGGGGGGATTTGAGGAGGAACTTTTTCACCCAGAGGGTGGTTGGAAGCTGGAACTCACTGCCTGAAAGGGTGGTAGAGGCAGGAATCCTCACAACATTCAAGAAGCATTTGGATGAGCACTTGAAATGCCATTGCATACAAGGCTATGGACCAAATGCTGGAAAATGGGATTAGACTGGACAGGGAGGGATGGGCGGCGCAGACACGATGGGCCGAAGGGCCTCTTTCTGTGCTGTAAAACTCTATGACTCTATGACTCTATGGACTCACACTCCAACACTGCTCACCGTGGACTCACACGCCAACACTGCTCACCATGGACTCACACTCAGACATTGATCTACATGGGCTCACACTCGGACACTTATCTCTTTGGAATCACACTCAGTTACTGCCCACCATGTACTCACACTCCGACGCAGATCACCATGGACTCACACTCAGACACTGCTCACCATTGACCCACACTCAGACACTGATCACCATGAACTCAGACTCCAACACTGATCACCATGACGGACACATACTCAGACACTGATCTCCATGGGCTCACACTCGGACAATGATCACCATGAGGTACACACTTTAGTTGCAGTCAGTGAGGTGAATTTATAGATGGATCAGGCTTGATCTTACCTTCACCAGACAGACTGAGGTGTTCTCTTCATCTTCTTCTGTAAATTAAGAACAATTAGTTTACCCGGAATTTCAAAGAAGTACCTTAAGCTGCCCTAAACTCCATTTGCTGGTAATAATCCTACCCACTGAACATTTATGAGAGAGAGAGAGAGAGGGAGAGCAAGAGAGAGAGATAAATAATTAGTGCCACTCTGTTGCTCTGTCAACATAGTCCCATATTGTTTTCTGCCACAAATGCCGTTCCCCCGCCACGTACTCCATCCCACTCCCTGGCAACTGTCTGATGCTAAACCAGACCATTCCCAACCATGGTGTCGTAATTGACCCTGAGACGGGCTTCAGACCACAAATCTGCTCCATCACCACTGTGAGCAATACTGTGGGGTCAGTGTGTATACTGTGGGGTAGAGAATTCCAAAGATTCACCACCCTCTGAGTGAAGAAATTTCTCCTCATCTCAGTCCTAAATGGCCGACCCCTTATTCTGAGACTGTGACCCCTGGTTCTAGACTCCCCAGCCAGGAGAAACATCCTCCCTGCATCTACCCTGTCGAGCCCTGTAAGAATGTTATATGTTTCAATGAGATCACCTCTCATTCTTCTAAACTCTAGGTAATATAGGCCTAGTCTACTCAATCTATCCTCATAGGGCAATCTCCACCCCCATCCCAGGGAACAGTCTGGTGCTCTGTCTCCAGGTAAGGAGACCAAAACCGCACACAATACTCCAGGTGTGGTCTCAGCAGCCCCCTATATAACTTCAGTAAGACTTCCCTACTCTTATATTCCAATCCTTTTGTAATAAAAGCTAACATACCATTTTCTTTCCTAATTGCACCTGTGAGGTGTACCGATCACAGAAAGGACACAATCCGCTTTTCGGTCCATAGACTATAAATCAGGTGTCATGCCTTTAAGAAGGATCACACCTTTAAGAAACTCGATCTGCAACATCGTTAATCCCAGAGCGGGGGAGGGGCAGTCTAAGCTGTGGACTGAGAAAAGACAGTCGGACTTGGTGTAGTCTCTGACGCCATTTTTTGTGTTCAACATGTGATCTCAACAATTAAACCTTTTCTGTTGAACCTCTCCGAGTTCAGTATATTTTGTTAGGAGTAGGTAGACTCCTACATTGGTGACCCCGATGCTCAGGACGACTCCTAAGCATAACCATGGCTGACACAAACGCAGTTTCTGTGAAGCTGCCGGAGTTCTGGGAGAACCTAGCCACCACCTGGTTCCTTCAAGCCGAATCACAATTCCGACTCCCTGGCATCACCGCCGATGCAACGATGTACGACTACCTCCTCGCCTCCCTGGGCAGCTCCACAATCACGAAAGTCTGGACAACACTACAAAACCCTTCGGAGGAAGGCAAGTACGCACATCTCAAGGCCGCGCTCCTTAAAAAATTCACAGCCTCCCAATTCGTGCGCAACTGCCACCTCCTCGACCTCCCGGGCCTCGGTGACTCCACGCCGTCAGACTTGCTCTCTCACATGCTTGCTCTGACCGATGAGAAACCGCCCAGCTCCCTCTTCCGCACGCTCTTTATCCGCCAACTACCCCCCAGCATCCGCCCGGCGATCGTGGCGTCCAGCCTCACGGACCTCGAGGACCTTGCCGATGAAGCCGATAAGCTCCTGTCTGCCGGCTCCAACCACGCCGTCACCCCCGACCTGGCCTCCGCAGCATTGGTGCATGCTCCACCCTCTATCGCGCGGCCACACAGCTCGGCCATGAGGCCCCCCAGGCCCCACATCCCCCAAGCCCTCCGACCCAGGGCTACTGCTACTTCCATACCTGGTTCGGTGCACGGGCACGCCGCTGCAGCCATCCCTGCACGTTTCCAACCGCCCCCACACCGGCCTACACGATGGCCATGGGGCAAGCAGGTGCGCTGCTGTACGTTACGGACAGCGGCTCCGGATGCCATTCACTATGCGACATGGGTGCGCAGCGCAGCATCATCCCCATGTCCGCCCTCGAGATCCAGCGAGGCAGCCACGGCCCTGCGCTGGCTGCCGCCAGCAGCACCGACATCCAGACGTACAGCACCCGCACCGTCACCATCGACTTCGCAGGCTGCCGCCACCACTGGGAGTTCATCACCACCAAGGTGCTCTCCCCGCTCCTCAGTGCGGATTTCCTGTGCACCCACGGCCTGTTGGTCGACATGCCTCGGCGCCGCCTCGTGGACATGAACACCATGTCACCTATCCTGGGTGCCTTGACCCCCCCCAACCCGCCAAAATGGCGTGGCAGTGCCGCACCCGCTCAACGGACAACTACTCAGCACTCCTGGCTGAGTTCCCAGACCTCACCAACCCGACCTTCTCCGCGAAAGTTGCTAAGCACGGGGTAGAACACTTCATCCCCACCACAGGCCCACCAGTGTATGCCCACACCCGCAGGCTGGACCCGGCCAAGCTGTAGATCGCGCAGGCCGAGTTCGCCACAATGGAACAGCTCGGCATCATCCGCCACTCCAACAGCCCCTGGGCCTCCCCACTCAACATCGTCACCAAACCCGATGGGGGATGGTGCCCCTGCGGGGACTACCGGCACCTAAACAATGCCACCACGCCGGATCGGTACCCCATACCGCACATTCAAGACTTCTCGGCTAGACTGGCTGGCCGCTCAGTCTTCTCCAAAGTCGACCTGGTGCGCGGTTACCATCTGGTGCCAGTCCACCCCACGGACGTCCCCAAGACGGCCATAATCACCCCTTTTGGGCTATTTGAGTTCCTCCGAATGCCCTTCGGCCTCAAAAACGCGGCCCAGGCCTTCCAGCGGCTCATGGACTCGGTCCTCCTGGACCTGAAGTTCCTGTTTGTCTACCTGGATGACATCCTGGTAGCTAGTTCCTCCAAGCAGGAACACATCGAGCACCTCCGCACCCTGTTCCAGCAGCTCAGTGAGCACGGGCTCATCATCAGCCCAGCCAAGTGCCAATTCGGCCTCAGCAGGATCGAATTCCTCAGCCACCACATCACACAGGACGGAGCCATTCCCCTGCCCACCAAGGTGCAAGCCGTCCAGCAGTTCCCCCGGCCTACCACCATCAAAGGCCTCCAGGAGTTCTTGGGGATGATCAACTTTTACAACCGCTTCATTACCGGAGTGGCCTCCCTCATGCGGCCCCTATACGAAACCCTTCGGGGTAAGAAAGACAGAATGGCGATCGAGTGGTCGGCGGACATGTTGACCGCTTTCGACTCGACCAAAAAGGCGCTCGCCGACGCCGCCATGCTCGCTCACCCACAGCCCAACGCCAGGGTGGCCCTCACCACGGACGCCTCCGACCACGCGGTCGGCACCGTGTACGAACAGTGGGTCGTTGGGGCCTGGCAACCGCTGGCCTTTTTCAGCCGCCAACTGCGCCCTCCAGAGGCCAAATACAGCACCATTGACCGCGAGCTACTCGCACTGTACCTGGCAGTCCGCCATTTTAGATTTCTTCTGGAGGGCCGCCCCTTCACCGTGTTTGTTGACCACAAACCCCTGACATTCGCGATGGCAAAATCTGCGGACCCGTGGTCAGCCAGGCAACAACGCCAGCTCGCCGTGGTGTCCAAATTCACCACGGACATCCGGCATGTCTCCGGTCGAGACAACATGGTGGCCGACTGCCTATCACACCCCGCCGTCCACGGCGCCCACTTGGCAGTGGACTATGCTCAACTGGCAGCGGAGCAATGCACCGACCCCAATCTGCTCTCCGCGCCCACAACCCTCCCAGGGAGCCAGTAGTGGTGATGTGATGTTCAACACCATGTTTTGTCGCCGAAGAGGAGAAGGTGGGCCTTGTCAGCTCCAGAAACTCCCCGAGGAGCCGCGTGAAGTCATCTGGAGGAGCGAAAGCACAGGCAATGGAGTGCGCCACGGAGGTACCGTGGAAGCATGGAATTGAGTGGAAGGTGGCAGCATTGATCAGCCGGCAGTGTCGGACATTGACCAGTAGGCTGTTGGTACACAGAAAATCAGCCCCTAGGATAGGCTGTGAGACTGTAGCCGTGACGAAATCCCAAAAGAAGTGCTGACCGCCGAAACAGACTTCGACCCGCCGCTTTCAGAACGTTTGAATAGCTGCACCATTAGCCGCTATGAGGGGAAAATCGAGGTTCCCAGTCTGCGTGTCGAGCTTCGACACCGGTAGAATGCTACACTGCGCCCCGGTGTCACAAAGGAAATGGCGGCCCGAGAGGGAATCGGTGATATAGAGGAGTTTCCCCGTAGAACCGACGGCCATCGCCACCGCAGAACGCCCGTTAGACTTGGTCATCCATTGCCAGGGACGCTGCCTGTGCCTTCTTGGTTTTTTTGTTGTTGAAAAACTGCAGGGGGAACGGCAGCATCGTGCTTTTGCGCCAAAACGGGTGTGGTAGGAGCACCAGCCTGCTGTAGGAGAAGCCGGGACCGCGTCTGTGGGGGGTGGGCTCCTCGTGGCCATGCAGCACTGCTGGGTAACTGTGAAAATCTTATCGGCTTCGACCGCAAGCTTGGCGCAGTCTGGCTAGGGCAGCCTGAACCTGTTCAGGCAGCTGATAGAGGAAAAGCTCCCGGAAGATGAAACATTCCGTTTCAGCACCCAAGAGTGTGAGCATTTGGCTCATGAGCTCGGACTGTTTGGAGTCCCTGAGGCCGGGCAGCGTGATGAGACGTCGAGCACGCTCCGACTTTGATAGCCCAAAAACCTGAAGCAACCACGCCTTAATTGCATCATACTTGCTGTCAGTATGAGGGCTACTGATGAGGCTGATGATCCGTGATGCAGTTGCGCTGTCGAGGGCGGAGACCACGTAATAATAACGGGTCTGATCCGCAATGATGTTCCAAATGGCGAACTGGGCTTCAGCCTGGATGAACCAGGCGTCTGGTTGTTGCTCCCAGAACTGTGGCAGTTTCAGCGTGACGGCGTTCGTGTCCATGAAAATCATTCGTAGAAGTCGGGGTCACCAATGTAGGAATGGAGGTTCCTATCAAAATGAGTGAGTTCGACTCAGGTAATTAAATTAATGAACTTTAATCAAAACAAACCAGTTTAAACTGGAAACTGCTAGAACACATCAATAACAGGCCTACTCTCCTTGAAGGCTCCACGAGGACTGATCCTCTGGTCAGGAGACTGATGTCATGATGTCATCACGTTCTTCCTGCCATTGGGGCATCACGTGACCAACGGCATGATGTCATCATGTTGAAACCGTGCTGTAAAGGTAACTAGGCATTGTACAGTCAAACAGTGTAAATAAAGGTACAGGCACAGACAGTAACTACATTGCTGTTAAAGGAATTATGTACAACCACTCTGAGTCCTTTGGTGGCTCCGCCACACCCCCTATATTCAAGTCAACATCATTCATATATACCACAAAAAGCAAGGGACCTAGTACTGAGCACTGCAGAACCCCACTGGAAACAGCCTTCCAGTCAAAAAACACCCATCAACCAGCACCCTCTGCTTCCTGTCTCCGAGCCAGTTTTGAATCCAACTTGACACTTTGCCTTGGATCCCATGGGCTTTTAACTTCATGACAATGTCTGCCATGTGGAACCTTATCAAAAGCCTTGCTAAATTCCATATACACTATATCAAACACACTACCCTCATCTACCCTCCTTTTTACCTCCTGAAAAAATTCAATCAAGTTTGTCAGACACGACCTTCCCTTGGACTCGGGAATTGGAGTACAATTTCAAAATTTGCGGATGACACCAAATTGGAGGGTGTCGTTAATACAGAGGAGGACTGTGACAAAATACAGGATGGCATTAATAAACTTGCAGAATGGGTGTGCAATTGGCAAATAAACTTCAAATGTGATGGCACACAGGGGAAAAAGAAAGAGTAGAAATACAGGAGCCATAGGGGATTGATAGTTAGGGGCACAGACAGGTTTTTCTATAACTGCAGACGTGATTACCCAAATGGTATGTTGCCTCCCTGATGCCAGGATAAAAATATCACTGAGCGGGTGCAGGACATTGTGTGAGGGGAACAGGCAAAATTCATGATCCATGTTGGAACCAATGAAATAGGTAGAAAAAGTGTTGAGGTCCCTCAGGCAGAGTTTCAGGAGCTGAGAAAAATATTAAAAAAGGCAGTAATCTCGGAATGACTCCCAGGGCCATGCTCTAGAGAGTATAGAAACAGAATGATAGTGCAGGTGGATGCATGGCTGGAGAAGTGGTGCAGGAGGGAGGGTTTCAGATTCCTGGGGCATTGGGACCGGTTCTGGGGGAAGGGGCACCTGTACAAGATGGACGGGTCACAGCTAAACAAAGCCAATGTTCTTGCCGAGAGCTTAACTCGTATTGTTGGGGAGGGTTTTAACTAATTTGGCAGGGGGAGGGGAATCAGGAACTAGAAGAAAGGAGCAGTAATGAGATCAGAGGGCAGAGAGATGTAAACAGCAGTAAAAATAGAAATACCCCAAAAATTGCAGGGATCAGATTGAGGAAAATATCAGAAGTGAGGAAGGAGGTATTAAATTGTATGTACGTCAATGTCGGCAGTGTAACTAATAAGGTTGGTGAGCTGCAGGCACTGGTTGCCACATGGGATTATGAGCTGGTTGCATTAACAGAGACATGGCTCAAACAGGCCAGGAATGGGTTATTAATATTCCTGGTTGCCAAGTATTCAGGAATGATAGAGGAGGAAAGGAGAGGAAGGGAGGTAACAGTATTGATTAAGGATGATGTTACAGCTCTAAATAGAAAGGATTTACTCAATGGTTCTAGATCTAAATCTATTTGGCTTGAGTTGAGGAACAGAGGGGGAGCTGTTACGTTGCTGGGAATGTTTTTATCGAATTCCAAACAGTGAGAAGGAGATGGGAAATTTCAAAGGCGTGTAACCAAAATAAAGTTGTAATATTAGGAGACTTTAATTGCCCGAATATGGACTGGGACAAACATAGTGCTAAGGGTTGTGAAGAAGAGGAATTTCTGATATGTGCATCAGAGAACTTTCTCGATTAATGGCCCAGAAATTCCGGTTGGAGGCTTCCCGCGGGCGCAAGCCCCCGACCTGTACTTAAGAAGCGCGCCTACCGTTAAGCTCTGGGCCCGCACTGAATTCCATTGCTGTGCCTGCTCCAGCTACCGGTGTGCAGGACACGCATATCCCGGGAGTGCAGCTAGTTTGCAGCGTCCCTGGGATCACGTGGGCCATGGGGAGCCAATCAGAGCAGGGAATCTCCATTCATAGATTTGACAGGAAGGCCTGTCAAATCTATGAATATGATCAGCCCCTTAAAACCTAAGTAAAACTTCAAATACATTTTTTTTAAATCCCATTTTAAAAAATAACTATAAATTACATAAATTAACTATTTTAAACAAAAATTTAAATTAAAAAAAAAATTAAAGTTTTTAACGAGGCTAAAAATAAACTTAACTTTCTGTAAAGTATTTTAAAATGATAAACCTGTGGAAAATGTTTTTAATTTTACTTACTTCACCACTTACCTTGTTAAAAGCAGGTCTTGCACCTGCTTTTCCACGTGCAGCTGCTAGGGACTTACCCAGACTGAAAAAATGGAGAAAAAAGCGGAAGTTCGATGCCTACGCACTGCCTCTCTGGTGCACGTGGTTGACCTTCGAACCCCTTTCTTCAAGAACACAGAAGTTCTGGTTTCCAGCGCATGTGCAGTGCATGCGTGAAACCAGCACTTCCGTGGCCCTATGGGTGAGTACACAGCACGTACTCACCCATAGGGAACAGAATTTCAGCCCCATTATGTCTCCAGTCCAACAGGAAGGAAGCAGTGTTGGAGCTGGCTCTGGGAAATGAAGTAGGGCAGGTGAGTGTGTTACAGTCGGAGAGCATCTCGCTAACAGTGACCACAACAAAATTCGGTTTAGAGTAATTGTGGAAAGAGACCAGAAAATATCAAAGGTCAAAATACTCAACTGGGGAAGAGTTAATGTCAGTGATTTAACAAGGGGCCCAGCACAGGTGAAGGAAAGGTGGTTGCAGGGAAAGCAGTAACGGAGCAATGGAGGGCATCCAGGAAAGAGAGAGTTCAGGTACAAACTGGGCAGATCCCTTTGAAGGGGAAAGGTAGAGCATCCAAAGCTAACGTGCCCTGGATGACAAAGGAAATAAAAGTTAAAATAAAACAGAAAAAGGAGGCTTATGACAAACAAGGAAAATTATGGAAAGTACAGGAGGGAATTAAAAAGTTAATACAGGAGGCAAAGAGAGGTTATGAGAAAAGATGAGCAGGCAACATTAAACTGAAACCTGAAACATTTTATAAACATGTAAAGTGTAAGCGGTTAGTTGGGCCTATTAAGGAAATCTTCATGTAGAGCAGAGGACATGACGAAACTATTAAATGAGTACTTTGCATCTGTCTTCACAAAGGAAGTGGATGATGAAGGTTACACTAAAAGAGGAGAGGGAAGTTATGGACAGGATAGTAATAGATAGAGAAGACGTATTCAAAATATTAGCTTTACTGAAAATTGGTAAGTCACCTGGTCCAGATGGAATGCATGCTAGTTTGCTGAAAGAATTAAAGGTAGAAATAGCAGAGGCATTGGTCACAATCTTTCACTTCTCATTGGATACAGGAGTAGTGCCGGATGATAGGAGGGTTGCTAATGTTATACTACTATTCAAGAAAGGGGAGAGAGATAAACCAGGAAATTATAGGTCAGTCAACCTAACATTGGTGGTGGGGAAGTTATTGGAAACCATTATAAGGAACAAAATAAACTTTCATTTGGAAAGGCATGGGTTAATCAAGGAGTTATTAAAGGTAAATCGTGCCTGACTAACTTGATTGAATTATTTGATGAGGTAACAGAGAAGGTTGGTCAAGGTAGTGCAGTAGATGTTGGTATATATGGACTTTCGGAAGGCATTCGACAAAGTGCCACGCAGGAGGCATGTTAAGAAGATGGCAGCCCATGGGATTAAGGGGAAAGTGGCGGTATGGATACGGAATTGGCTCAGTGACAGGAAGCAGAGGGTGGTGGTGGATGGATGTTTTTCAGACTAGGAGCTGGTCTGTATTGGTGTTCCCCAAGGGTCAGTTTTTGGTCCATTACTCTTTGCAATTTTTATAAACAACCTAGACTCGGGTGTAGGGAGCAGCATTATAAAGTGTGCAGATGATACGAAACTTGGCAATGCACTAGATAGTGAGGAGGATAGTTGTAGTCTTCAGGATGACAGAGACAGGATGGTGAAATGGGCAGAAGCACGGCAGATGGAGTTCAATGCAGTAAAGTGTGAAGTGATGCACTTTGGGAGGTCTAATATGGAAAGACAGTAACTGTAAATGGCACCATTTTGAAAAGTGCAGGTGAGCAGAGAGACCTCGGTTAATAATTTGGTTAAAAAAGCATCTGGGTTACTTGGGTCTATAAATAGAATATAAAAGCAAAGAGATCATTCTAGAACTTTGTAAATCACTGGTTCGGCCTCAGCTGGGGTATTGTGTCCAATTCTGGGCACCGCACTTCGGGAAAGATGTAAAGGCTTTAGAAAGGGTGCAGGGGAGGTTTACCAGAATGTTACCAGGGATGAGCGAGAGGTTGGAAAAGTGAGGCCTGTTCTCCTTGGAACAGAGATGGTGAACAGGTGACCTCATAGAGGTTTTCAAGATGATGAGAGGTTTTAATAGAGTAGATGGAGAAAAGCTATTCCCTCTGGCGAGTGGATCAATAGATTCAAAATCATTGGTGAAAGATCTCGAGGGGAGATGAGGAGAAATGTTTTCACTTGGAGAGTTGTGGGGATTGGGAACGCTCGAACTGAAAAGGTGGTGGAAGCTATTCCATCAATAATTTTAAAAGGGAGTTGGACGGGTTCTGGAGGATGAGGAACTGACAGGGTTACAGACATAAAGCGGGGTTGTGGGACTGAGCACGACTGATCTTTCTAAGAGCCAACAGAGGCACGATGGGCCAAATGGTCTCCTTCTGTGCTACAAGTTTCTATGATTCTATGATTCTAATATAAATAAGTGTGAGGTGGGACATCTTGATAGGAAGAATAAGGAGGCCACCTATTCATTAGAAAATGAGGGGGGAAATTGGGTTTCAGCCATTTTGGGGCACTAATATCGTCCGGGTGATATGAGTTCTAAATCAAGCGCTATGCACCTCTGTTAGGGTGCTAACATCAGGGAACGAGGTGCTGCCTCAGGGCGCTACTGAAGCTCAGGCCATGTCAATCACCTTGTACTCAAACAGACTGGCGACGTCCAGTTCTTAAAGGTAAAGGTCCATCAAGCTGCACAGCCTCACCCTGATCATTGCAGCCTTGAATCTCGGCCTGAATGCACCTATGTATATACCTCAACCATTTCTGATGGATACTCCGAGGCCCAGGGAGAGAGCTCGCCGGTTTAGCGACCAGGTATTGGTGGCTCTGGTTGGCGCTGTGCCAGTAAATACTGTGTCCCCCGAGGGTGACACTTCCGACACTGGGGCCACCCCTTCCCTGAAGGGGAGCAGGGGATTTGGATCTGATGTGGGAGAAGCTCCGGAACCCAGCGGGCTGCAGCAATGCCACGGGGAAAGAGAAACTCGGGGGCCATCTCGAGGGTGAGTGCTCGCACGGGTTCTGCTGCACAGGACTCCAATGAGGACCTCGATATAGCGCTGATGAATACTCAGGCTCTGAGCATGCATACAGAGCTCATGGGTGCAATGACAAGGGTGCCCGACAGCATGGATGCACTGGCTAGGAGCATAGAGGTGTCTGCCACCAGCACAGCTGTCATCTGTGCGCAAACCCTTGAACCGATCCTTACCTCATTGCAGAGGATGGTTGAATTGCAGGGAGACCATGGGGAACCAGAGCCCATGCCGCGTGTAATGGGTGAGGTGGCAGGATCCATTGCAGCACAGGCCGAGGCAACGCAATGCCTTAGTGCTACAATCGAGTCATTGGCTGCTGCCATCCAGTCTCAGACTGCTCTCATGCAGTCTCAGATTGATGTCACGCAAGCACTGACTGCTGCCATCATCGCTGGGTCACCCACAGTCCACCGGGGATCTCATGGTGCCGCAGCAGGCCAGCAATCTGTGCTCAAGCAGATTTCTCCGGATGCTGAGGTGCTGCCCCGTGGGAGTGGCAGTGTGTCGGTCGAGCATGAAGGTGCTGTCCTCTCTCAGGATGACAGCATTCCTGCTCCCACCACTGCCACTTCCCCATTGCACTTGGCACGGCCTGTAACACAGCCAGCCCAGACTGCATTCGCCCATGCAGAGTTGGTGCAGTCTGCAGCCGGGCCCTCCAGGCCCAGAGCTGGTCGAGGCCGTCCTTCAAGACCATCTGCAGTCTCTGGATCCAGTATTCAGCAGTCTTCCACCAGCCTTGCTGCTGCCACTGGGGCCACATTACGGAGCAGTAGTAGGGTGGGAAGGGGGGAAGTGCGGAGGGGATGGAGATCACCCTCGAAGGGCGAAAAGGAAAATTTAGCCAATAAATGGGGGGAATGTTTGTGGGAAAGTTTGATTTTCATCTTAATATGTTGTTCACTGTGTTGACGCTTATCTCGATGTGGTAAGAACAAGCTTTGTTAGTTAATGAATTGTCGTGGTTGTTTGTTATTGTTTGTCCTGAATAAATAAGACACAGTTGGTCAGAAAAGTAATTTTTTTATTGAAACTTGACAACTTTGCTCATTTGACTCATTGGAGCTTTGCCCGGTAATAGGGGCTGCGGGATGCTTGTTCATCCCAGAAGCCATCTTCTCTGTCATTCATCAGAAGCGGTGTTTTATCAGGAGGTCACGAACGGCCCTTGCAGAGGCAACATTGGGCGCCTCCCGCCCATGTTACTACTGCTCATCCTCCTCTTCATCCTCCTCCTCCTCCTCCTTTCCCTCTTCCACCTCCTGAGGTGGTGCACCAATCCCTGGTGGCAATAGCTGGGTCCTCAATATTGTGAGGTTGTGAAGCATGCAGCACACAATAATGAAAAGTGAGTCTCGCTCGGGAGACTGCTGCAGGTCTCCTCCAGAGTGGTCCAGACACCAGAACCATTGCTTCAAGATGCCGATCGTCTGCTCAATGAGGCTCCTGGTGGCGCTATGGCTCTCATTGTATGTGAGCTCAGCAGGGCTGTTGGGGTTACAGAGTGGTGTCATCAGCCAGGTGCAGAGTGGATAATCCTTGTCCCCGAGGAGCCAACCATGAGGTTGGCACGGTGGTTGAAAGAGGTCTGGGACACCAGTCTGGTGCAGGATGAAATCATCGTGGCTGCTGCCAGGATAATGGGCACAGACCAACTGCACGTTCAGTGAGTGGAAGCCTTTGCGGTTTCGGAGCTGCATTTTCATGCAGTGCCCACAATGCCATGTGCCGTCAATGGCGCCCTGAACCATGGGGAAGCCAGCCACATTCGCATTCACGCTGTTTGTCCTAGGTCATGGGGAAAGAGATGTGCTCCTTTCCCCTTTTGTACAGAGCATTTGTGACCTCCCGGATGCAGCAATGGACAGCAAATTGGGAGATATTCGCTATGTCCCCAGTTGAAGCCTGGTAGGAGCCGCTGGCATAGACATTCAGAGTGACTGTCACCTTCACAGCCACTGACAGAGATGTCCTGGTCCTGTGCTGAGGCTGCAGATCTGGTTGCAGCAGGTGGCAGAGCTCAGTGACCACCTCCTTGCTGAAGCGCAGCCTTCGGAAACATTGCTCCTCAGGCAAATGAATGTAGGAGAATTGCTCCCGGAATAGCCTGGGTGGGTGAGGTCTCCTGTGCAGAGGCCTGTTCACCCTCCTCCCTCTGGCCACATTTGCCATTCTCTCTCTGCGCCTCTGCTGCCTCCGAAGGTGAAGCTGGAGGACAACGCCCCGAGTTAGTACCGCCCCCATTTAATCTTCTAAATATGGTAAATATGAAGCTCAGAGAAATAAGAACCTGAAAAGTGTTGCTCAAGAATAGAACTCCTTAGGATAGCGTTAAATCTCTCCAGACGTCTTTCTCCCTCTCAACCTGCGTATGCCAAATATTTTGCCGACAAGAAAAAGCAGAAACGGCCGGCTTTAAATAGCGCTCCCCAGCTCCTTGCCAACTGCAAAATGTCCCCCTCTACCTGTCGTTCCTTGCAGCAGGCGCTAAGGCAGGGGGAGAGAATCAATTTCTGGTCCGGGGCGCTACCCAGGCATTGCACGCTTGGATGACCTCATGATCTCCGGGCGCAGGAGATCATGGCAGTAGTGTTTAGCGTCACTGCAAAGTGCCACGTCAATTTCACGGGTAGCGCTAAAATTGCCATGCTCAGGTGGTAAGTTGTCAGTGCCCCGTTAGCGCCCCCGCCACCCGGAGGCTCTAACCAACCCAATTTTCCCCCTTAATGGTGTAAAGGAACAGAACGATCTGGAGGTATAGCTGCACAAATCACTAAAAGGAGTGATGCAGGCTAGTAAGTCCAAACAAAGCACTGGAGAAGTGATGATAAACTTGTATCGAACCTTGGTGAGACCACACTTGGAGCACCGTGCACACCTGGTCTCCATATTATAATAAGAATATAGGCACTGGAGAAGGTGCAAAAAAGATTTACAAGGATAATACCAGAACATAGAAGCAGAAACATAGAAAATAGGAGCAGGAGTAGGCCATTCGGCCCCTCGAGCCTGCTCCCCGATTCAATGAGATCATGGCTGGTCATCCAAATTCAGTACCCGGTCCCTGCCTTCTCCCCATATCCCTTGATCCCTTTAGCCTCAAGAAATATATCCAACTCCTTCTTGAATATATTTAATGAATTGGCCTCAACTGCCTTCTGTGGTAGAGAATTCCACAGGTTCACCACTCTCTGGGTGAAGAAATTCCTCTTCATCTCAGTCCTAAATGGCTCACCCCTTGTCCTTAGACTGTGACCCCTGGTTCTGGACTCCCCCGCCATCGGAAACATTTTTCCTGCATCTAGTCTGTCTAGTCCTGTTAGAATGTTATAGGTTTCAATGAGATCCCCTCTCATTCTTCTAAACTCTAGCGAATATAAGCCTAAACGACTCAATCTCTTCATACGTCATTCCTGCCGTCCCAGATATCAGCCTGAGAGGTTATACCTATCCGGAAAGGCTGAACAGGCTGGGGCTCTTTTTTCTAGAAAAGAGAAGACTGAGCGGCGACCTGAAAGAGGTCTTTAAGACAATGAAAGGATTCGATAGGGTAGATGTAGAGAAGATGTTTCCACTTGTGGGGGAGACCAGAACTTGGGGCCATCAATATAAGACAGTCACTAATAAATCCAACGGGGAATTCAGAAGAAACTTCTTTACCCAGAGAGTGGTGAGAATGTGGAACTCGCTACCACGGGGAGTGGTTGAGGTGAATAGCAGAGATACATTTAAGGAGAAGCTGGATAAACCCATGAGGGAGAAAGGAATAGAAGGCTATGCTGATGGGTGAGATGAAGAGGGGTGGGAGGAGGCTCGTGTGGAGCATAAACACCGGCACTGATTGGTTGGGCCGAATGGCCTGTTTCTGTGCTGTAAATACTGTGCAATAATATGTAATCAACTTGTCCTGCCACCTTCAAAAATTTGTGTACACTCACCCCGAGGTCTCTCTGTTCCTGCACCCCCTTGAAAATTGTACCCTTTAGTTTATATTGCCTCTCCTCATTCTTCCTACCAAAATGCATCACTTCACACTTCTCTGCGTTAAATTTCATCTGCCACGTGTCTGTCCATTTCACCAGTCTGTCGATGTCCTCCTGAAGTCTGTTACTATCCTCCTCACTGTTTCCTACATTTCCGAGTTTCATACCATCTGCAAACTTTATGCCCTGTATACCCAAGTCCAGGTCATTAATATATATATCAAAAAGAGCAGTGGTCCTTGTAATAATATCAGCAAATAGTGATGATATTTGCCTGTTTGATTATCATACCATACCAGCATATTTGCCTGTTTGATTATTTATGCCTTGCCAGCAGAGGGCATGTGACAGAGGCAGAGTTTAGTTATAGTTTCGTTTTAGATGGATCTCTAAGATGGTGTCTCCTGTAATGCTGTTAGCTGAGTTGAACAAACTTTAGATTAAAAGACATTCTCTTTCATAAATGTCTCGTCATTGAACCCACAAAGAAATCAATACATGGTGTCAGAAGGGATTGAAAGAGATGAAGAGGAAAAATCTGTAGTTAAATCAGCTCTCCACATATTAGCAAGCCAAAAGAGAACATCCTTACTTACTGTGGTGATTATTTCCTATGTTTAATAAGAAGTATTGTGATTGGTGAATGGGGTGGTTGTTCTCTGTGTTAGTAAGAAGTATTGTAATTGGTTGTTTGTTTCTACCTTTAGATATATGCTGTAAACTCATTGGTAGTGGATGTCAGGTGATTTGTGGTGGCCATCTTAAATTCAGTTCTCTCCAGTCATGGTTGGAGACTGGTGTTGAAAGATGTTCTACTGGATTTTTAAAGTTAATAAAGCCTAGATTAGAAAGGCAAATCTATTCTTTATCTCAATTTATTAACTTTTTATCAGAATGGAGCGATATCTTCAACCAGAACGATTCAATGCTGACCCTAATTCTGCAGGAGTGGATGATAAATGGAAACATTGGTATTGTACATTTACAAACTTTTTGAGTGTGTTGGAACAAGAGTCTCTGAATAAGCTGAATATGCTGATCAACTACATTGCTCCGGATGTGTCTAAGTATATTTTGGACTGTAAAACTTACGAATTGGCTTTTTCTACATTGGAGAAGATTTTTGTTAAACCAAAGAATGAGGTATTTGCACGTTATCTTCTATCTGCCTGTAGGCAGCAGGTGGGAGAACCTTTGGATACTTATTTACAAGCACTTCGGCACCTTAGTGCTAACTGTAATTATAAAGCCGTGACGGCCGAAGAATATAAGGAAGAATCGGTACGGGATGCTTTTATTAATGGACTACTGTCTAAATCAATTCGTCAGTGGTTGTTAGAAAATAAGACTTTGGATCTCAAGAGTGCTTTTGAGCAAGCTTCTACATTGGATATGGCTCAGAGAAGTTCGGATTCTTATGCTCTTTCTAATCGACCTGCGACTGTGGTTTCGGCAGTTCCGGACGAAAAGGAATTCGGTGGACTTAATGGGAGTGGTTTACTAGATCCTGAAACAGTTTCTACTTCGGCGGCTGTTGCCTCTAGGATTCAGAAGTGTTATTTTTGTGGGAACGTCCGGCATCCTCGTTTGAAGTGTCCTGCCCGGGAGGCTGTGTGTAGTAAATGTGGAAAGAGAGGTCATTATGCACGTGTTTGTAAATCATTAGGTTCAATTACCTCCTCTTCTGTGACTATTCAACCTGTAGAGAGGGCGTTTATTGCATCAATTTCTGCTGCATTTGCTCATGGCCTAAACAAAGCTATAGTTATGGCCCAAGTTAATGGGTTAGAAGTGAAGGCTCTCATAGATACGGGCAGTGCCGAGAGTTTTATAAGTCTTCAGTTTGCGAAGGAAAAGTGTTTGAAAATCTTGCCTGTTACTTATCAGGTGTGTGTGGCTCAGCCGACCCTTACTTCACAAGTAGCTGGTTGTTGCCTTGTGAAAATGATTCTTCTAGGTAATACGTATACTGATATACGCCTATCTGTTTTGCCTAATCTTTGTGCGGATATTTTGATTGGTCATGATGTGCTTAAATTACACGAGTCTCTCTGTCTTTCGTTTGGAGGGACTAAGCCACCCTTATCCATTTGTGGATTAACTTCTTTATCCATTTTTCCATTATCACTTTTTTCCAATTTGATGCCAGATTGTAAGCCAATTGCTACCAAGTCAAGAAGGTATAGCAGTCAGGATAGAGACAGGAGACAGAGTATAAATTGAGCGGCGGGCCCAGAGAGAGCACAGACAGGAGCAGCAGGGGCAGTGAGGAGGCGGAGTATAAATCGAGCGGCGGGTCCAGAGAGAGCACAGACTGGAGCAGCAGGGGCAGTGAGGAGGTGGAGTATAAATCGAGCAGGAGGCCCAGAGAGAGCGCAGACTGGAGCAGCGGGGGCAGTGAGGAGGCAGAGTATAAATCGAGCGGGAGGCCAGAGAGAGCGCAGACTGGAGCAGCGACAGCGAGGATGCAGAGTATAAATCGAGCAGGAGGCCCAGAGAGAGCGCAGACTGGAGCAGCGGCAGTGAGGAGGTGGAGTATAAATCGAGCGCGGGGCCCAGTGAGAGCGCAGACTGGAGCAGCGGTGACAGTGAGGAGACAGATTATAAACCAAGTGGGAGGTGTTAAGTCCGTGAACGATTGAGACACGAACTAGCAGGAGTGAAAACAAACAGATCTTTACTGGTGAAAGGCAATAACGAAACTAAACAGAGGCTCTCTAGCGCCTTTTATACAGGGGTGGTCACTGCCGGTACTGCAGTCTGAGACCAGTCATTCTCTTAAAGGTACATACACAACAATTCCTCCCCTTTTAGATAAACAGTATATAACATTCATTTAACAACTAAATGATAACGAATTACAGTCACAATTACTGTTGCTAGATACATTGGTTAAGTTTAAGCAATTATAAGTTCAGTCTTTGAGGAGGCTTCCTGATTCTATCTGGATAACGCCTCTTTGGGGTATCAGGTTCTTCTGGCAATGTTGAGGTGGAATCAATGTCGTTGTTTGGTTCATCTGCTTCCAATATTACCGGTTCTGTGGTAGCTGCAATTGGAACGTCGATTTCATTACCAGGTGTATCAGATCGTGGTGTGGAGTTGACGCTTTCCAGTGACTCTAGAATCTGGTCAGCATGGCGTCTTACAATGCTCTCCCCAACGTCCACGGTATACATGAGAGGTCCTTGTCATGCACAAATCGTTCCTGGTTGCCATTTCTCAGTGCGGTAGTCCCGGGCCAAAACTGGTTGGCCTATCTTAAAACTCCTGGTCGGCCTTTCATTCATATTCTGAAACTGCCTGTTCGCCACATCTCTTCGGACGTTTGGCTTAACCAAATCCAAGTGGCATCATAGTCTCCGATTGAAGAACATCATGGCTGGAGTTTGGTTGGTAACCGCATGTGTCGCATTCCGGTAGGCAAACAAGAAGTTGTCCACCTTGTGTTGTAGGGGTATATCTTCATTACACATTGCCTTGATAGCCTTCCTGAATGTTTGGACAAACCTCTCGGCCAATCCATTAGTGGCTGGATGATATGGGGCAGATGTGTAATGCTTAACATCATTGTTCTTTAAGAACCTCCGGAACTCTTCAGACACAAACTGTGGTCCATTGTCAGAGCAAATCTGTTCAGGCAGCCCATTCCTGGTGAATATGGTTCGTAAAACTGTGATAGTTTTTTCCGTGGTGGTTGAGGGCATTTTTATTACCTCTGGCCACTTTGAATGTGCATCCACCGCAATTAAAAACATCGAGTCCATGAAGTGACCAGCAAAATCAATGTGCACCCTTTGCCATGGAGATGAGGGCCACTCCCATGGATGCAGAGGAGCTTGTGGTGGGGCGTTTTGGACCTTCTGGCATCCTGCACAGCTCTTGGTCATCTCTTCGATTTCTCTATCGATTCCCGGCCAACACACAAACGCTCTGGCTAAGCTCTTCATTTTTACCCCACCCAGATGACCCTCATGAAGCTCATTGAGCACTCTATCCATCAACTTAGGTGGAATTACTACTCTGGTCCACACATCAAGGTTCCTCTGCACACTGACAGCTATTCTCTTCTCGGCGAGAATGCTGGCAGCAGTGGTTCGCCAAGTGCTGGCCATCCCTTCACCGTTAAATCATAGACCCGTGATAGTGTCGGGTCATTCCGTGTTTCCTTTTCTATGTTTGCATTCGTCACAGGGAGACATACGACTATGGTCGAGTGGAATAACTCCATTGGATCCACTGCAAGGTCTTCTTCTTCCACCGTCAGCAACGGTAGACGTGACAATCCATCAGCATTTCCATGCTGTTTAGTTCCTTTGTACTCGATGTCATATTGGTGTGCCCCTAGGAAAAGGGACCATCTCTGCAGCCGTTGTGCTGTCATTATTGGTACGCCCTTCTGAGGGTTGAAAACGGAGACAAGAGGTTGATGATCGGTTAGTAGAGTAAATTTTTGACCGTGCAGATAGTGATTGAACTTCTTCACCCCCCACACTAGGCTGAGGGCCTCTCTGTCAATCTGGGCGTAGTTACGCTCGGCAGAAGTTAACGAGCGTGACGCAAAAGCTATCGGCCTCTCCAAACCATCAAGAAATTTATGTGACAGTACCGCCCCAATGCCGTAGGGAGACGCATCACATGCCAGCCTGATTGGCAGTGCTGGGTTGTAGTGAGCCAATACTTCCTTTGAAGTGATTAAGTCCTTACTCTTCTGAAAAGCACGCTTACAATCATCGCTCCAATTCCATGCTACCCCCGTTCGTAGCAGGGCGTTCAGTGGGTGCAGAATTGTCGACAAATTCGGCAAAAACTTATGATAGTAATTCACCAACCCGAGGAATGACCTCAGTTGCGACACATTTAAAGGCACTGGGGCTTTAACAACCGCTTCAATTTTGTCAGGGGACTTATGTAACCCCTCTTCATCAATCATGTGTCCACAATGCGATTTCTGTTTCTTAAAAAATTCGCACTTGGGGCGGTTGGCTCGCAGCCCATGTTCCCGTAGTCTAGTGAGCACCTGTTCTAGGTTGTTAAGGTGTTCACTGTCATCTTCACCTGTTACAAGGATGTCATCCAAGTAACACTGAGTCCCCAGAATCCCTTGCAGGACTTGTTCCATCGCTCTTTGCCATATCGCCAGAGCCGATGCTACTCCGAATACCAATCGATGATACTGGTAAAGACCTTTGTGAGTGTTTATCGTGAGATACTTCCTAGAGGACTATTCAACCTCCATCTGCAAATATGCTTGTGCTAGGTCAATTTTTGTAAAACGCTTCCCTCCAGACAGCGAGGCGAAGATGTCTTCTACCCTTGGAAGAGGATATTGTACTGTGTGAAGGACAGGGTTCACCATCACCTTGAAATCCCCACAGATGCGAATCTTTCTTGGCTCTCCGGACTTATTGCTTAACGTTTTCTTCATGACAGGAACGATGGGTGTCGCCCACTCGCTCCAGTCGACCTTAGACAACATGCCCGCCTTCTCCAGATTCTCCAGCTCTGCCTCGATGGCTGGGCGAATTGCATATGGTACCGGTCTCGCTTTGAAAAACTTGGGAACTCTATTCTCTACTATTTTTATCGAGGCAGTTATGCCTTTAAGCGTGCCCAGCTCTTGTTGAAATACCTCTTTGGTGTTAGCTAAGATTGTTGACAATCGTCCAGGAGTGACGTCTTCATCTTTTTTACCATCCACCATCATTGCATGAATGGAATGTCAATCTAAGTTTATCTTCCTGATCCATTCCCGTCCCAATAACGGTGGTCCACCATTTGGCAGTATGTAGAGATAAAATTTCCGTATTTTCTTGCCATTGTATTCGACAGGCACCCTTATTTTTCCTCTGGGGTATACTTTTTGCCCCGTATACCTCATCAAGACGATGGATGTCTCTCTCAAGGGTATGTGTGATAATAGCCACTCGTAGTCTCGTCGATTCATGATGGTTAGCGCTGATCCTGTATCCAATTCCATTTTAACTTGGGACCCTGCAATCGTGAGTGTGAACCAAATGGTTCGGTGATCCTCTTTTGTGATTACATTGTGAAGTTTGAGACAGCTTAGTCTCCTGTTTCCGGATTCACTATTGCTCATCTGGTCTTTGGAACTACTGTCCGTCATCTTTTGTACTTTCTTGTACGGTTCCTCAGTAGCCTTTTTGTTGTCGCTGGTATTCTTCCCAGACCTACAAACTCGTGCAATGTGTCCAATCTTCCAGCAATGTCTGCATATTTTGTCTTTGGACCAGCTGTCCTTCTGGTCATGGTTAGTTCTGCCGCAGCCATAACATTTTGCAAATCCCCGTCTCATTTCGTGGGTGCCATATTCCTGTGGTTTTTGTTCAATTTCTGCAGCTCCCCTGGCTGCTGCTTCATATGATACTGCCACGCTGAAAGCCTTATCTAGCGTCAGCTCTTTTTCTGAGAGTAACTTCTTCTGTGTTCCTTCACTCAGGAGTCCACAGACAAATTTGTCCCGTAGGGTATCTGCCAGTCCTGCTCGGAACTGGCAGTGCTTTGATAGCTTGCGTAATTCCACAAGATACTCAGCATTGCTCTCATTTTTGTGCTGAGTTCTCCTGTGGAGTTTAAATCTTTCTGCTATCAACAGCGGTGCAGGGTTTAAGTGTCCCTGCAGGGCAGCAACAATTTCGTTAAAATTCTTCACCTTCGGTTTGGCTGGAGTAATCAGGTCCTGCAATAGGCCGTACGTTCTAGCGCCCATTAAGTTTAACAATATCGATGCCTTTTTCCCCTCCGCTATATCGTTTGCCTCGAAATATACCTCGACTCTTTCCACATACGTGGTCCAGTCCTCTAATGTATTATCAAAAGCAGTGATACAGCCAGACTTCGGCATCTTGCAAATCTAAAATGGTGCCTCGCGCGCTTTGCCTTCTTCCCCGCTTTAGCAAAATGGCGCCTCCCGCGCTTTGCCTTCTTCCCCGCTGTTGTTAGTGCTGCTTTCCATGGTTTCTTGTGCGTATTCTTTTTCTTTTATTATTTTCCCGTCATGGAGCGGACCCTCTGGGACACTTCCCTCCCTCTTCTGAGGTCCGAACGCTGCCCAGCTTCGAAGCACCGGCTGCGCCCTGTATGCTCCACCCTCTCTCTCTCTCTTTGTTTCCCGACTCGCTGCCCGGCCCCGTTGAAAAGCCACCTGATCGAGCTTCAGCCCGCCGAAGCCCAGGAAGGATCAGAGCACTACCTGCCACCAGCCCGATTAGCTGGGAAACCACGGACCGAGGGACCCAGCCTGGCTCTGGACAGTCTCTCCTGCAAGTTTTTAACTCGATGATTGATGGTCGACGCCCGTTTCTCGAGTTTCAATGGCCTCTATTTTTTTTCTAATGTTTTTTTTCTTCTGGCTCCAACCTTCAACAACGTCGTCGGAGCTGCTGCTGAGTTGCAGGTAAGTTCATTTCTTACTCGTCACCAGTGTTAAGTCCGTGAATGATTGAGACACGAACTTGCAGGAGTGAAAACAAACATCTTTACTGGTGAAAGGCAATAATGAAACTAAACAGAGGCTCTCTAGCGCCTTTTATACAGGGGTGGTCACTGCCAGTACTGCAGTCTGAGACCAGTCATTCTCTTAAAGGTACATACACAACAGGAGGCCCAGAGCGAGTGCAGACTAGAGCAGCGGGGGCAGCGAGGAGGCAGAGTATAAATCGAGCGTGGGGCCCAGAGAGAGCACAGACGGGAGCAGCGGGGGCAGTGAGGAGGCAGAGTATAAATCGAGCGGGGGGCCCAGAGAGATCACAGACTGGAGCAGCGAGGGCAGTGAGGAGGCAGAGTATAAATCGAGCGGGAGGCCCAGTGAGAGCACAGACTGGAGCAGCGGGGGCAGTGAAGAGGCAGAGTATAAATCGAGCGGGAGGCCCAGTGAGAGTGCAGACTGGAGCAGAGGGGGCATTGAGGAGGCAGAGTATAAATCGAGCGGGAGGCCCAGTGAGAGCGCAGACTGGAGCAGTGGGGGCAGTGAGGAGGCGGAGTATAAATCGAGCGGGAGGCCCTGAGAGAGCAGACTGGAGCAGATGGGGCAGTGAGGAGGCAGAGAATAAATCGAGCGGTAGGCCCAGTGAGAGCGCAGACTGGAGCAGCGGGGGCAGTGAGGAGGTGGAGTATAAACCGAGCGGGAGGCCCAGAAAGAGCACTGACTGGAGCAGCGGGGGCAGTGAGGAGGCAGAGTATAAACCAAGCGGGAGGCCCAGAAAGAGCACAGACTGCAGCAGCGGGGGCAGTGACGAGGCAGAGTATTATTCGAGCGGGAGGCCCAGAAAGAGCACAGACTGGAGCAGTGGGGGCAGTGAGGAGCCAGAGTATTGTAGCGGTTCGTGTAGAGCGCCACTAAATAAGAGATTTTGACTTTGACGAACTATAAACAAGTTGTTTATTTACAGGAACAGGCTAATTACAGCAGGTAAGATAGCAGGTAAGATGGCTGACTGTAGGAGCACTGTGGTTTAGGTCTTGTCCCAGCGGGGGCTTCATGAGGGCTGAGTTCGAAGTCCTGTGGGGAGCGTGATGACATCATCACGCTCTGCTGTGTGTTCCCGCGCTTGGGGCATCACGTGACCGCGACGTTGCGTCAGTGCGTCTCCCGGTACGGAGGCTGGCCATTGAGGCTGAGGTCGTGAGGCCGGGCTGTGCCGGTGCTTGCCACGGGGGCGGAAGATCACGTCGCTCCCGTCGGCTGGCCGATGCGGCCGAAGTCGCGGTAGGCCGGGGTGTGCCGGTGGCCATCTTGGAAGACGGAGTCGGGCCTGCGGCCGGCGCACGTGCATCACGTGATGCGTGACATCAGTGCATTAGGTCGCCTCTTAAAGGGGCAATGGCCGAACAGGTAAGTTAAAGGGGCAACGGCCCCAACAGGTAAGTTATACATACATAAGTAAGTTAAAGGGAATTATATGTCTCAAAGTAAGGGACAACCAGTGGTACCACCACAGTATAAACCGAGTGGAAGGCCCAGGGAGAGCTCAGACTGGAGCAGCGGGGGCAGTGAGGAGGCAGAGTATAAATCGAGCGGGAGACCCAGAGAGAGCAAAGACTGCAGCAGAGAGGGCAGTGAGGAGGCAGAGTATAAATCGAGCGGGGGGCCCAGAGAGAGCACAGACTGGAGTAGCGGGGGCAGCGATGAGGCGGATTATAAATCAAGTGGGAGGCCCAGAGAGAGCACAGACTGGAGCAGTGGGGGCAGTGAGGAGGCAGAGTATAAATCGAGCGGGAGGACCAGAGAGAGAGCAGACTGGAGCAGTGGGGGAAGTGAGGAGGCAGAGTATAAATCGAGCAGGGGGCCCAGTGAGAGCCAGACTGGAGCAGCGGGGGCAGTGAGGAGGCAGAGTATAAATCGAGCGGGAGGACCAGAGAGAGCACAGACTGGAGCAGAGGGGGCAGCGATGAGGCGGATTATAAATCAAATGGGAGGCCCAGAGAGAGCACAGACTGGAGCAGCGGGGGCAATGAGGAGGCAGAGTATAAACCGAGCGGGAGGCCGAGTGAGAGCACATACTGGCGCAGCGGGATCAGTGAGGAGGCAGAGTATAAATCGAGCGGGAGGAACAGAGAGTGCACAGACTGGAGCAGAGGGGGCAGTGAGGAGGCAGAGTATAAATCAAATGCGGGCCCCAGTGAGAGTGCAGACTGGAGCAGCAGGGGCAGTGAGGAGGCAGATTATAAATTGAGCAGGAGGCCCAGAGAGAGCCGGACTGGAGCAGAGGGGGCAGCGATGAGGTGGATTATAAATCGAGTGGGAGGCCCAGAGAGCGCGCAGACTGGAGCAGAGGGGGCAGTGAGGAGGCAGAGTTAAATCGAGCGGGAGGCCCAGTGAGAGCGCAGACTGGAGCAGCAAGGGCAGTGAGGAGGGGGAGTATAAATCGAGCAGGAGGCCCAGAGAGTGTGCAGACTGGAGCAGAGGGGGCATTGAGGGGGTAGAGTATAAATCGAGCGGGAGGCCCAGAGATTGCGCAGACTGGAGCAGAGGGGGCAGTGAAGAGGGGGAGTATAAATCGAGTGGGAGGCCCAGTGAGAGCACAGACTGGAGCAGCAGGGGCAGCGAGGAGGCAGAGTATAAATCGAGCGGGAGGCTCAGTGAGAGCACAGACTGGAGCAGCGGGGGAAGTGAGGAGGCAGAGTATAAATCGAGCGGGAGGCCCAGTGAAAGCCGGACTGGAGCAGAGGGGGCAGTGATGAGGTGGATTATAAATCGAGTGGGAGGCCCAGAGAGAGCACACTGGAGCAGAGGGGGCAGTGAGGAGGGGGAGTATAAATCAAGCGGGAGGCCCAGTGAGAGCACAGACTGGAGCAGCGGGGGCAGTGAGGAGGCAGAGTATAAATCGAGCGGGAGGCCCAGTGAGAGCACAAACTGGAGCAGCGGGGGCAGTGAGGAGGCAGAGTATTGTAGCGGTTCGTGTAGAGCGCCACTAAATAAGAGATTTTGACTTTGACGAACTATAAACAAGTTGTTTATTTACAGGAACAGGCTAATTACAGCAGGTAAGATAGCAGGTAAGATGGCTGACTGTAGGAGCACTGTGGTTTAGGTCTTGTCCCAGCGGGGGCTTCATGAGGGCTGAGTTCGAAGTCCTGTGGGGAGCGTGATGACATCATCACGCTCTGCTGTGTGTTCCCGCGCTTGGGGCATCACGTGACCGCGACGTTGCGTCAGTGCGTCTCCCGGTACGGAGGCTGGCCATTGAGGCTGAGGTCGTGAGGCCGGGCTGTGCCGGTGCTTGCCACGGGGGCGGAAGATCACGTCGCTCCTGTCGGCTGGCCGATGCGGCCGAAGTCGCGGTAGGCCGGGGTGTGCCGGTGGCCATCTTGGAAGACGGAGTCGGGCCTGCGGCCGGCGCACGTGCATCACGTGATGCGTGACATCAGTGCATTAGGTCGCCTCTTAAAGGGGCAATGGCCGAACAGGTAAGTTAAAGGGGCAACGGCCCCAACAGGTAAGTTATACATACATAAGTAAGTTAAAGGGAATTATATGTCTCAAAGTAAGGGACAACCAGTGGTACCACCACAGTATAAACCGAGCGGAAGGCCCAGGGAGAGCTCAGACTGGAGCAGCGGGGGCAGTGAGGAGGCAGAGTATAAATCGAGCGGGAGACCCAGAGAGAGCAAAGACTGCAGCAGAGAGGGCAGTGAGGAGGCAGAGTATAAATCGAGCGGGGGGCCCAGAGAGAGCACAGACTGGAGTAGCGGGGGCAGCGATGAGGCGGATTATAAATCAAGTGGGAGGCCCAGAGAGAGCACAGACTGGAGCAGTGGGGGCAGTGAGGAGGCAGAGTATAAATCGAGCGGGAGGACCAGAGAGAGAGCAGACTGGAGCAGTGGGGGAAGTGAGGAGGCAGAGTATAAATCGAGCAGGGGGCCCAGTGAGAGCCAGACTGGAGCAGCGGGGGCAGTGAGGAGGCAGAGTATAAATCGAGCGGGAGGACCAGAGAGAGCACAGACTGGAGCAGAGGGGGCAGCGATGAGGCGGATTATAAATCAAATGGGAGGCCCAGAGAGAGCACAGACTGGAGCAGCGGGGGCAATGAGGAGGCAGAGTATAAACCGAGCGGGAGGCCGAGTGAGAGCACATACTGGCGCAGCGGGATCAGTGAGGAGGCAGAGTATAAATCGAGCGGGAGGAACAGAGAGTGCACAGACTGGAGCAGAGGGGGCAGTGAGGAGGCAGAGTATAAATCAAATGCGGGCCCCAGTGAGAGTGCAGACTGGAGCAGCAGGGGCAGTGAGGAGGCAGATTATAAATTGAGCAGGAGGCCCAGAGAGAGCCGGACTGGAGCAGAGGGGGCAGCGATGAGGTGGATTATAAATCGAGTGGGAGGCCCAGAGAGCGCGCAGACTGGAGCAGAGGGGGCAGTGAGGAGGCAGAGTTAAATCGAGCGGGAGGCCCAGTGAGAGCGCAGACTGGAGCAGCAAGGGCAGTGAGGAGGGGGAGTATAAATCGAGCAGGAGGCCCAGAGAGTGTGCAGACTGGAGCAGAGGGGGCATTGAGGGGGTAGAGTATAAATCGAGCGGGAGGCCCAGAGATTGCGCAGACTGGAGCAGAGGGGGCAGTGAAGAGGGGGAGTATAAATCGAGTGGGAGGCCCAGTGAGAGCACAGACTGGAGCAGCAGGGGCAGCGAGGAGGCAGAGTATAAATCGAGCGGGAGGCTCAGTGAGAGCACAGACTGGAGCAGCGGGGGAAGTGAGGAGGCAGAGTATAAATCGAGCGGGAGGCCCAGTGAAAGCCGGACTGGAGCAGAGGGGGCAGTGATGAGGTGGATTATAAATCGAGTGGGAGGCCCAGAGAGAGCACACTGGAGCAGAGGGGGCAGTGAGGAGGGGGAGTATAAATCAAGCGGGAGGCCCAGTGAGAGCACAGACTGGAGCAGCGGGGGCAGTGAGGAGGCAGAGTATAAATCGAGCGGGAGGCCCAGTGAGAGCACAAACTGGAGCAGCGGGGGCAGTGAGGAGGCAGAGTATAAATCGAACGCAGGGCCCAGTGAGAGCACAGACTGGAGCAGCAGGGGCAGTGAGGAGGCAGATTATAAATCGAGCGGGAGGACCAGAGAGTGCACAAACTGGAGCAGCAGGGGCAGTGAGGAGGCAGAATTTAAATCGAGCGGCGGGCCCAGAGAGTGCACAGACTGGAGCAGAGGGGGCAGTGAGGAGGCAGAGTATAAATCAAATGCGGGCCCCAGTGAGAGTGCAGACTGGAGCAGCAGGGGCAGTGAGGAGGCAGATTATAAATTGAGCAGGAGGCCCAGAGAGAGCCGGACTGGAGCAGAGGGGGCAGCGATGAGGTGGATTATAAATCGAGTGGGAGGCCCAGAGAGCGCGCAGACTGTAGCAGAGGGGGCAGTGAGGAGGCAGAGTTTAAATCGAGCGGGAGGCCCAGTGAGAGCGCAGACTGGAGCAGCAAGGGCAGTGAGGAGGGGGAGTATAAATCGAGCAGGAGGCCCAGAGAGTGTGCAGACTGGAGCAGAGGGGGCATTGAGGGGGTAGAGTATAAATCGAGCGGGAGGCCCAGAGATTGCGCAGACTGGAGCAGAGGGGGCAGTGAAGAGGGGGAGTATAAATCGAGTGGGAGGCCCAGTGAGAGCACAGACTGGAGCAGCAGGGGCAGCGAGGAGGCAGAGTATAAATCGAGCAGGAGGCTCAGTGAGAGCACAGACTGGAGCAGCGGGGGAAGTGAGGAGGCAGAGTATAAATCGAGCGGGAGGCCCAGTGAAAGCCGGACTGGAGCAGAGGGGGCAGTGATGAGGTGGATTATAAATCGAGTGGGAGGCCCAGAGAGAGCACACTGGAGCAGAGGGGGCAGTGAGGAGGGGGAGTATAAATCAAGCGGGAGGCCCAGTGAGAGCACAGACTGGAGCAGCGGGGGCAGTGAGGAGGCAGAGTATAAATCGAGCGGGAGGCCCAGTGAGAGCACAAACTGGAGCAGCGGGGGCAGTGAGGAGGCAGAGTATAAATCGAACGCAGGGCCCAGTGAGAGCACAGACTGGAGCAGCAGGGGCAGTGAGGAGGCAGATTATAAATCGAGCGGGAGGACCAGAGAGTGCACAAACTGGAGCAGCAGGGGCAGTGAGGAGGCAGAATTTAAATCGAGCGGCGGGCCCAGAGAGTGCACAGACTGGAGCAGCAGGGGCAGTGAGGAAGTGGAGTATAAATCGAGCAGGAGGCCCAGAGAGAACGCAGACTGGAGCAGCGGGGGCAGTGAGGTGGCAGAGTATAAATCGAACTTACATTCTCATTATCATGATAAAGGTCTTTTAACCTTGCTTTGTGTGTTCACATGAAATATGTCAATACACTAGAACTTGAAGAAAGAATAAGATAACATTACTTCCTTCCATAACAATAGTCCTTAAATTTGCTCAATGAGTCTCTCAGGAGGCTTCACGTGTCTTGAGGATTTTCTGATTGATTGTCCTTGAATCCGAGTTGTTGCCTCAGATGATGTGTTCTCAGCTGTGTGATCAGGTTGTTCAACAGTATCAGTCTCTTGACCTGCTGTGGCTGGTCCCATGAGAAGATCTCGACGATTTCTTCTCAGAACAGCACCCTCATCTGTCTGAATGGTGTATGATCTTGGTTGAACTTCACTCAGGACAGTTCCCTTCTGAGTCCACATGTTTGTTTTGTCTTTGAACTTTACTTGGTCACCAGTGTGGAGTTCAGGTAGGTTTTGTGTTCCTCTGTCATAGTAGTACTTTTGCTTTTCTTTCTGTTGGTCTTTGAACTTCCTCACTTTCTCCCCCTCTTTTGTTTTCAGGAGGTTCTCCGGGATGGGTAGGTTTGACCTTAGCCGACATCCCATAAGGAGTTGGGCTGGTGACATACCACATTAAGCTGCATTGTGCGGTGTACAAGCATGCTCTGGTAAAAGTCAGTTCCACTGTCTTTTGCCTTGTACATCAGTCTTTTCACTGTCTGGACCGATTTTTCCACTAGTCCATTGGACTGTGGATAGTGAGGACTTGACGTTGTGTGGACAAAGTCCCACTCTTTGGCAAAGTGTCGGAAACTTGCATTGTAAAACTGTGGTCCGTTGTCTGTGAAGACCTCGCTTGCCACGCCATGTCTGGAGAATATGGCTTTCATACATGTTATCACAGCATCTGCAGTGGTGGTGTACAGTCTACAAACCTTTGGATACAGGGAGTAATAGTCTGTGACTACAAGATAGTCCTTCCCTTGACATACGAATAGGTCAGCGCCTACCTTCTGGTAACGTCTGTCTGGTGCTGGGTGTGGCTTTTGTGGTTCTACCGGATTGCTTGCTCGATATTTCAGGCATATTGTGCAGTTTGACACCTCATTTGTCCCATCTTGGTTGATTCGTGGCCAGTACATCACCTCTCGTGCTCTTTTCTTACACTTTTCGATTCCCAGATGTCATCCATGGATCTTTTTTAACATCTCTTTTCTCAGACTCTTTGGGATAACTATTTTACTTCCTTTGTAGATGATGTCTTCGACCGCTGATAGTTCCGCCCTGCAGTTCCAGTACTCTGCTATGTCAGGTGAGCAGTCTTGCTTCATGTTGGGCCATCCATCCAAGATGCTTTTTCTCAGTCGTCTCATTGTTTCATCTTTGTTTGTCTCAGTCTTTATGAGCTCCATTTTTGCATCTGCTATGGGCAGTGCACTTGTGATCATGTCCACGTAGGCGTTCACTTTTCAATCCATTGTGGTGTTTGCGGGCTCACTTGGGTCTACAGATCTGGACAACGTGTGTACTGTATACATCAACTTACCCGGTGTGTACGCAACATTCAGTGTATAGCGTTGCAGCCTGATCATCATTCTTTGTATTCTAAGCAGACAGCTATTTAGTGGCTTTTGGAACAATGCAATCAAGGGCTTATGGTCAGTCTCTACACTGATTGCTTGTCCTGACACAAACTGGTGAAATCTTTCACAGGCGTGTGTGATGCTGAGCAGCTCCTTTTCTATTTGAGCATATCGCGTCTCCGCGTCTGTCATTGAGCATGATGCATATGCAATAGGTTGCCAGTAGTTATATTTTTGCAGAAGAACGGCACCGAGCCCACTCTGTGATGCATCTGATATCTTGATGGGTCTCGCTGGGTCATAAAACCTCAGAACTGGTTCCTCTGTGAGCAGTTTCTTTAGATCGCTCCATAACTTCTCATGCTCATGATTCCATTCCCATTCTATATTCTTTTCAGTTAGTCTTCTCAGTGGCGCCATCTTTTCTGAGAGGTTGGATATGAATTTACCCATGTAATTGATCATTCCATTAAACCTCTGCACATCCTTTTTGCATTGTGGCTTTGGCATATTTTCAATGGCGGACACCTTTCTGGGATCTGGTCTGATGCCCTCACTGCAAAGGATATCTCCCACGAATGTCAGTTCTGTCACCCCGAGCTGGCATTTCTCTCTATTCAGCTTCAGGTTTGTTTTCCTTGTTGCTTCCAGCTCTTTTTTCAGTCTCTCGTCATGCTCAGTTCTCGTGGTTCCCCATACTATGATGTCATCCATTGATGTATCAACTCCCTCCAGGTGCTCATAGATCATATGGATAGTTTTGTGATACACTTCAGGAGCAGAGGCAATGCCAAATTGTAACCTTAGGAATCTGTATCTGCCAAATGGACTGTTGAACGTGCACAGTCTTGAACTTGCTTTGTCCAATTTCATCTGCCAAAATCCTGATGATGCATCTAACTTGCTGAAATATTTTGCATTTGCAAACTGTGCCATGATTTCCTCACGTGTAGGAAGCTTGAAGTGCTCTCTCTTTATTGCTCTGTTTAGGTCTCTTGGATCCAGGCAAATTCTGAGCTTTCCATTCTTTTTGTCCACTACGATGAGGGAACTCACCCACTCAGTTGGCTCATCTATCTTCCGAATCATGTTCAGGCTTTCCATCCTGTCCAACTCTGCCTTCAGTTGCTTTTGAAGAGCAAACGGTACTTTTCTGCATGGATGTATGACCGGTGTCATACTTTTATCTACTCTGATCGTGTGTTCTCCTGGAATGCAGCCTAGACCCTTAAATAGGTCTTTATACTCTTTCATGAGTTCATCATAGACTGTCTCTCCTTCGCTTTCCACAACGAGGACTCTCTTTACCAGGTTCAGTCTCTCACAGGCTTTTAAACCTAGTATGGCTTGCACATCCTTTGGCACCACGATTAATGCTAGCGTGTGCTTTTTGTCCTTGTGTGTAACTTTGACAATGCATCTTCCTTTCACTGGTATATCAGTACCTGAGTATCCTGTCACTTTCACTTTTATTCCATGTATCTTTGGTCTGGGTCTAATTTTCTTAAAATCAGTCTCTGATATCACATTAACTTGTGCTGCAGTATCCAATTTAAATGGAATGTGTATGTCATTCACTTTTAGTGTCAACATCCAGTCTCTTTCTTCTTTTTTGTTTTCAGACACAACATCCACATTGAACTCCTCTATCTCGCTTTCATCTACTGTATGGACCTTGCTTTGTTGCGCTTGGTTCTTACAGCAACGTGCATAATGATTGTTTTTGTTGCAACTATTGCACGTTTTACCATATGCTGGACACTTTCTTGGTGGATGCTGTGTACCACATCAACTACATGACTTTCGATTGTCCCTTTCATTTTCGTTCGCTGGCCACGCCTCTTTTTTCACATTGGCGCTCTTTTTGTTAAACGGTTTGTATCCGTTCTTTCTCACTGCATCCACGTTGCAGCTATTGTCACTGAACAGCTCCTTTGCCTGCAACTTCACAGTCTCTGTAGCCCTACACAGTGCTATGGCTTTTCCCAGGTGTAGATCTTGCTCTCTTAGCATTCTTTCCCTTAGACCATTATCTGGAATCCCAAACACCAGTCTGTCTTTTATCAGCGAGTCTGTCAGTCCCCCAAATTCACAAGATTTGCTTCTGTTTCTCAGTTCAGTCACATACGGATCAATAGTCTCACCCGTTTTCTGTACACATGTGAAAATCTGTGCCTCTCAAACATCACGTTATGTTTAGGTATGCAGTAGGCCTCAAACTGTTCCATTATTTTATCTTGCTTCATATTGCCTCCATCAGCAGCAAATGTGAAGTTATTATACACCTCCAGCGCTTCCTCACCCACGACATGTAAGAACAGTGACGCTTTCATTTTATCACCTTTCTCGTCAGCTCCGATTGCTGATAAATACAACCCCAAACGTTGTTTGAACCCCCTCCAATTTTCAGCCACATTACCTGTCAACTGAAGCATCGCCGGTGGGTGTAAACCTTCCATTTTTTCACTTCGTTAGCTACTCTCCAATGGTAAGCAACGATGTTCTCTTTTGGCTTGCTAATTTGTGGAGAGCTGATTTAAATTCAGATTTTTTCTCTTCATCTCTTTCAATCACTTCTGACACCATGTATTGATTTCTTTGTAGGTTCAATAACGAGACATTTATTAAAGAGAATGGCCTAGAAATTCATTGAGGCACTGCCAGCTTTGCGCCCAGTTAACGCCTAAAGGGTGAGTTTGCGCCAAAAATGAGTTCACGCAGATATTCAGCGCAGCGGTATTGGCGGCGGTAGCCGTTAGCGCTGCGCCGGCACCGATGACGTTATCGGTGTGCGCAGTGCCCCGGTTCCGCCCCAAAACTGCGCTGATCCCCATATTTAGTTGCGGCCGCCTCCTCCAAAGCGGCCGCAAACAGCGACCAGAAAACGGGGCCATCCTGCTGCCTTAGTGGGGCGCTTTAAAGTGGAAGGTGCGGCCGGCCGCTTTTGCGGCGGCTCCCTGCCCGCACCTCCTTCCCCGGCCTCCTCCACCCCCCCCGCGGCATTGCCGGCTGCTTTCCGTGAGCCCGGCACTTCTCCGTGGTGCCGGGCTCATTTGCCAGCACTATCCAGCGGTGATCTCCCCATTGCAGGCAGCTCCCCCTTAAGAGAAGGAGGAGGCCTGCAGTACCGCAGCCTGCCGCTGCGCAGCGCCTGGTGCAGTGGCGCCAAGTGCGGTGATATTCAGTGTCAGCGCACCAAGCGGAGGCGGGCACACCCTGGTATAGCGCCCCCTTCTGAATTGGGGCGCTGACAATGAATATCTGGCGATCGCTATAGGCTTACCACCCAGCGCTAACTTTTGAGTGCTAGCCAGCTGGCGGGGCCATAGTGAATTTCTAGGCCAATGTCTTTTAATCGAAAGCTTGTTCAACTCTTTATAACAGCATTTACAGGAGACATCATGCTAGTGATGCATCTAGAACGAAACTGAAACTAAACTAAACTGCTTGTCTCTGTCACATGCCCTCTGCTGGTCAGGCACAAGCAATCAACACATGCAAACATGCTGCTAAGGCATCATAATCAAACAGGCAAATACCATCTCTATTTGCTGATATCATTACAAGGTGGAGTATAAATCGAGCAGGAGGCCCAGAGAGAGCGGAGACTGGAGCAGCGGGGGCAGTGAGGAGGCAGAGTATAAATCGAGCAGGAGGCCCAGAGAGAGCACAGACTGGAGCAGCGACAGCGAGGATGCGGAGTATAAATCGAGCAGGAGGCACAGAGAGAGCACAGACTGGAGCAGCGGCAGTGAGGAGGCGGAGTATAAATCGAGCCGGGGGCCCGGTGAGAGCACCGACTGGAGCAGCGGTGGCAGTTGTAAGCTTCGAAATTTTCATTAGTAATCACGCAGGAAAATAGGGTTAATAAGACAGTTTTATTGACCAAAAGAAGCTTGTACAGAGAAACCTTTGATAAAAGGGCACACAAAATGGCCGCCAGACCTCGTGACCAGATTCTGGGACCATTTGAATTTCTGTTACTGCAAGCCTGACAGGCTTGCGGATTGAGGACATTCAGCCCGCGAAAGCCAGTGTCGGGAAACCGAAACTCAGGGAACTGAGCATACATATTGATTAGATTATAAGTACAGGACAGTTTTGGGTAGCAGGATGAGGCCCATCAAGAAATGGGCGGACAATTGAATGAACACTTTAAACCCATTTACTGTACAAAGGAAAGCCATTTAACAGCCATCAAGGGCAATCTCCAGACCGATCAATATACAAACCGAGTTACGGTGACAAAGCAAAGACATTATCAGCCCAGGAAGGCCAGTTAAGCTATCACCAGCTCCCGTTATGAATACAAAACGCCCCTGCAGAGAATTCTGCCCGCCAAAAATATTACAAAGACAGGACTATGATTTGGCGGGAGGTAAGGATGTTCCAAAAAGGTATAACTGTGAATTATGAAGTCCATTGAGGAGTACTTCTTCTTGGAGAACTTTCGGTACACTTCGGAACTCAGACACTTCAACTTTTCTTTTCGATCAGAGACTTTCACACAGCATTTTCGGTTCGGAGCGTGGTCGGTGTTCGGCCAGGCAAGACTCGGCCACGACGGGAAGACGACGAGGGTGGCCCGGGTACTTTTGTCGGGAGATCATCGACAACCCAGGCCAAAGGAGAAGACACCTTGTACGACATCTCTGCTCCACCGGTGAAGAGAAATAAAAAGGACATTAATGACTGTATAAACAGTCACCGTGCAATCAATTCATCAACATCTCATCGGTAACGGATCCTTCCATGTGCATCCAGTTCTTAAAGTCACGTCAGTAACGGATTCAGCCGTGGCGAGTGCTCATCAAGGCTATATCAGCAGCCTCATCGCAGGAGAACCAAGAGGAAAACAAGCTGCGCCAGAAGTTTCCAAATCCACGTGACGACGGAAAGCTGTGCCAAAAGTTTGCGAACCCCTTTTCGCAATTCAGAAAGTGGTGAGCATGATCTCGGGTTCCTCAAGTCGAAACTTAGTTAGGCCTAGGGGAGGGGGTTAAGGGTAGTTGTAATGTGTTACCCCTTTTACGATGTGCCGTGTGTTCCCAATTTCCATAGAGTTAAGTTTATAGATGTGTGCATGCTTGTAGTTGCTTTGATCTGTGCTTATGACATGTATTTTATAATGTTGCAAACTGTTCAATAAAGACATCCATTTCGTGCTATTCAACCTGGTCTATTGAGTTTTCTCTGCACTACAGTTCCCTGCACCTAAGTCCAAGGTCTAGAACCGTAGGGGAGAGTGGGTCGAACCACTCATGGGTAATTATTGCAAGACGCCTGGCAGGAGACCAGAGCGAGCAAGAGAAACCCCCTACAGAGATGGCGACCGTGGCAGGACCTTGGCAGCAGGAATGTAGTGTTTTAGATCAAGGTCTGAATAAACGAAATGTGATGGATGAGAGAATAGCGGATTATGTTTTTGGGAAGGTAAACCTTACAAAACAGAGGATATCTGACCTATTAAGAGATAGGCGCCCGCTAGATGCAGCCATCAAGTGGACAGAAAGCAAAGAGCACAAAAGTTCTGTAGAAAAAGCGGTCTGGCTGATCTGCTACAAGAAGCGAGTCCAGCTTTTGGACCAAGTCGTTGTAGCACAGACAGCCCAGATCAAAGGGTTACTAGCAGAAGTAGAGGAAAAGGTTGCGGGAGGTCAGAAACTGATTGAGTCGCTTATCGCGCTGAATCAGGAATGCCAATCTGTAACTCACCGCCATGAGACCAGGATAGATTACTTGGAGTGTCAGGTCGTTGAGGCCAAGGCCAGTGAAGGTAGAATGAGAGACAGGTGTTTCCGCCTAGCTAAGCAGGTAGAGGCACAGGAGGAAAGTATTCTGGGAGCTAGGGCAGCATACAAGATGGCCATGGAGGATAGGTCTGAGAACACCGACCATAGCGCTTGCCACAGGGAGCTAGAGGACCTGAGAACGGCCCTAGCGAAGGCAAACGGCTTGGTGTGTCTCATAAACCCACCAGCGAGCCTGCTACTGTTAGCCAAGGAATCCAAAAGACCGATTCCGCAAGAGGCAGTTGGGGTAGCAACCCCCGAGCCCTCGGCACCTCCCACCTATACTGAGTCGTGGACTCCGGGGAAGGAAGTGGTGAAGTTAGACGAAGAGGTTCCTGAGGTAGAGCAACCCTAGGTAGTAGAGTTGGGGCCGGCACCGATGTGTCCCACTCGACACCAGATGCTCGGTCCGGGCAACGTTGATGGCAAGGACGGACCCCTCGTGAATCAGATCATAATGCCCCACAGCGCACAACAGCTAAGGGCAATGATAAGTCACATCCCAAAACTCTCCGAATCAGGAGATCCCTCCGTCCATTTTAGGGACGTGGAGCAGACCGCAGCAGTTAATGACTGCGACGGGGTTGAACAGCCCAAAATGCTGCTGTTCTCCCTGGACAGCTCGCTCCTCCAGTGTCTCCCTGACGAGAGCAAGAGAGGGCACAAGGCGTATGAGGAGTTACGGGACGAGATCCTGGAGATTATAGGGGAGGGTGACGGAAGTCCGTTCCTCCGATTGGAAAGGACGGTACAGCTAGAGGGAGAGCCCCCACGGGTTTTCGCCGGAAGGTTGTGGCCAGTGTATCGGCGCAGCTGCCCGGGTGGGCCGGCCCGGAACGGGCTGAATAATGCCCAAAGGGCTCATTGTCTCCGGTGCCTGGTCACCAATTGCTTGCCACAGGTGAGGGAGCAGGCCAAAACGTGGTTTGACCCCAATAATCCCCGCTCCACGGAGGAACTAGTACTTGATCAGCTCACGATAAGTTACAGGAACAACAAGAGTAGGGATGTGCCTTCCTCAAAGGGAAAGGTGCATGAGGCGAGGCCTGCAGCTCCTGCTAAAAAGAATGGCAGCAGGAGGGGAATCGCCCTCCCCAAGCCAAGACCAGTTGTTACGGGTGTGGGAAGGAAGGTCATTGGCGCCGGGACTGTAAAAATCCATGGAAGGATTTAAAGGGAAAACCTCCCTCAGCCCCAGCCCAAACGTCCATCCCGATGCGATCGAGTCAGTTTTAGAGGCAATGCGGTCTCTAATGACCTCGCAGGGGAAAATAGCTGTTGCCACCAGCCTTGTCGCTCCTGAAACGCCGATCGCTGTACCCAAGTGACTAGAGTCGGCGCAGCCCATCTACCTGTGTCCGCTCCGCTATGATGCATGGAGACGACCCCTCATAGAGATGGAGGTAGAGGAGGTGAAGGAAACCTATCTGCTGGACACGGGAGCATCGTGCACTGTAATCCACGCAGATAACCCCACCGCCTCGCCTCTGTCCACCGGGGTCCCATATCGTCTGTTGGGTTTCACGGGTGAAGAACAGGTTGGCACACATTCCCTTCCCCTCTCCATTTGTTTAGGGCCACTCCGCACCATGTGGAAGTGTATCCTGATGAAGTGGGTTGCGGGAGGTGGAGCGGGAGTCCTGGGGTCTGATTTCTTGGTAGCCCACGGGATCCACGTGGGCCTGAGAAATCACTGTCTCTGGGGAGGGGGTACGAGTGTGGAGGAGATGGAGAGTGTTAAGGAAACCCCTACAAAGGCGCAGGTTGGCCGGCGAGAAGTAAAATTCTTGGGTCTAAGCCTATGCGCTGGCGAGAGAAACGCAGACCAAGAGGATGAGCCGGAATCAGTGCAAAATCCACCGGTCTACGCCACTCGCACAGTGGAGGTGCCCCGACGTACTAAATGGTTTCACATTAGCCAGTGTAAGCTGTTTAAGTCGGGTGCACAAGGGCCAACAACAGGGGCCAGGTCTGAGGACAAATATCCTCAGCCTGCGACAGAGTCACAGACCACGCAGGCTGGAACTGTAGCCTGCGTGAGGGGAGGAGTCATCCCATTGGAGTGGGAGGTCTCCCCTCTAGTTTGGGATTCGGATGAGGAAGAGCCCGAACAGCTCGACCCCGCCCTTGACCCGATCACTGAGGAGGAAGAGTCAGAGGACGAAGATCCCGCCCTCAACTCAAGCTTAGGGGAGGTAGGGATTATGGGCAGAGACTCACCACCTGTAGGGGCAGGTGAGGTGGAGTCGGGTGCCACAAACCCCGGCCCCGGGGGGGGCGGAGCCTGAGGGAAGGGAGCTGGAGCCGGCAGCTGTGGTGGGACCACAGGCTGTGATGGTGAAAGTCCCGAACCCTGGTCCGTTAGCCCTGGGAGCCTCGCCCAAGGTGCCCCCTCGTAGGTCGGCTCGAACGCCTCAGCCCAAAAAGACTTGGCCAGATTCTCCTTACTCCCCCCAACCTCGGCCCAGGGCAGCCCCAGAAAGGCACGGTTCCCGTTCAGCAGCGACAGGCTGCGGGGGATCAAAGCCGAAGGTCAGTGCAGCACCGCCAAGGGGAGCGGCACACTGCAGCCCTCACAGGGATTAGGTAGGCCGCCCGAAGGAGGGCGGTGCTGTACATAGGTTTAGGTAATGATAAGTTAAGTTAGGTAATTATAATGTTAGTCTAAGGTATGTAAAGTTTAAGATTATGGGGATGGTTTAAAAGGTAGTTTTCGAAGTCTGCCCAGTATGTGTGTTTGTTTGAAAGCAGGGTCAGGAAACCCGCGCGTCCGTTTAATTAGGCCAGCACCTATTGGGAGCCTGGCTACATCATCTTATCGATTACAGAAACCAGGGATACAATGGAAAGGATTCTCGTGGTGCTCGCGGTGATCGGGTGCGGGCTGGCCTACCGAGGCCGCACCAAGGACGTCATCATGTTCGGATGCTCCGGGGACACAGCCCCCATTGCGACGGAAAGGACCGGGAAGCGAGAGGTTGAGGAAACCACCATCTACTTCCACCAAGGGAGATTGCCAGGATGGCTGGGGTCGAATTCTACAGAATACTCCAGCAATTTCGGGTTTGCCTACCAAGAGACTTCATTATCATGCCCTCGGGTGAGGATCCTTACACCCAGAGTCAGCGTTACCGTGGGAAAGAGGATCTGTTTGGTGTGTAATGGCAACGTACCGCTAAGTAGATGGTTGTGGCTCCGAAAGCTGGGAAAGAATATGAAGAACTCTACAATCGAGTGGGAGCGACTGGGTAACAATACCCACCAGACAATTACAGGGAGTCGCGGACAGTTATGTGTGTGTTGGGACAAATGGTGGGAACCAGATGAAGGGATATATGTCTGCATGTGGGGTTCAAAGCGCGTTTGCCCCAAGGGCATATCCATCTTTTTCCAGAGGCAGTGGCAGGATGCCGGGAAAGGGATGAGGTGGGACGTCAGCACCCGGGCGTGCGGAGTCCCATTCTCCCCGATTCCGGTAAACGCCACCCGTCCACGCAAACCCCTGTCCACTATTCCGGTAGCACTAGCCCAGAAAGAAGGGTGCCCCACCACCACAAAGGGACCCGGGAACGGTTTAGTATTGGTACCCACCGGTCAGGTGCTGTACCAAGGGGTACACTATGCGGTGGCCTCAGTGATTTTAAACCTCACTGAGGTACGATTGCCGGAGTGGTGTCCCAAGGAAACAGAACAATTGTACCAGGTCCTGTTAACCAGAATGTTGAGACAATTTTACGAGTTTGACTTTGCCGACATCGACAAGGCCAAATTGTACACCACACCACAGGAAGTTTTGGATCGGGTAGGGAGGCAAAGAAGGGGTACTGTAAATGACATTTTCACTGCTTTTAATATCGGGACATCTGTTGTCAATGCTCTAGACAACGTGGAGCTACAGACACAGATTAATGGTTTAAAGGCCCAGTTAAGGAACATACTGACAAATGAAAATAAGGTAGTGGGTTCTGAGCTACATGAGGACCAGGCCATGACACTACACTTAAAAGAAATAATCGCTGAGCTGGAGAAACACACTAGAACGGTAAATGCACTCATTAGGGAGGATCGGAATGCGTCTGATCAGGCTGCGCAGAACGAGGCTTGTGTGCTATACGGGGCGTGGTTACTGGGCGAGGGCCACATTAATCTGGAGGATTTAAAACAAGGTTTGGTCCCGTCCTGGATCAGCAACAAGCACTTGCAAGTGCTCCACCCTTTTGAGAATGCATTAAGTCCGTGCCAGCTCAGACTAGCTGCAGAGGCGTACCCAGTCCCAGTGGACTGCGGACGCTCGAATCACACTATCATGGGAATAGTGGTAAGGATGACAGTGTTGGGTCCCACAGCAGAGCCCGCCCTGGAATACAGGGTGGAGAACATTGGAGTCATACAGTGGGGTGCGCACATTCGTTACGCAGTGGTCCCACCTTATGTCATTAGATGGGAGTGTATGATGACAGGCACTGACCTCTCGGGGTGTCGAAGCCGGGGAGCACACATCATCCTGTGTCCCCAGCACTTGAATGCCTTTTTAAAACCACAGTGCGGGTTCAGAGCCACTAGCGCGAAGCCGATAAATTGCACCATGGAGGCAATGGCAAAGGACCATGTGCCCTCGCAGGTGGCATATATCGGAGGTGGGACATACTGTGTTACCACTGCAGCACCTCACTACCAGCACAGGTGGTGTCCGGTCAGTGACAGCAGTTTCTGTTTCAAACCCAGGGCTGAAATTCAAGTGGCACAACAACGGATTGTCCCCATTCCTGTACCTTCCACCGTTCACCTCAATGTAAAAGAGAATTTCACGGATTTTCAGCGATTCGTACCGCATTTTCATTATATCATTCCCCCTCTTCCCGAACACCTCACCAAGATTTTAAAAGCCGTAATAGTTTCACAGAAGCATTTTTACACACTGGAGCAGAAGATATTGGAGATAGGGAAAGACATATTAGACATAGTCACCCCAACATGGTGGGACCTGTTCACTAATATAGAGATCCCGCCCTGGATTAGAATAGCATCCCACATCCTAGTAGTGTGTCAGGTTTTGATTGTAATATTTTTACTGTTCGTGCATTGCAAGAGAGGCAAACGCCTCCAGAGGCACGAGAACACAGGAGAATGGAGAGAACGCTATGTACGAGTGGGTGAAGAGGACACCCCAGTTTAAGCTGCTAAGTATTAAAGGATAAAGCGTCCTTCCACTCTTGGTTTTAGTTACTGTATGATTTAAGTGTGTGAATACTGTTGTGTTATAACCGTTGAGAAGGTTTTCTGTATTTTTGATTAATAAAAGGTGTATGCAGGTGGTGTAAGGGGTATCGGCCCCTTCACATCTGAAAGATGAATGTGTTATGGTTTAAGGCAGTACTGCCTATGATTGTCCAACTGTACACAATGTAATTTTTCTGAAATGGGAACTGCATGTGTCATGGGGGTCATAGATAGTTAATTACCAGGAATGTTTGGATGTGGGGAATCAGGGATAATTTGCTCACCAAGGGTTATTGATACTTTAAGCAAGCTATCAGTATCACAGGAGGGACTGTAAGATTCCAAATTTTCATCAATAATCACACAGGAAAATAGGGTTAATAAGACAGTTTTATTGACCAAAAGAAGCTTGTACAGAAACACCTTTGATAAAAGGGCACACAAAATGGCCGCCAGACCTCGTGACCAGATTCTGGGACCATTTGAATTTCTGTTACTGCAAGCCAGACAGGCTTGTGGGTTGAGGACATTAAGCCCACGAAAGTCAGTGTCGGGAAACCGAAACTCAGGGAACAGAGCATACATATTGATTAGATTATAAGTACAGGACAGTTTTGGGTAGCAGGATGAGGCCCATCAAGAAATGGGCGGACAATTGAATGAACACTTTAAACCCATTTACTGTACAAAGGAAAGCCGTTTAACAGCCATCAAGGGCAATCTCCAGACCGATCAATATACAAACCGAGTTACGGTGACAAAGCAAAGACATTATCGGCCCAGGAAGGCCAGTTAAGCTATCACCAGCTCCCGTTACGAAGACAAAATGCCCCTGCAGAGAATTCGGCCCGCCAAAAATATTACAAAGACAGGACTATGATTTGGCGGGAGATAAGGATGTTCCAAAAAGGTATAACTGTGAATTAAGAAGTCCATTGAGGAGTACTTCTTCTTGGAGAACTTTCGGTATGCTTCGGAGCTCGGACACTTCAACTTTTCTTTTCGATCAGAGACTTTCACACAGCATTTTCGGTTCGGAGCGTGGTCGGTGTTCGGCCAGGCAAGACTCGGCCACGACGGGAAGACGACGAGGGTGGCCCGGGTACTTTTGTCGGGAGATCATCGACAACCCAGGCCGAAGGAGAAGACACCTTGTACGACATCTCTGCTCCACCAGTGAAGAGAAATAAAAAGGACATTTATGACTGTATAAACAGTCACCGTGCAATCAATTCTTCAACATCACATCGGTAACGGATCCTTCCATGTGCATCCAGTTACTAATGTCATGTCGGAAATGGATTCAGCCATGGTGAGCGCTCATCAAGGCTGTATCAGCAGCCTCATCGCAGGAGAACCAAGAGGAAAACAAGCTGTGCCAGAAGTTTCCAAATCCACGTGACGACGGAAAGCTGTGCCAAAAAGGCTGCGAACCCCTTTTCGCGATTCTGAAAGTGGTGAGCATGATCTCGGGTTCCTCAAGTCGAAACGTAGTTAGGTCTAGGGGAGGGGGTTAAGGGTAGTTGTAATGTGTTACCCCTTTTACGATGTGCCGTGTGTTCCCCATTTCCATAGAGTTAAGTTTATAGATGTGTGCATGCTTGTAGTTGCTTTGATCTGTGCTTATGACATGTATTTTATAATGTTGCAAACTGTTCAATAAAGACATCCATTTCGTGCTATTCAACCTGGTCAATTGAGTTTTCTCTGCACTACAGTTCCCTGCAGCAAAGTCCAAGGTCTAGAACCGTAGGGGAGAGTGGGTCGAACCACTCACGGGTAATTATTGCAAGACGCCTGGCAGGAGACCAGAGCCAGCAAGAGAAACCCCCTACAGAGGGAGGAGACAGAGTGTAAACCAAGTGGGAGGCCCAGATAGAGCACAGACTGGAGCAGCGGGAGCAGTGAGGAGGCAGAGTATAAATCGAGCGGGAGGCCCAGAGAGAGCACAGACTGGAGCAGCGGCAGTGAGGAGGCAGAGTATAAATCGAGCGGGGGGCCCAGTGAGATCGCAGACTGGAGCAGCGGGGGCAGTGAGGAGGTGGAGTATAAATCGAGCAGGAGGCCCAGAGAGAGCACAGACTGGAGCAGCGGGGGCAGTGAAGAGGCAGAGGATAAATTGAGCGGGAGGTCCAGAGAGTGCACAGACTGGAGTAGCGGGGGCAGTGAGGAGGCAGAGTATAAATCGAGCAGGAGGCCCAGAGAGAACACAGACTGGAGCAGCGGGGGCAGTGAAGAGGCAGAGGATAAATCGAGCAGGAGGCCCAGAGACAGCGCAGACTGGATTAGCGGGGGCAGTGAGGAGGCACAGTATAAATCGAGCGGGAGGCCCAGAGAGTGCAGACTGGAGCAGCGGGGGCAGTGAGGAGGCAGAGTATAAATCGAGCGGCAGGCCCAGTGAGAGTGCAGACTGGAGCAGCTGGGGCAGTGAGGAGGCAGAATATAAATCGAGCGGTAGGCCCAGAGAGAGCACAGGCTGGAGCAGCAGGGGCAGTGAGGAGGTGGAGTATCAATCGAGCAGGAGGCCCAGAGAGAGCGCAGACTGGAGCAGCGGGGGCACTGAGGAGGCAGAGTATAAATCGAGCGGCGGGCCCAGAGAGAGAGCAGACTGGAGCAGCGGGGGCAGTGAGGAGGCAGAGTATAAATCGAGCGGAAGGCCCAGTGAGAGCACAGACTGGAGCAGCAGCGGCAGTGAGGAGGCGGAGTATAAATCGAGCGGGAGACCCAGTGAGAGTGCAGACTGCAGCAGCGGTGGCAGTGAGGAGGCAGAGTATAAATCGAGCGGGGCGCCCAGTGAGAGCACAGACTGGAGCAGCAGCGGCAGTGAGGAGGCGGAGTATGAATCGAGCTGGGGGCCCAGTGAGAGCACAGACTGGAGCAGCGGGGGCAGTGAGGCGGCAGAGCATAATAGAACGGGAGGCCCAGTGAGAGCACAGACTGGAGCAGCGGGGGCAGCGATGAGGCGGATTATAAATCGAGCGGGAGGCCCAGAGAGAGCACAGGCTGGAGCAGCAGGGGCAGTGAGGAGGTGGACTATAAATCGAGCAGGAGGCCCAGAGAGAGCGCAGACTGGAGCAGCAGGGGCAGTGAGGAGGCAGAGTATAAATCGAGCGGCGGGCCCAGAGAGAGAGCAGACTGGAGCAGCGGGGGCAGTGAGGAGGCAGAGCATAATAGAACGGGAGGCCCAGTGAGAGCACAGACTGGAGCAGCGGGGGCAGCGATGAGGCGGACTATAAATCGAGTGGGAGGCCCAGAGAGAGCACACTGTAGCAGAGGGGGCAGTGAGGAGGCAGATTATAAATCGAGTGGGAGGCCCAGAGAGAGTACAGAGTGGAGCAGCGGGGGCAGTGAGGAGGCAGATTATAAACCGAGCGGAAGTCCCAGTGCGAGCACAGACTGGAGCAGCGGAGGCAGTGAGGAGGCAGAGTATAAATCGAGCGGGAGGCCCAGAGAGTTCAGGCTGGAGCAGCAGGGGCAATGAGGAGGCAGAGTATAAATCGAGTGGGAGGACCAGAGAGTGCACAGACTGGAGCAGAAGGTGCAGTGAGGAGGCAGAGTATAAATCGAGCGGCGGGCCCAGATAGAGCACAGACTGGAGCAGAGAGGGCAGTGAGGAGGCAGAGTATAAATCGAGCGGGAGGCCCAGTGAGAGAGCAGACTTGAGCAGCAGTGGCAGTGAGGAGGCGGAGTATAAATCAAACGGGAGGCCCAGTGAGAGCACAGACTGGAGCAGCAGGGGCAGTGAGGAGGCAGAGAATAAATCGAACGTGAGGATCAGTGAGAGCACAGACTGGAACAGCTGGGGCAGTGAGGAGTCTGATAATAAATCGAGCGGGAGGACCAGAGAATGCACAGACTGGAGCAGCAATGGGCAGTGAGGAGACAGAGTATAAATCGAGCGGCGGGCCCAGAGAGAGTGCAGATTGGAGAAGCGGGGGCAGTGAGGAGGCAGAGTATAAATCGAGCGGGAGGCCCAGTGAGAGAGCAGACCGGAGCAGCTGGGGCAGTGAGGAGGCAGAGTATAAATCGAGCGGCGGGCCCAGAGAGAGCACAGACTGGAGCAGCGACAGTGAGGAGGCAGAGTATAAATCGAGCGGGAGGCCCAGAGAGAGCACAGACTGGAGCAGCGGGGGCAGAGAAGAGGCAGAGGATAAATCGAGCATGAGGCCCAGAGACAGCGCAGACTGGATTAGCGGGGGCAGTGAGGAGTCAGAGTATAAATCGAGCGAGAGGACCAGAGAGAGCACAGACTGGAGCAGAGAGGGCAGTGAGGATGCAGAATATAAATCGAGCGGGAGGCCCAGAGAGTGCACAGACTGGAGCAGCGGGGGCAGTGAGGAGGCAGAGTATAAATCGAGCGGGAGGCCCAGAGAGAGCCAGACTGGAGCAGCGGGGGCAATGAGGAGGCAGAGTATAAATCGAGCGTGAAGACCAGAGACAGCACAGACTGGAGCAGCGGGGGCAGTGAGGAGGCGGAGGATAAATCGAGCAGGAGGCCCTGTGAGAGCACAGACTGCAGCAGCGGTGGCATTGAGGAGGCAGAGTATTAACTAGCGGGAGACCTAGTGAGAGCGCAGACTGCAGCAGCGGTGGCATTGAGGAGGCAGAGTATTAACGAGCGGGAGACCTAGTGAGAGCACAGACTGGAGCAGCGGGGGCAGTGAGGAGGCAGAGTATAAATTGAGCGGGACGCCCAGTGAGAGAACAGACTGGAGCAGTGGCGGCAGTGAGGAGGCGGAGTATAAATGTAGCGGGAGGCCCAGTGAGAGCACAGACTGGAGCAGCGGCGGCAGTGAGGAGGCGGAGTATAAATGGAGCGGGAGGCCCAGTGAGAGCACAGACTGGAGCAGCGGGGGCAGTGAGGAGGCAGAGTATAAATCGAGCGGGAAACCCAGAGAGTTCAGCCTGGAGCAGCGGGGGCAGTGAGGAGGCAGAATATAAATCGAGTGGCGGGTCCAGAGAGAGCACAGACTGGAGCAGCAGGGGCAGTGAGGAGGCAGGGTATAAATTGAACGGGAGGCCCAGTGAGAGTGCAGACTGGAGCAGCAATGGGCAGTGAGGAGGCAGTGTATAAATCGAGCGGAAGGACCAGAGAGTGCACAGACTTGAGCAGCAATGGGCAGTGAGGAGGCAGTGTATAAATCGAGCGGCGGGCCCAGAGAGAGCACAGACTGGAGCAGCAGGGGCAGTGAGGAGGTGGAGTATAAATCGAGCAGGAGGCCCAGAGAGAGAGCAGACTGGAGCAGCAGGGGCAGTGAGGAGGCGGAGCATAAATCGAACGGCGGGCCCAGAGAGAGCACAGACTGGAGCAGTGGCGGCAGTGAGGAGGCGGAGTATAAATGTAACGGGAGGCCCAGTGAGAGCACAGACTGGAGCAGCAGTGGCAGTGAGGACGTGGAGTATAAATCGAGCAGGAGGCCCATAGAGAGCGGAGACTGGAGCAGCGGGGGCAGTGAGGAGGTAGAGTATAAATCGAGCAGGGGGCCCAGAGAGAGCACAGACTGGAGCAGCGGGGGCAGTGAGGAGGCAGAGTATAAATCGAGCAGGAGTCCCAGAGAGAGCACAGACTGGAGCAGCGACAGCGAGGATGCAGAGTATAAATCGAGCAGTAGGCCCAGAGAGCGCACAGACTGGAGCAGCGGCAGCGAGGAGGCGGAGTATAAATCGAGCGGGGGGTCCAGTGAGATCGCAGACTGGAGCAGCGGGGGCAGTGATGAGGCAGAGTATAAATCGAGCAGGAGGCCCAGTGAGAGCACAGACTGGAGCAGCAGGGGCAGTGAGGAGGCAGATTATAAATCGAGTGGGAGGACCAGAGAGTGCACAGACTGGAGCAGCGGGGGCTGTGAGGAGGCAGAGTATAAATCGAGCGGGAGGCCCAGAGAGAGCGCAGACTGGAGCAGCGGCAGCGAGGAGGCGGAGTATAAATTGAGCGGGAGGCCCAGAGAGAGCGCAGACTGGAGCAGCGGGGGCAGCGAGGAAGCGGAGGATAAATCGAGCGGGGGACCCAGTGAGAGCCAGACTGGAGCAGCGGGGGCAATGAGGAGGCAGAGTATTAATCGAGCGGGAAGACCAGAGACAGCGCAGACTGGAGAAGCGGGGGCATTGAGGAGGCAGAGTACAAATCGATCGGGAAGACCAGAGACAGTGCAGACTGGAGCAGCGGGGGCAGTGAGGAGGCGGAGGATAAATCGAGTGGCGGGCGCAGAGAGAGCACAGACTGGAGCAGCAGGGGCAGTGAGGAGGTGGAGTATAAATCGAGCATGAGGCCCAGAGAGAGCGCAGACTGGAGCAGTGGGGGCAGTGAGGAGGCAGAGTATAAATCGAGCGGGGGGCCCAGAGAGAGCACAGACTGGAGCAGCGGGGGCAGTGAGGAGGCAGAGCATAATCGAACGGGAGGCCCAGTGAGAGCACAGGCTGGCGCAGCGGGGGCAGCGAGGAGGCAGAATATAAATCAAGCGGGAGGCCCAGTGAGAGTGCAGACTGGAGCAGCGGAGGCAGTGAGGAGGCAGAGTATAAATCGAGCGGATGGCCCAGAGAGTTCAGACTGGAGCAGCGGGGGCAGTGACGAGGCAGAGTATAAATCGAGCGGGAGGCCCAGAGAGTTCAGACTGGAGCAGCGAGGGCAGTGAGGAGGCAGAGTATAAATCGAGCGGGAGGCCCAGTGAGAGAGCAGACTGGAGCAGCGGGGGCAGTGAGGAGGCAGTGTAAAAATTGAGTGGCGGGCCCAGAGAGAGCTCAGACTGGAGCAGTGAGGGTGTGGTGTATGTAACCTTCCCACCTTTAAGAGAGCTATTTTAAGAGATGCAATACTTTATCTTGGCTGCTGTATACTGTAATACCGGTGGTGACCACACCGGTATATAAGTGCTGTGTAATGATTTATTGGGCAGTTCAGCCTGACCTTCGACTAGTAAACACCTGTTGAATTTATTCTTGTGGTCTGTGTGCAGTGATTCTTATTAACAATAACTAGAACACACAGACTTCACAGTGGCGACGATGACGATCTTACCCTGCGGCAGAGATATATCCAAGGCAGTTTAATGGGAGTCGAGAAGAGGCATCCGCCCTCATCATCCTGCTGAGAAAAGGCTCGGGTCTGAAGAGCAAGGAAGAATCCTGACACGAAGCCTTCCATCAGCAACAGGCAGTGATCATCCCTTCTACCACAGTGGTGGGTAAGCCGATCAGCGACGAGCAGCAAGTCGGCCACGTTGGCTGTGAAGTAGGGGATGGAAAAACGGAGGATATAAGGGTGGAGAACTCGACCATGGCCGGGGAAAAGAGCCGGACAGAAGTCGGGGCCAGAGGCGCTGAGACTGGGGCAGCGTAAGACACGGGAGCCGCGGTGATTGCAAACGCAGCCGATGTAAAAGACCGGGCTGCAAGCGGGCTGGGAGATGCAACAGCATCGAGAGAGAGCTCGACCGCGACCGGGGAAAAAGGCCGGGCAGCTACCGAGGCCGCGAGGTGCGGGAGAAAATATTTTTTTTTTGAAAATACCGCTGAGAACTCAGCCACAGCTGGGGGAAAGGACCGGACTGCAAGAGGGGATGGGAGGCACGATTTGAGAACTGCTGGGGAGGGCAAACGCAGCAATATGGCAATCGCCATTACAGCCAGTGGGGGAGAAAGGCAAACGCGGCAAGCCGCCATTTTCGTAGGCGGGGGAAGAAGACAAGCGCGGGAAACCGCCATTTTGAAATAAATAAATAAATAAAAAATTTCTTTTTGTTTCTCAAGAAGATTGCAAGGATGCCTAAGCGTGGTAACATCAACGATTTCGATCCCGATGTTGAAGATTGGGCCACGTATGTAGAACGCATAGAGATTTATTGTAAGGCAAATAAAATATCAGATGAAGATAAAGCACTAACCTTACTAAACTCAATGGGTGCAAAGACATATGGGCTATTGAAGCATCTTCTATCACCAGCTAAACCGGCGGATCAGGCTTTCGCTAATATTGTTGCTGTCCTGAGAAATCATTTGAACCCCACACCACTGATGTTAGCGGAACGATTTAAATTTTATGCGAGAACGCAACTGAAAGAGGAAAGCAACGCGGAGTATTTAATTGAACTGCGTAAGCTAGCGAAATACTGTCAGTTTGGGGAAAGACTGACAGAGGCACTGAGAGACAAATTCGTGTGTGGATTGTCGAAAGAAGGAACACAAAAGCGGCTGCTTGAAGAGAATGATCTTACACTTGATAAGGCTGTCACTATTGCAGCATCGCACGAAGCCACAGCGAGAGGCACTGCGGAAATGCAGCTGAAGGCAGCGGTACTCAGCGTACATCAAATGGCTTTAGGTACAGCGAAATGTTATCGTTGTGGAAAGACAACACACGATCAGAACCAATGCTGGTTTAAAAATCAGGAATGTAGAAAATGTGGCAAGCTTGGTCACATAGCTAAAGTATGCCGGTCAGGAAAGAAGACCAGCAACAAAAAGTCAACACAGGAAAAGTGCAGAAAGGTACATAAGGTGGCTGAGAAGAGTTCGGATGAACAGAATTCGGATTCAGACTCCAACTGCAAGGAACTGGGTAGCCTGAGAATTCACAATGTGAGTAAGGAAGCTGACCTACAAACTATCTGGGTCACACTTCAGATAGCAGGAGTCCAAGTGAAGATGGAATTGGACACCGGATCGGCATTGACGGTCATGAATAAGCAAGATTACAAAAGGTTATTCACACATATTCCCCTACGGGATACGGAGATAGTATTGCAGGCTTACACGGGGCAAAGAGTATACCCCATCGGAAAGTTAAAGTCAAGGTGGTACACAAGGGCAAAGAACACCAAGGAATGGACTTATATGTACTACCTGAGGGAGGTCCACCACTTCTGGGACGGGAGTGGATCAGGAAAATAAATATGGACTGGCACTCCCTAAAAGCAATAACGGTAGATTCCGGAAAAAAAGATGTCAAACCTGAACGATTGTCCAGAATATTGGATGAGGCTAAAGAGGTGTTCCAACAGGGACTGGGAACACTGAGAGGAATTACGGCAAAAATCAAGATTGCAGAACATGCAAACCCAAAATTTTTCAAAGCCAGACCTTATGCGATACGACCTGCTGTGGAAGCTGAGCTGGAAGGGCTAGAACATTCCGGAGTACTGTCTAAGGTGGACTGGAGTGAGTGGGCCACGCCCATTGTTCCCGTCATGAAGCGTTCATCGAGTAACAAGCAAGGGGAACCGGGGAAGGTCCGCATCTGTGGAGACTTCAAGATCATGGTTAATCCGGTGCTTCACACGGTGCAATATCCACTTCCGCGGATTGAGGATATCTTTGCTTCATTGTCTGGCGGGAAACACTTCACCAAGATAGACCTGGCACAAGCGTACTTAAAGATGGAAGTTGAGGAAGAGTTGCGCCAGTATCTCACAATCAAAACGCACAGAGGCTTGTATCGATATAATAGACTGGTTTTTGGAGTGGCTTCGGCTCCAGTAATTTGGCAGAGGGCCATGGAGCAGGTATTACAGGGAATTCCAAGCACTCAATGTTACTTGGACGATATCCTGATTACAGGAGATGACGATGAGGAACACCTTGCAAATTTGAAACTGGTGCTCACCAGATTGAAGGAATATGGACTTCGAGTTAATCGCCAGAAATGTGAGTTCTTTCAGAAACGGATCTCGTACTGTGGTCATGTCATTGACCAGGAGGGGCTGCACAAGTCACCTGACAAGATCGAAGCTGTTGTGAAGGCTCCCGCTCCGGAAAATGTATCCCAGTTGAGGTCGTTCCCAGGGTGGATTAACTATTACCATAAGTTTCTGCCAAATCTATCCGCGGTGCTGCACCCGCTGAACGCTCTTTTGCAGAAAGAAGTACCATGGAAGTGGAGCGAGGACTGTAAGAAGGCCTTTCGCAAAAGCAAGGCATTGATCACCTCAGAGGAAGTGTTGGCTCACTTTAACCCAACGCTACCTATTCGTTTAGCTTGTGATGCTTCTCCTTATGGTATTGGAGCAGTACTCTCACACAAGTTGCCAAATGGCTTGGAAAGGCCAGTCGCATTTGCATCCAGATCATTGACCTCCACTGAGCGCAACTATGCTCAGATAGATAGGGAGGCTCTCAGCCTTGTGTGGGGAGTAAAGAAGTTTAATCATTACCTGCAGGGCCAGAAGTTTACACTGCTGACAGACCGCCAGCCGTTGGTATCCATTTTTAACCCTAAGAAGGGTGTTTCGGTGATGACAGCACAGAGGCTCCAGAGATGGTCCCTTTTCCTAGGGGCACATCAATATCAGATAGAATTCAAAGGTACAAAGCAGCATGGTAATGCTGATGGGCTGTCGTGCCTGCCACTACCTATGGAGGAGGAGGCACTGACGGTTGACCCGGTGGAGTTATTTCACTCGACCATCATCGAATGTTTACCTGTCACCAATGCAAATATTGAAAGGGAGACTAGGAATGACCCAACACTGTCCCGGGTCTACGAATTGACAGTAAAGGGATGGCCAGCCCATGGTGATCCACTGTTACTGGCATTCTCAGCAAGACGAGAACAGCTGTCCATCTGTCAGGGAACATTGATGTATGGAACATGGGTGATTATCCCTCCTAAGTTAAGAGAGAGAGTTCTAAAAGAACTACATGAAGGTCATCTTGGGGGAGTCAAGATGAAAAGCCTTGCTAGGGCTTATGTGTGGTGGCCGGGTATCGACCAACAGATAGAGGATCTGACGAAAAGCTGCTCAGGGTGCCAAAAAGTCCAAAATGCACCTCCAATTGCACTGCTGCATCCATGGGAATGGCCTTTAACCCCATGGCAACGTGTACATATTGACTTTGCTGGTCCATTCATGGATTCCATGTTTTTAATTGCGGTGGACGCACATTCTAAATGGCCAGAAGTGATTAAAATGACTACCACTACCTCGGAGAAGACGATCGTGGTGCTAAGAATGATATTTGCAAGAAATGGATTGCCAGAGCAAATATGTTCAGACAACGGACCACAGTTCGTGTCAGAGGAATTCCAGAAATTCCTGAAGAAGAAAGGGGTGAAACATTATACCTCTGCCCCATATCATCCAGCTACGAATGGGCTGGCCGAGAGGTTTGTACAGACGTTCAAAAAGGCAATAAAGGCCATGAGCGAAGATCAGATTCCACTGCAACACAAGGTGGACAATTTCCTACTGGCATATCGAAAAGCCACCCATGCAACAACAAACCAAAGTCCTGCCATGATGTTCTATAACAGGAGGTTGCGGTCCAGGTTGGACTTGTTAAAACCAAATGTGCGGAGGGAAGTCGAAAATAAACAGTTCCAGCATATCAATAACAAGCCCACTCGAAGTTTTGAAATAAGACAACCGGTGTTAGCCAGGGACTATAAAAACGAGAAATGGCAACCTGGAACAATTCGGGCCAGACAAGGACCCCTGATGTACATGGTAGATGTTGGTGAAAATGTAATGCGACGTCATGCTGACCAACTGGTGGGATCGAGAACAAGGGTCGAGCCCATGGTTACGACAGAGACAACCGTGGAGGAAGTTAGTGAACCTGAAGCATCTACCTCAGAAGTGAATATACCTGATGATGATGTCCTATCCATAGGGGATCAACTAGATGAGTCACCCCAGCAACGAGAACCAGAGACCCCTGAAAGGCGTTATCCGTCTCGGATCAGGAGGCCTCCTCAGAGACTGAATCTGTGAACTGTTTTTACATGAAGTTGTGTATATATGTTATTATGTTATGTTAAATGGGGATTATATACTGTTAAGCTAAAAAGGGAGGATTGTGGTGTATGTCACCGTTCCACCTTTAAGAGAACTATTTTAAGAGATGCACTACTTTATATTGGCTGCTGTATACTGTAATACCGGTGGTGACCACACCGGTATATAAGTGCTGTGTAATGATTTATTGGGCAGTTCAGCCAGACCTTCGACTTGTAAAGACCTGTTGAATTTATTCTTGTGGTCTGTGTGCAGTGATTCTTATTAACAATAACTAGAACACACAGACTTAACAGAGGGCAGTGAGGAGGCAGAGTATAAATCGAGCGGGAGGCCCAGTGAGAGAGCAGACTGGAGCAGCAGGGGCAGTGAGGAGGCAGAGTATAAATCGAACGGGAGGCCCAGTGAGAGCACAGGCTGGAGCAGCTGGGGCAGTGAGGAGGCAGATTATAAATTGAGCGGGAGGCCCAGTGAGAGTGCAGACTGGAGCAGCAGGGGCAGTGAGGAGGCAGATTATAAATCGAGCGGGAGGACCAGAGAGTGCACAGACTGGAGCAACAATGGGCAGTGAGGAGGCAGAGTATAAATCGAGCGGCGGGCCCAGAGAGAGCACAGACTGGAGCAGCAGGGGCACTAAAGAGGTGGAGTATAAATCGAGCAGGAGGCCCAGAGAGAGTGCAGACTGGAGCAGTGGGGGCAGTAAGGAGGCAGAGTATAAATCGAGCAGGAGGACCAGTGATAGAGCAGACTGGAGCAGCAGGGGCAGTGAGGAGGTGGAGTATAAATCGAGCGGTGGGCCCAGAGAGAGCACAGACTGGAGCAGCAGGGGCAGTGAGGAGGTGGAGAATAAATCGAGCAGGAGGCCCAGAGGGAGGAGAGACTGGAGCAGCGGGGGCAGTGAGGAGGAAGGGTATAAATCGAGCAGGAGGCCCAGAAAGAGCACAGACTGGAGCAGCGACAGCGAGGATGCAGAGTATAAATCGAGCAGGAGGCCCAGAGAGAGCACAGACTGGAGCAGCGGCAGTGAGGAGGCAGAGTATAAATCGAGCGGCGGGTGCAGAGAGAGCACAGACTGGAGCAGCAGGGGCAGTGAGGAGGCAGAGTATAAATCGAGCGGGGGGGCCCAGTGAGAGCGCAGACTGGAGAAGCAGGGGCAGTGAGGAGGCAGAGTATAAATCGAGCGGGGGGCCCAGAGAGAGCACAGACTGGAGCAGCGGGGGCAGTGAGGAGGCAGAGTGTAAATCGAGCGGGGGGCCCAGTGAGAGTGCAGACTGGAGCAGCGGGGCAGTGAGGAGGCAGAGCATAATCGAACAGGAGGCCAAGTGAGAGTACAGACTGCAGCAGCGGGGGCAGCGAGGAGGAAGAGTATAAATCGAGCAGCGGGCCCAGTGAGAGTGCAGACTGGAGCAGCAGGGGCAGTGAGGAGGCAGAGTTTAAATCGAGCGGGAGGCCCAGTGAGAGAGCAGACTGGAGCAGCAGGGGCAGTGAGGAGGCGGAGTATAAATCGAGCCGGGGGCCCAGTGACAGCGCCGACTGGAGCAGCGGTGGCAGTGAGGAGGCAGAGTATAAATCGAGCGGGTGGCCCAGAGAGTGCAGACTGGAGCAGCAGGGGCAGTGAGGAGGCAGAGTATAAATCGAGCGGTAGGCCCAGAGAGTGCAGGCTGGAGCAGCGGGGGCAGTGAGGAGGAAGGGTGTAAATCGAGCAGGAGGCCCAGAGAGAGCACAGACTGGAGCAGCGACAGTGAGGATGCAGAGTATAAATCGAGCAGGAGGCCCAGAGAGAGCACAGACTGGAGCAGCGGGGGCAGTGAGGAGAAAAGTGCGAAAGTGCGAAAATAATAGGGTAATAATAGTGGGGGATTTCAACTTCCCCAATATAAATTGGGATAGTCAGAGTGTGAAAGGCTTAGAGGGTGCAGAATTCTTAAAATGCATTGAGGAGAGCTTTTTGAGTGAACATGTAGAAAGTTCTACAAGAGAGGGGGCGATACTGGACCTAATTCTGGGGAATGTAGCCGGGCAAGTGGTGGAAGTGTCAGTAGGAGAGCATTTTGGCGACAGTGACCATAATTCGGTGAGATTTAAGGTGGTCATGGAAAAAGACAAAGACGGCCCGGAAATAAGGGTTCTAAATTGGGGGAAGGCCGATTTTAATATGATAAGGCAGGATCTGGCCAAAGTGGACTGGGAGCAGCTACTTATAGGAAAATCCACATCAAGACAGTGGGAGACTTTCAGAAGGGAAATAGAGAGAGTACAACGCCAACATGTTCCTGTAAAGGTCAAGGGTGGGACCAACAAGCAAAGGGAACCTTGGATGACAAGGGATATACAAAAATGCATTAGAAATAAAAGGGGGGCTTTTGGCAGTTACAAAAGACTAAAGACGGAAGAAGCCAGAGAGGAGTATAAAAAGTGCAGGGGCATACTTAAAAAAGAAATTAGGAGGGCGAGGAGGGGCCATGAAATAACACTGGCGAGCAAAATAAAGGAAAATCCTAAGATGTTTTATAAGTATATTAAGGGCAAGAGGATAACCAGGGAAAGGGTAGGGACCAAAGTGGCAATCTGTGTGTAGAGCCAGATGATGCAGGCGGGGTTTTAAATGAATTTTTTGCATCTGTGTTCACTATGGAGAGAGACGATGCAGACATAGAAATCGGGCAAGGGGACTGTGACATACTTGAACATATTAGCATCGAGAGGGAGGAGGTGCTAGCGGTTTTAGCAGGCCAAAAAGTGGATAAATCCCCAGGCCCGGACGAGATGTATCCCAGGCTGCTGTGGGAGGCAAAGGAGGAGATTGCAGGGGCTCTGACACAAATTTTCAGAACCTCTCTGGCCACAGGGGATGTACCAGAGGACTGGAGAACAGCTAATGTAGTACCATTATACAAGAAGGGTAGCAGAGATAAACCAGGGAATTACAGGCCAGTGAGCCCAACATCTGTGGTAGGGAAATTATTGGGAAAAATTCTGAGGGACAAAATTAGTCTCCACTTGGAGAGGCAAGGATTAATCGGGGATAGTCAGCATGGCTTTGTCAAGGGTAAATCATGTCTGACAAATCTGATTGAATTTTTCGAGGGGGTGACTACGGGGGTGGATGAGGGAAATGCTGTGGATGTGGTTTACATGGACTTCAGTAAAGCTTTTGACAAAGTCCCGCATAGGAGACTGGTCAAGAAGGTAAGAGCCCATGGGATCCAGGGTGCCTTGGCGCTTTGGATCCTAAACTGGCTGAGTGGCAGGAGGCAGAGGGTGATGGTCAAAGGATGCTTTTGTGACTGGAAGCCTGTGTCCAGTGGGGTACCTCAGGGATCGGTGCTGGGTCCCTTGTTGTTTGTGATCTACATAAATGATTTGGATGAGAATGTAAAAGGTATGATCAGTAAGTTCGCAGATGACACGAAAATTGGTGGGGTGGTAAATTGCGAGGAGGAAAGCCTCAGGATACAGGACGATATAAATGGGTTGGTCAGATGGGCGGAAAAGTGGCAAATGGAATTTAACCCTGAAAAGTGCGAGGTGATGCATTTTTGACGGACAAATAAGGCAAGGGAATACACAATGAGTGGTAGGACCCTAGGAAGTACAGAGGGTCAGAGGGACCTTGGTGTACATGTACATAGATCTCTGAAGGCAGCGGAACAGGTAGATAAGGTGATTAAAAAGGCATATGGGATACTTGCCTTCATTAGCCGAGGCATAGAGTATAAGAGCAGGGAGGTTATGATGGAGCTGTACAAAACGCTGGTGAGGCCACAGCTGGAGTACTGTGTGCAGTTTGGTCGCCTCCCTATAGGAAGGATGTGATTGCTTTGGAGAGGGTGCAGAGAAGATTCACCAGGATGTTACCTGGGATGGAGCGCCTCAGCTATGAAGAAAGACTAAACAGGCTGGGGTTGTTTTCCTTGGAGCAAAGAAGGCTGAGGGGGGACCTGATTGAGGTGTACAAAATGATGAGGGGCATAGATAGGGTAGATAAAGAGGAACTTTTCCCCTTAGTAGGGGGGTCAATAACAAGGGGGCATCGATTCAGGGTAAGGGGCAGGAGATTTAGAGGGGATTTGAGGAGGAATGTTTTAACCCAGAGGGTGGTTGGAATCTGGAACTCACTGCCTGAAAGGGTGGTAGAGGCAGGAACCCTCACAACATTCAAGAAGCATTTGGATGAGCACTTGAAATGCCATTGCATACAAGGCTACGGACCAAATGCTGGAAAATGGGATTAGACAGGACAGGGATGGATGGGCGGCGCGGACACGATGGGCCAAAGGGCCTCTTTCTGTGCTGTAAAACTCTATGACTCTATGACTCTATGGAGCAGCGGGGGCAGTGAGGAGGCAGAATATAAATCGAGCGGGAGGCCCAGTGAGAGAGCACAGACTGGAGCAGCTGGGGCAGTGAGGAGGCAGAGTATAAATTGAGCGGAAGGCCCAGTGAGAGCACAGACTGGAGCAGCGGGGGCAATGAGGAGGCAGAGTATAAATCGAGCGGGAGAACCAGAGAGTGCACAGACTGGAGCAGCGGGGGCAGTGAGGAGGCGAAGTATAAATCGAGCAGCTGGCCCAGAGAGAGCACAGACTGGAGCAGCGGCAGCGAGGAGGCGGAGTGTAAATCGAGCGGGAGGCCCAGAGAGAGCGCAGAATGGAGCAGCGGGGGCAGCGAGGAAGCGGAGGATAAATCGAGCGGGGGACCCAGTGAGAGCCAGACTGGAGCAGCAGGGGCAATGAGGAGGCAGAGTATAAATCGAGCGGGAAGACCAGAGACAGCACAGACTGGAGAAGCGGGGGCATTGAGGAGGCAGAGTACAAATCGATCGGGAAGACCAGAGACAGCGCAGACTGGAGCAGCGGGGGCAGTGAGGAAGCGGAGGATAAATCGAGCAGCGGGCTCAGAGAGAGAACAGACTGGAGCAGCGACAGTGAGGAGGTGGAGTATAAATCGAGCAGGAGGCCCAGAGAGAGCGCAGACTGGAGCAGCAGGGGCAGTGAGGAGGCAGAGTCTTAATCGAGCGGGGGGCCCAGAGAGAGCACAGTCTGGAGCAGCGGCAGCGAGGAGACGGAGTATAAATCGAGCGGGGGGCCCAGTAAGAGCACAGACTGGAGCAGCGGGGGCAGCGAGGAGGCAGAATATAAATCAAGCAGGAGGCCTGGAGAGATCAGACTGGAGCAGCGGGGGCAGTGAGGAGGCAGAGTATAAATCGAGCGGGAGGCCCTGTGAGAGAGCAGACTGGAGCAGCAGGGGCAGTGAGGAGGCAGAGTATAAATCGAACGGGAGGCCCAGTGAGAGCACAGACTGGAGCAGCTGGGGCAGTGATGAGGCAGATTATAAATCGAGTGGGAGGACCAGAGAATGCACAGACTGGAGCAGCAATGGGCAGTGAGGAGGCAGAGTATAAACCGAGCAGCGGGCCCAGAGAGAGCACAGACTGGAGCAGCAGCGGCACTAATGAGGTGGAGTATAAATCGAGCAGGAGGCCCAGAGAGAGCACAGACTGGAGTAGTAGGGGCAGTGAGGAGGCAGAGTATAAATCGAGCGGGAGGCCCAGTGAGAGAGCAGACTGGAGCAGCAGGGGCAGTGAGGAGGTGGAGTATAAATTGAGCGGCGGGCCCCGAGAGAGCATAGACTGGAGCAGCAGGGGCAGTGAGGTGGTGGAGTATAAATCGAGCAGGAGGCCCAGAGAGAGCGGAGACTGGAGCAGCGGGGGCAGTGAGGAGGTAGAGTATAAATCGAGCAGGAGGCCCAGAGAGAGCACAGACTGGAGCAGCAACAGCGAGGATGCAGTGTATAAATTGAGCAGGAGGCCCAGAGAGGGCACAGACTGAGCAGCGGCAGTGAGGAGGTGGAGTATAAATCGAGCCGGGGGCCCAGTGAGAGCGCAGACTGGAGCAGCAGGGGCAGTGAGCAGGTGGAATATAAATCGAGCAGGAGGCCCAGAGAGAGCGGAGACTGGAGCAGCAGGGGCAGTGAGGAGGTAGAGTATAAATCGAGCAGGAGGCCCAGAGAGAGCACAGACTGGAGCAGCGACAGCGAGGATGCAGAGTATAAATCGAGTAGGAGGCCCAGAGAGAGCACAGGCTGGAGCAGCGGCAGTGAGGAGGCGGAGTATAAATCGAGCCAGGGACCCAGTGAGAGCGCAGACTGGAGCAGCGGTGGCAGTGAGAAGACGGAGTATAAACTGTAATGATATCAGCAAATAGAGATGGTATTTGCCTGTTCGATTATGATACCTTAATAGCATGTTTGCATGTATTGATTGCTTGTGCCTGACCAGCAGAGGTCATGTGACCGAGACAAGCAAGGCAGTGGAGTTTAGTTTCAGTTTCGTTCTAGATGCATCACAGCATGGTGTGTCTTGTAAAGTCTGTTAGAAAGAGTTGAACAGACTTTAGATTAAAAGTCATTCTCTTTCATAAATGTCTGGTCATTGAACCCACAAAGGAATCAATACATGGTGTCAGAAGTGGCTGAAAGAGATGAAGAGAAAAACTCTGAAGTTAAATCAGCTCTCCACAGATTAGCAAGCCAAAAGAGAACATCGTTACTTACCATTAGAGAATAGCCAACAAAGTGAAAGAATGGAAGGTTTACACCCACCGGCGACGCTTCAATTGACAGGTAATGTGGCTGAAAATTGGAGGAGATTCAAACAACGTGTGGGGTTGTATTTATCAGCAATCGGATCTGACGAGAAAAGTAATAACAAGAAATCGTCACTGTTCTTACATGTCGTGGGTGATGAGGCGCTGGAGGTGTATAATAACTTCACATTCGCTGATGATGGAGACAAAATGAAGCTAGATAAAATAATGGAACAGTTTGAGGCCTGCTGCATACCTAAACGTAACGTGATGTTTGAGAGGCACAGATTTTTCACATGTGTACAGAAAACGGGTGAGACTATTGATCAGTATGTGACTGAACTGAGAAACAGAAGCAAATCGTGGGAATGTGAGGGACTGACAGACTCGCTGATAAAAGACAGACTGGTGTGTGGTATTCCAGATAATGGTCTAAGGGAAAGACTGCTAAGAGAGCAAGATCTAGAGCTGGGAAAAGCCATAGCACTGTGTAGGACTACAGAGACTGTGAAGTTGCAGGCAAAGGAGTTGTTCAGTGACAATAGCTGCAACGTGGATACAGTGAGAAAGAACGGACACAAACTGTTTAACAAAAAGAGCGCCAATGTGAAAAAAGAGGCGTGGCCAGCGAACGAAAATGAAAGGGACAATCGAAAGTCATGTAGTCGATGCGGTACACAGCATCCACAAAGAAAGTGTCCAGCATTTGGTAAAACATGCAATAGTTGCAACAAAAACAACCATTATGCCCGTTGCTGTAAGAACCAAGTGCAACAAAGCAAGATCCATACAGTAGATGAAAGCGAGATAGAAGAGTTCAATGTAGATCTAGTGTCTAAAAACAAAGAAGAAAGAGACTGGATGTTGACACTAAAAGTGAATGACATACACATTCCATTTAAATTGGATACTGGAGCACAGGTTAATGTGATATCAGAGAATGATTTTAAGAAAATTAGACCCAGACCAAAGATACATGGCATCAAAGTGAAAGTGACAGGATACTCAGGTACTGAAATACAAGTGAAAGGAAGATGCATTGTCAAAGTGACACACAAGGACGGAGAGCACACGCTAGCATTAATCGTGGTGCCAAAGGATGTGCAAGCCATACTAGGTTTAAAAGCCTGTGAGAGACTGAACCTGGTAAAGAGAGTCCTCGTTGTGGAAAGCAAAGGAGAGACAGTCTATGATGAACACATGAAAGAGTACAAAGACCTATTTAAGGGTCTAGGCTGCATTCCAGGAGAACACACAATCAGAGTAGATAAAAGTATGACACCGGCCAAACATCCATGCAGAAAAGTTCCGTTTGCTCTTCAAAAGCAACTGAAGGCAGAGTTGGACAGGATGGAAAGCCTGAACGTGATTCAGAAGATAGATGAGCCAACTGAGTGGGTGAGTTCCCTCGTCGCAGTGGACAAAAAGAATGGAAAGCTCAGAATTTGCCTGGATCCAAGAGATCTAAACAGAGCAATAAAGAGAGAGCACTTCAAGCTTCCTACACGTGAGGAAATCATGGCACAGTTTGCAAATGCAAAGTATTTCAGCAAGTTAGATGCATCATCAGGATTTTGGCAAATGAAATTGGACGAAGCAAGTTCAAGACTGTGCACGTTCAACAGTCCATTTGGCAGATACAGATTCCTAAGGTTATCATTTGGCATTGCCTCAGCTCCTCAAGTGTATCACAAAACTATCCATATGATCTATGAGCACCTGGAGGGAGTTGATACATCAATGGATGACATCATAGAATGGGGAACCACGAGAACTGAGCATGACGAGAGACTGAAAAAGGAGCTGGAAGCAACAGGGAAAACAATCCTGAAGCTGAATAGAGAGAAATGCCAGCTCGGGGTGACAGAACTGACATTCGTGGGAGATATCCTTAGCAGTGAGGGCATCAGACCAGATCCCAGAAAGGTGTCCGTCATTGAGAATATGCCAAAGCCACAATGCAAAAAGGACGTGCAGAGGTTTAATGGAATGATCAACTACATGGGTAAATTCATATCCAACCTCTCAGAAAAGATGGCGCCACTGAGAAGACTAACTGAAAAGAACATAGAATGGGAATGGAATCATGAGCATGAGAAGTCATGGAGCGATCTAAAGAAACTGCTCACAGAGGAACCAATTCTGAGGTTTTATGACCCAGCGAGACCCATCAAGATATCATCAGATGCATCACAGAGTGGGCTCGGTGCCGTTCTTCTGCAACAATATGACTACTGGCAACCTATTGCATATGCATCGCACTCAAAGACCGACGCGGAGATGCGATATGCTCAAATAGAAAAGGAGCTGCTCAGCATCACATACGCCTGTGAAAGATTTCACCAGTTTGTGGCAGGACAAGCAATCAGTGTAGAGACTGACCATAAGCCCTTGATTGCATTGTTCCAAAATCCACTAAATAGCTGTCCGCTTAGAATACAAAGAATGATGATCAGGCTGCAGCGCTATACACTGAATGTTGCGTACACACTGGGTAAGCTGATGTATACAGCAGACACATTGTCCAGAGCTGTAGACCCAAGTGAGCCTGCAAACGCCACAATGGATGAAAAAGTGAACGCATACGTGGACATGATCACAAGTGCACTGCCCATAGCAGATGCAAAAGTGGAGCTCATAAAGAATGAGACAAACAAAGATGAAACAATGAGACGACTGAGGAAAAGCATCTTGGATGGATGGCCCAACATGAAGCAAGACTGCTCACCTGACATGGCAGAGTACTGGAATTGCAGGGCGGAACTATCAGTGGTCGAAGACATCATCTACAAAGGAAGTAAAATAGTTATCCAAAAGAGTCTGAGAAAAGATATGTTAAAAAAGATCCATGGAGGACATCTTGGAATCGAAAAGTGTAAGAAAAGAGCACGAGAGGTGATGTACTGGCCACGAATCAACCAAGATGTGACAAATGAGGTGTCGAACTGCACAATATGCCTGAAATATCGAGCAAGCAATCCGGTAGAACCACTAAAGCCACACCCAGCACCAGACAAGACCTTACCAGAAGGTAGGCACTGACCTAATCGTATGTCAAGGGAAGGACTATCTTGTAGTCACAGACTATTACTCCCTGTATCCAGAGGTTTGTAGACTGCACACCACCACTACAGATGCTGTGATAACATGTATGAAAGCCATATTCTCCAGACATGGCGTGGCAAGCGAGGTCTTCACAGACAATGGACCTCAGTTTTACAATGCAAGTTTCCAACACTTTGCCAAAGAGTGGGACTTTGTCCACACAACGTCAAGTCCTCACTTTCCATAGTCCAATGGTCTAGTGGAAAAATCGGTCCATACAGTGAAAAGACTGATGTACAAGGCAAAAGACAGTGGAACTGACTTCTACCAGAGCATGCTTGTATACCGCACAATGCCGCTAGAAAGAGTTGAACAGACATTAGAGTAAAAGTCATTCTCTTTCATAAATGTCTCGTCATTGAACCCACAAAGAAATCAATACATAAACCAAGTGGGAGGCCCAGATAGAGCGCAGACTGGAGCAGCGGGAGCAGTGAGGAGGCAGAGTATAAATTGAGCGGGAGGCCCAGCGAGAGCACAGACTGGAGCAGCAGCAGTGAGGAGGCGGTGTATAAATCGAGCGGGGGGCCCAGTGAGATCGCAGACTGGAGCAGCGGGGGCAGTGAGGAGGCGGAGTATAATTTGAGCAGGAGGCCCAGAGAGTGCACAGGCTTGAGCAGCGGGGGCAGTGTGGATGCAGAATATAAATCGAGCGGGAGGCCCAGAGAGAGCACAGACTGGAGCAGCGGCAGCGAGGAGGCAGAGTATAAATCGAGCGGGAGGCCCAGAGAGAGCGCAGACTGGAGCAGCGGGGGCAGCGAGGAAGCGGAGGATAAATCGAGCGGGGGACCCAGTGAGAGCCAGACTGGAGCAGCGGGGGCAATGAGGAGGCAGAGTGTAAATCGAGCAGGAAGACCAGAGAGAGCACAGACTGGAGCAGCGGTGGCAGTGAAGAGGTAGAGGATAAATCGTGCATGAGGCCCAGAGTCATCGCAGACTGGATTAATGGGGGCAGTGAGGAGGCAGAGTATAAATCGAGCGGGAGGTCCAGTGAGAGTGCAGACTGGAGCAGCGGGGGCAGTGAGAAGGCAGAGTATAAATTGAGCGGGAGGACCAGAGAGTGCACAGACTGGAGCAGTAGGGGCAGTGAGGAGGCAGAGTATAAATCGAGCAGCAGGCCCAGAGAGAGCACAGACTGGAGCAGAGAGGGCAGTGAGGGGGCAGAGTATAAACTGAGCGGAAGGCCCAGTGAGAGCACAGACTGGAGCAGCAGGGGCAGTGAGGAGGCAGAGTATAAATCGAGCGGCGGGCCCAGAGAGAACACAGACTGGAGCAGAGAGGGCAGTGAGGAGGCAGATTACAAATCGAGGGGGAGGCCCAGTGAGAGTGCAGACTGGAGCAGCAGGGGCAGTGAGGAGGCAGATTATAAATCGAGCGGGTGGACCAGAGAGTGCACAGACTTGAGCAGCGGGGGCAGTGTGGATGCAGAATATAAATCGAGCGGGAGGCCCAGAGAGAGCACAGACTGGAGCAGCGGCAGCGAGGAGGCAGAGTATAAATCGAGCGGGAGGCCCAGAGAGAGCGCAGACTGGAGCAGCGGGGGCAGCGAGGAAGCGGAGGATAAATCGAGCGGGGGACCCAGTGAGAGCCAGACTGGAGCAGCGGGGGCAATGAGGAGGCAGATTGTAAATCGAGCAGGAAGACCAGAGACAGCGCAGACTGGAGCAGTGGGGGCATTGAGGAGGCAGAGTACAAATCGAGCGGGAAGACCAGAGACAGGGCAGACTGGAGCAGCGGGGGCAGTGAGGAGGCGGAGGAAAAATCGAGCGGGAGGCCCAGTAAGAGCACAGTCTGCAGCAGTGGTGGCAGTGAGGAGGCAGAGTATAAATCGAGCGGGAGACCCAGTGTGAGCGCAGACTGCAGCAGCGGAGGCAGTGAGGAGGCAGAGTATAAACCGAGTGGGGGGCCCAGAGAGAGCGCAGACTGGAGCAGTGGCGGCAGTGAGGAGGCGGAGTATAAATGGAGCGGGAGGCACAGTGAGAGCACAGACTGGAGCAGCGGCGGCAGTGAGGAGGCAGATTATAAACCGAGTGGGGGGCCCAGAGAGAGCGCAGACTGGAGCAGCGGGGGCAGTGAGGAGGTGGAGTATTAACCGAGTGGGAGGCCCAGAAAGAGGACAGACTGGAGCAGCGGGGGCAGTGAGCAGGCAGAGTATAAACCGAGCGGGAGGCCCAGAAAGAGCACAGACTGGAGCAGCGGGGGCAGTGACGAGGCAGAGTATAAATCGAGCGGAAGGCCAAGAAAGAGCACAGACTGGAGCAGTGGGGGCGGTGAGGAGGCAGAGTATAAACCGAGGTTGAGGCCCAGTGAGAGTGCAGACTGGAGCAGCGGGGGCAATAGGAGGCAGAGTATAAATCGAGCGTGGGGCCCAGAGAGAGCACAGACTGGAGCAGCATGGGCAATAGGAGGCAGAGTATAAATCGAGCGGGGGGCCCAGAGAGAGCACAGACTGGAGCAGCGGGGGCAGTGAGGAGATGGAGTATAAATCGAGCGGGGGGCCCAGTGAGAGTGCAGACTGGAGCAGGGGGGCAGTGAGGAGACGGAGTATAAATCGAACGGGAGGCCCAGTGAGAGCACAGACTGGAGCAGCGGGGGCAGTGAGGAGGCAGAGCATGATCGAACGGGAGGCCCAGTGAGAGCACAGACTGGAGCAGCGGGGGCAGCGATGACGCAGAGTATAAATGAAGCGGGAGACCCAGTGAGAGTGCAGACTGGAGCAGCGGGGGCAGTGAGGAGGCAGAATATAAATTGAGCGGGAGGCCCAGTGAGAGCCGGACTGCAGCAGAGGGGGCAGCGATGAGGCGGATTATAAATCGAGTGGGAGGCCCAGAGAGAGCACACTGGAGCAGAGGGGGCAGTGAGGAGGCAGAGTATAAACCGAGCGGCGGGCCCAGAGAGAGCACAGACTGGAGCAGAGAGGGCAGTGAGGAGGCAGAGTATAAATCGAGCAGGAGGCCCAGAAAGAGCACAGACTGGAGCAGCGGGGGCAGCGAGGAAGCGGAGGATAAATCGAGCGGGAGTCCCAGTGAGAGCACAGACTGGAGCAGCGGGGGCAGTGAGGAGGCAGAGTATAAATCGAGCGGGAGGCCCAGTGAGAGTGCAGACTGGAGCAGTGGGGGCAGTGAGGAGGCAGATTATAAATTGAGCGGGAGGCCCAGTGAGAGTGCAGACTGGAGCAGCAGGGGCAGTGAGGAGGCAGATTATAAATCGAGCGGGAGGACCAGAGAGTGCACAGACTGGAGCAGCAATGGGCAGTGAGGAGGCAGAGTATAAATCGAGCGGCGGGCCCAGAGAGAGCACAGACTGGAGCAGCAGGGGCACTAAAGAGGTGGAGTATAAATCGAGCAGGAGGCCCACAGAGAGTGCAGACTGGAGCAGTGGGGGCAGTAAGGAGGCAGAGTATAAATCGAGCAGGAGGACCAGTGATAGAGCAGACTGGGGCAGCAGGGGCAGTGAGGAGGCGGAGTATAAATCGAGCGGTGGGCCCAGAGAGAGCACAGACTGGAGCAGCAGGGGCAGTGAGGAGGTGGAGAATAAATCGAGCAGGAGGCCCAGAGGGAGGAGAGACTGGAGCAGCGGGGGCAGTGAGGAGGAAGGGTATAAATCGAGCAGGAGGCCCAGAAAGAGCACAGACTGGAGCAGCGACAGCGAGGATGCAGAGTATAAATCGAGCAGGAGGCCCAGAGAGAGCACAGACTGGAGCAGCGGCAGTGAGGAGGCAGAGTATAAATCGAGCGGGGGGGCCCAGTGAGAGCGCAGACTGGAGAAGCAGGGGCAGTGAGGAGGCAGAGTATAAATCGAGCGGGGGGCCCAGAGAGAGCACAGACTGGAGCAGCGGGGGCAGTGAGGAGGCAGAGTGTAAATCGAGCGGGGGGCCCAGTGAGAGTGCAGACTGGAGCAGCGGGGCAGAGAGGAGGCAGAGCATAATCGAACAGGAGGCCAAGTGAGAGTACAGACTGCAGCAGCGGGGGCAGCGAGGAGGAAGAGTATAAATCGAGCAGCGGGCCCAGTGAGAGTGCAGACTGGAGCAGCAGGGGCAGTGAGGAGGCAGAGTTTAAATCGAGTGGGAGGCCCAGTGAGAGAGCAGACTGGAGCAGCAGGGGCAGTGAGGAGGCGGAGTATAAATCGAGCCGGGGGCCCAGTGACAGCGCCGACTGGAGCAGCGGTGGCAGTGAGGAGGCAGAGTATAAATCGAGCGGGTGGCCCAGAGAGTGCAGACTGGAGCAGCAGGGGCAGTGAGGAGGCAGAGTATAAATCGAGCGGTAGGCCCAGAGAGTGCAGGCTGGAGCAGCGGGGGCAGTGAGGAGGAAGAGTATAAATCGAGCAGGAGGCCCAGAGAGAGCACAGACTGGAGCAGCGACAGTGAGGATGCAGAGTATAAATCGAGCAGGAGGGCCAGAGAGAGCACAGACTGGAGCAGCGAGGAGGCGGAGGATATATCGAGCGAGGGGCCCAGTGAGAGAGTGCAGACTGGAGCAGTGGGTCAGTGAGGAGGCAGAGTATAAATGGAGCGGCGGACCGAGAGAGAGCACAGACTGGAGCAGAGAGGGCAGTGAGGAGGCAGAGTATAAATCGAGCGGGAGTCCCAGTGAGAGAGCAGACTGGAGCAACGGGGGCAGCGATGAGGCGGATTATAAATCGAGTGGGAGGCCCAGAGAGAGCACAGAGTGGAGCATCGGGGGCAGTGAGGAGGCAGAGTATAAATCGAGCGGAAGGCCCAGTGAGAGCAAAGACTGGAGCAGCGGGGGCAGTGAGGAGGCAGAGTATAAATCGAGTGGGAGGCCCAGAGAGAGCACACTGGAGCAGAGGGGGCAGTGAGGAGCAGAGTATAAATCGAGCCGGGGGCCCAGTGAGAGCGCAGGCTGGAGCAGCGGGGGCAGTGAGGAGGCAGAGTATAAAAGGAGCGGGAGGCCCAGTGAGAGCACAGACTGGAGCAGCTGGGGCATTGAGGAGGCAGAATATAAATCGAGCGGGAGGCCCAGTGAGAGTGCAGACTGGAGCAGCGGGGACAGTGAGGAGGTGGAGTATAAATCGAGCGGCGGGCCCAGAGAGAGCACAGACTGGAGCATCAGGGGCAGTGAGGAGGTGGAGTACAAATTGAGCAGGAGGCCCAGAGAGAGCGCAGACTGGAGCAGCGGGGGCAGTGAGGAGGCAGAATATAAATCGAGTGGGAGGCCCAGAGAGAGCACAGACTGGAGCAGCGGCAGCGAGGAGGCGGAGTATAAATCGAGCGGGGGGGCCAGTGAGATCACAGACTGGAGCAGCGGGGGCAGTGAGGAGGCGGAGTATAAATTGAGCAAAAGGCCCAGATAGAGCACAGACTGGAGCAGCGGGGGCAGTGAGGAGGCAGAGTATAAATCGAGAAGGAGGCCCAGAGAGAGCACGGACTGGAGCAGCGACAGCGAGGATGCAGAGTATAAATCGAGCAGGAGGCCCAGTGAGAGCACAGACTGGAGCAGCAGGGGCAGTGAGGAGGCGGAGTATAAATTGAGCCGGAGGCCAAGTGAGAGCGCCGACTGGAGCAGTGGTGGCAGTGAGGAGACGGAGTATAAACCAAGTGGGAGGCCCAGATAGCGCGCAGACTGGAGCAGCGGGAGCAGTGAGGAGGCAGAATATAAATCGAGCGGGAGGCCCAGAGAGAGCACAGACTGGAGCAGCGGCAGCGAGGAGGCGGAGTATAAATCGAGCGGGGGGCCCAGTGAGATCGCAGACTGGAGCAGCGGGGGCAGTGAGGAGGCGGAGTATAAATCGAGGAGGAGGTCCAGAGAGAGCACAGACTGGAGCAGCGGGGGCAGTGAAGAGGCAGAGGATAAATCGAGCAGGAGGCCCAGAGACAGCGCAGACTGGAGTAGCGGGGGCAGTGAGGAGGCAGAGTATAAATCGAGCGGGAGGCCCAGAGAGAGCGCAGACTGGAGCAGCGAGGAGGCGGAGGATATATCGAGTGGGGGGCCCAGTGAGAGCCAGACTGGAGCAGCAGGGGCAGTGAGGAGGCAGAATATAATTTGAGCGGGATGACGAGAGACAGCACAGACTGGAGCAGCGGGGGCAATGAGGAGGTAGATTCTAAATCGAGCGGGAGGCCCAGTGAGAGCACAGACTGGAGCAGCGGGGACAGCGAGGAGGCGGAGGATAAATCGAGCGGGAGGCCATGTGAGAGCACAGACTGCAGCAGCGGGGGCAGTGAGGAGGCAGAGTATAAGTCGAGCAGGAGACCCAGTGAGAGTGCAGACTGGAGCAGCGGGGGCAGTGAGGAGGCAGAGTATAAATCGAGCGGGAGGCCCAGTGAGAACGCAGACTGGAGCAGAGGGGGCAGTGAGGAGGCAGAATATAATTCGAGCAGGGGGCCCAGAGAGAGCGCAGACTGGAGCAGCGGGGGCAGTGACGAGGCAGAGTATAAATCGAGTGGGAGGCCCAGAGAGAGCAGACTGGAGCAGAGGGGGCAGTGAGGAGGCAGAATATAAATCGAGTGGGAGGCCCAGTGAGAGCACAGACTGGAGCAGCGGGGGCAGTGAGGGAGCAGAGTATAAATGGAGTGGGAGGTCCAGTGAGAGCACAGACTGGAGCAGCGGCGGCAGTGAGGAGGCGGAGCATAAATTGAGCGGGACGCCCAGTGAGAGCACAGACTTTAGCAGCGGAGGCAGTGAGGAGGCAGAGTATAAATCGAGTGGGGGCCCAGAGAGAGCGCAGACTGGAACAGCGGTGGCAGTGACGAGGCAGAGTATAAATCGAGCGGGAGGCCCAGAAAGAGCACAGACTGGAGCAGCAGGAGCAGCGAGGAGGCGGAGTATAAATTGAACGGGGGGCCCAGAGAGAGCGCAGACTGGAGCAGTGGGTCAGTGAGGAGGCAGAGTATAAATCGAGCGGGAGGCCCAGAGAGAGCACAGACTGGAGCAGTGGCAGCGAGGAGGCGGAGTATAAATCGAGCAGGCGGCCCAGAGAGAGCGCGGAGTGGAGCAGCGGGGGCAGTGAGGAGGCAGCGTATAAATCGAGCAGGAGGCCGAGAGAGAGCACAGACTGGAGCAGAGGGGGCAGCGAGGAGGCGGAGTATAAACTATAGTAATCTGGGATGTAATGCTTAAGTTATCCACCAGATGGAGACAAATGTTAAGGGATTACAATTACCAGTGTTTTAAGGTAATGTCCTGGCACACCACTTACTAATGTAGTGGCATTGCATTCTGGGTATAACTCAGAGGTGGATCCTCCATCTTTGCATCGTGCTGTAAGAAATAGAGTGTGCATGCCTGCAGCTGTAAGAGATGTTTCTTTCCTAACCTGTGCAATTAAAAAGTCAAGTTTAGGTTCCTGAAGTCTCACTTATCTCAGTTATTGGACCGTACCACTCGGATATCACATTTGGCGACAAGAATAAACAGATCTCAACTTGAAGAAGGAGAAAGAAATGAAAAGCACTGAATCAAGGAATCAACTCTCTGCTTTTGATGTTCAGACTCAACTCTGGAGCGAATACTCTGAGTTACTGGAGCATTTCTTCATGGCAAATGATATCGTTGATGTCGGGAAAAGGAGAGCTATTTTGCTCACTTCTGAGGGAAGTCAGACATATAGTTTACTGAGAAATTTATGCAGTCCTGAAAAGCCTGGAGATGTAACATTTTTTAACTTGTGGCCTTGCTAAAGGATCATTTCAATCCCAGACCGAGTGAGATTGTACAGCGTTTCAAATTTAATTCACGGAACAGGAAACCGGGAGAGTCTGTAATGGATTATGTTGCGGTGTTGAGAAAAGTGGCATATGATTGCAATTACGGGAACAACTTGAAAGACATGCTGAGAGATAGGCTGGTTTGCGGGATAATGGATGCTCGAATGCAGAGGAGATTATTGTCCGAGACTGGGCTTACATAGGAAAAAGCGTTGGAACTTGCTCAAGCCATAGAGACAGCTAACTGTGATGTAAAAGAAATACAAGGTTCAGACTGGGCTACTATGAGGCAAGTTGCAGGTCCGCTGGTGCACAAGTTAAATATCAGTCGTACACCACAAAGTGAGCCTGTAAAGGCGTGTTATAGATGCAAGGGAATGCAGGTTTCTGGAGGAAAAGTGCCGCAAGTGTGCGAAAAAAGAACACATAAGACGTGCATGCAGAGCAAAAGCTACCCTGGAGGTATACAAACATAAAGGGGGAGAAAAGCAAAACCTAGTAAGAGAAGTGAAAAAACAGGGAGCACATCACATCAGTGGAGAAGCTGAGAAAGAAGATGACGTGTTCATAATGCATAGTATGGTAGAGGACATTCCTAAAGTGGATCCTATCACTTTGCAACTGATAGTAAATGAAACTAAGGTGAACTTTGAGGTGGATACTAGATGTGGCGTTAGCATAATGAACAGGGAGGAATACACAACATTGTGGAACCGTGCAAAAGTTCCAGAGTTAAAGTCTTGCTCTATGAAGCTTAAAACCTATACCGGTGAACGAGTGGCAACATTGGGTACAGCTACTGTAACTGTGCAACACAGGGAGACCGTGGAACAGCTACCTGTAGTTGTAGTATCGGGTTCTGGACCAAACTTGTTAGGTCGGGGCTGGATAAGAGAACTTAAATTAGATTGGGGAGCAATAAATCAACTAGAGGGAGGCAAACAATTGTCTTTGCAAGACGTGTTGATTGAACATGAGAACGTGGACAAGGAAGAACTTGGAACATTTAATGGCCCCCCAGCTAAGACTTATGTCGACAAGGAGGCACTGCCAAGGTTTTCTAAACAATGACCTGTGTGTCATGAAACCAGAGGTAGAGGCTGAGCTTGACCGTCTTCTGAGAGAGAACATTCTGGAACCCGTAAAATGTTCAGAATGGGCAACTCCCATTGTATCTGTTTTAAAACCAGACAAGTCGGTCAGAATCTGTGGAGATTATAAATTGACTGTAAATAGGGTGTCTAAACTTGAACAGTATCCTATTCCTAAAACAGAGGATCTTTTTGCAAACCTGGCTGGAGGGGAGAAATTCACGAAGCTGGATATGAGTCATGCATACTTGCAGATTTCACTAGATGAGGAATCCAAGAAGTATGTAACCATAAATACACACAAGGGTTTGTTTACCTATAACCGCTTGCCATTCGGTGTCTCATCTAGTCCAGCTATCTTCCAGAGGACTATCGAGGGTGTACTGCAAGGGATCCCACATGTTTCAATTTATCTGGATGACATTCTGGTGACGGGAAGAACCGACCAGGAGCATCTGAGCACTCTGAGAGAGGTACTACAAAGATTGGATAAGGCTGGGTTACAGCTCAAGAGGAGTAAGTGCACTTTCCTGGGGCATGAGGCCGTGTTCCTGGGACACAGAGTGGATGCCACAGGGCTCCATCCAATCAAGGAGAAGGTGCAAGCACTGCAGGAGACCCCATCATCTACAAATGTGACTGAGTTAAAAGCTTACCTGGGACTGCTAAACTATTATAACAGGTTTTTACCAAACTTGTCGACTGTGTTAGCACCTCTTCACAAACTATTGCGCAAGGAGACACAGAGGCAGTGGGAAGAGGAAGAGAGGGTTTCATTTGAACAGTCCAAGAAACTGATGCTGTCCTCGGATGTGTTGGTTCACTACAATGCTGAGAAAGTCATCATTCTCTCTTGTGACGCTTCACCTTACGGGGTGGGAGCAGCTCTTTCACACTGCATGGAAGATGGAACAGAAAGACCAATCGGGTTTATGTCCCGAACTCTGACCCAAGCTAGATAAAGAGGGATTAGCAGTAATGTTTGGGTTACAGAAGTTTCACAAGTACATATATGGCAGGAAATTCACCATATGCACTGATCATAAACCTCCTCTATCTCTTTTTAATGAGATGAAAGCAGTACCACAGATGGTGCCACCCAGGATCCAGAGGTGGGCAGTGACGTTAAGGGCATATGAGTATGTCATCGTTTACAAGGCGGGCAAGTACCATGGGAATGCAAATGCCTTGAGCTGTCTTCCACTACCAGGAACACCAATCCGTGCAGCTCCAGAAGACAGAGTTTTGATGTTGGAGGACATGGACACAGCAATTGTGAACACAGAACAAGTAAGAACATGGACAGGTAAAGATCCAGTACTATCTAGAGTCCGCGAATATGTAATGGGGGGTTGGCCACAACATCCAGAAGGGACTGATTTCATACCTTACAGTGTCAGGAAAAGAGAGCTGAGTGTGCAGGATGGTTGCGTGTTGTGGGGAGCTTGAGTGATTATTCCACAGCCAGCACGACAGTCAATCCTAGTGCAACTACATCAGTGTCATCCTGGAGTTTCATGTACGAAAGCCTTGTGGTTACTTCTGGTGGCCAAAGCTAGATGAGGAGATAGAAAACCTTGTCAAGACATGCAGCACTTGTCAAGTACATAGGAAGGCACCAGCAGCAGCTCCACTCCACCCCTGGGAGTTGCCAGATAAACCATGGAGAAGATTACATGTAGATTATGCGGGTCCATTTATGGGAAAGATGTTCCTCATAATCATTGATGCACATTCCAAATGGATGGATGTGTATCCTGTAAATTCTGCTTCATCTACTGTTACGATAGACTGCCTGCATAGGAGTTTTAGTAATCAAGGGCTACCGGAGATCATAGTAAGTGACAATGCCACATGTTTTGTGAGTACAGAAACAAAAGAGTTCATGAGAAACAATGGCATAGTGCACGTGACTTCAGCTCCATATCATCTGTCTTCAAATGGACTGGCAGAGAGAGCCGTACAAACATTTAAGGAGATGATGAAAAAAAGTGCGGAAGGGAGTTTGGCAGCAAAGGTGTCACGGGTTCTGTTCAGCTATAGATTAACACCTCAATCTACAAAAGGACTTTCTCCTGCTGAGTTGTTGTTAGGACGTCGACTACGCTCCACTCTTGACATGGTTCACCCAGATCTAAAAAGGAAGGTGGAAAACCGACAAATCAAACAAAAGGAGAACCATGACAGAAGGACAAAGCTGCAGTTTTGGAGAAGGAGATGCAGTCCTTACCAGAATTTTCAGTTATGGTCCAAAATGGAATCCTGGCATCATAGACTCAATGACTGGTCCAGTTTCATATACGGTCATGTTGAGAACTGGTCAGGTAATACGCAGCCATGTAGATCAGATACTGTCCAGACAAAGGGAAATCGAACTGGAGGTTCCAGAGGAAATCTTGGAGGACAAGTTGGTCCCCAGTTATCAAAATGCACTGGTGGTACCAGCACCATGAACAGAGCCAGTTATACCTGGACCCCTTCGTTAAGAGGAAACCATCGTAGCAGAGTCAGATACTCTGAGTACTGCTCAGGAGCAGCAGGTGATCTACCACAACCAATCAGGGACTTGACTGTAAGACGTTCACCAAATGTTAAGGGATTACAATTACCAGTGTTTTAAGGTAATGTCCTGGCACGCCAGTTATTAAGGTAGTGGCATTGCATTCTGGGTATAACGCAGAGGTGGATCCTCCATCGTGCAGTAAGAAATAGAGTGTGCATGCCTGCAGCTGTAAGAGATGTTTCTCTCCTAACCTGTGTAATTATAAAGTTAAGGTTTGGTTCCTGAAGTCTCACTTATCTCAGTTATTGGACATTACCACTCGGATATCACAAAACCAAGCGGGAGGCCCAGAGAGAGAGCAGACTGGAGCAGCGGGGGCAGTGAGGAGGCAGAGTATAAATCGAGCGGGAGGCCCAGTGAGAGAGCAGACTGGAGCAGCAGGGGCAGTGAGGAGGCAGAGTATAAATCGAGCGGCGGGCCCAGAGTGAGCACAGTCTGGAGCAGCAGGGGCAGTGAGGTGGTGGAGTATAAATCGAGCAGGAGGCCCAGATGGAGCGGAGACTGGAGCAGCGGGGACAGTGAGGAGGCAGAGTATAAATCGAGCAGGAGGCCCAGAGAGAGCACAGACTGGAGCAGCGACAGCGAGGATGCAGAGTATAAATCGAGCAGGAGGCCCAGAGAGAGCACAGACTGGAGCAGCGGAAGTGAGGAGGCGGAGTATAAATCGAGCCGGCGGCAGAGTGAGAGCACCGACTGGAGCAGCGGTGGCAGTGAGGAGATGGAGTACGAACCAAGTGGGAGGCCCAGATAGAGCACAGACTGGAGCAGCGGGAGCAGTGAGGAGGCAGAGTATAAATCGAGCGGGAGGCCCAGGGAGAGCACAGACTGGAGCAGAGGAGGCGGAGTATAAATCGAGCGGGGTGCCCAGTGAGATCACAGACTGGAGCAGCGGGGGCAGTGAGGAGGCGGGGTATAAATCGAGAAGGAGGCCCTGAGAGAGCACAGACTGGAGCAGCGGGGGCAGTGAAGAGGCAGAGGATAAATCGAGCATGAGGCCCAGAGACAGCGCAGACTGGATTAGCGGGGGCAGTGGGGAGGCAGAGTATAAATCGAGCGGGAGGCCCAGAGAGTGCAGACTGGTGCAGTGGGAGCAGTGAGGAGGCAGAATATAAATCGAGCGGGAGGCCCAGTGAGAGTGCAGGCTGGAGCAGCTGGGGCATTGAGGAGGCAGAGTATAAATCGAGCAGGAGGACCAGAGAGTGCACAGACTGGAGCAGCAGGGGCAGTGAGGAGGCAGAGTAAAAATCGAGTGGCGAGCCCAGAGAGAGCACAGACTGGAGCAGAGAGAGAGGGCAGTGAGGAGGCAGAGTATAAACCGAGCGGAAGGCCCAGTGAGAGCACAGACTGGAGCAGCGGGGGCAGTGATGATGCAGAGTATGAATCGAGCGGGGGGCCCAGTGAGAGAGCAGACTGGAGCAGCGGGGGCAGTGAGGAGGCAGTGTATAAATCGAGCGGCGGGCCCAGAGAGAGCACAGACTGGAGCGGAGAGGGCAGTGAGGAGGCAGAGTATAAACTGAGCGGAAGGCCCAGTGAGAGCACAGACTGGAGCAGCGGGGGCAGTGAGGAGGCAGAGTATAAATCGAACAGGAGTCCCGGTGAGAGCACAGACTGGAGCAGCTGGGGCAGTGAGGAGGCAGCTTATAAATCGAGTGGGATGCCCAGTGAGAGTGCAGACTGGAGCAGCGGGGGCAGTGAGGAGGCAGATTATAATTCGAGCGGGAGGACCAGAGAGTGCACAGACTGGAGCAGCAGCGGCAGTGAGGAGGCGGAGTATAAATTGAACGGGGTGCCCAGAGAGAGCGCAGACTGGAGCAGTGGGTCAGTGAGGAGGCAAAGTATAAATCGAGCGGGAGGCCCAGAGAGAGCACAGACTGGAGCAGAGGGGGCAGTGAGGAGATGGAGTATAAATCGAGCTGGGGGCCTAGAGAGATTGCAGACTGGAGCAGCGGTGGCAGTGAGGAGGCCGAGTATAAATCGAGCAGGAGGGCCAGAGAGAGCACAGACTGGAGCAGCGGCAGCGAGGAGGCGGAGTATAAATCGAGCAGGAGGCCCAGAGAGAGCACAGAGTGGAGCAGCGGGGGCAGTGAGGAAGCAGAGGATAAATCGAGCTGGAGGCCCAGAGAGAGCACAGACTGGAGCAGAGGGGGCAGCGAGGAGGCGGAGTATAAACTATAGTAATCTGGGATGTAATGCTTAAATTATCCACCGGATGGAGACAAATGTTAAGGGATTACAATTACCAGTGTTTTAAGGTAATGTCCTGGCACACTATTTATTCATTTAGTGGCATTGCATTCTGGGTATAACTCAGAGGTGGATCCTCCATCTTTGCATCGTGCTGTAAGAAATAGAGTGTGCATGCCTGCAGCTGTAAGAGATGTTTCTCTCCTAACCTGTGTAAATAAAAAGTTAAGTTTTGGTTCCTGAAGTCTCACTTATCTCAGTTATTGGACCTTACCACTCGGATATCACATTTGGCGACAAGAATAAACAGATCTCAACTTGAAGACGGAGAAAGAAAAGAAAAGCACTGAATCAAGGAATCAAGGAATCATCTCTCTGCTTTTGATGTTCAGACTCAACTCTGGAGTGAATACTCTGAGTTACTGAAGCATTTCTTCATGGCAAATGATATCGTTGATGTCGGGAAAAGGAGAGCTATTTTGCTCACTTCCGAGGGAAGTCAGACATATAGTTTACTGAGAAACTTATGCAGTCCTCAAAAGCCTGGAGACGTAACATTTTTTAACTTAGTGGCCTTGCTAAAGGATCATTTCAATCCCAGGCCGAGTGAGATTGTATAGTGTTTCAAATTTAATTCACGGAACAGGAAACCGGGAGAGTCTGTAATGGATTATGTTGTGGTGTTGAGAAAACTGGCATATGATTGCAATTACGGGAACAACTTGAAAGACATGCTGAGAGATAGGCTGGTTTGCGGGATAATTGGATGCTCGAATGCAGAGGAGTTTATTGTCCGAGACTGGGCTTACATAGGAAAAAGCGTTGGAACTTGTTCAAGCCATAGATACAGCTAACCGTGATGTAAAAGAAATACAAGGTTCAGACTGGGCTACTACGAGGCAAGTTGCAGGTCCGCTGGTGCACAAGTCGTACACCACAACGTGAGCCTGTAAAGGCGTGTTATACATGCAATGGAGATCACCTGGCAAGGGAATGCAGGTTTCTGGAGGAAAAGTGCCACAAGTGTGGGAAAAAGGACACATAAGACATGCATGCAGAGCAAAAGCTACCCTGGAGGTATACAAACCTAAAGGGGGAGAAAAGCAAAACCTAGTAAGAGAAGTGAAAAAACAGGGAGCACATCACATCAGTGGAGAAGCTGAGAAAGAAGACGACGTGTTCATAATGCATAGTATGGTAGAGAACATTCCTAAAGTGGATCCTATCACTTTGCAACTGATAGTAAATGAAACTAAGGTGATCTTTGAGGTGGATACTAGTTGTGGCGTTACCATAATGAACAGGGAGGAAGACACAAAATTGTGGAACTGTGCAAAAGTTACAGAGTTAAAGTCTTGCTCTATGAAGCTTAAAACCTATACCGGTGAACGAGTGGTGACATTGGGTACAGCTACTGTAACTGTGCAACACAGGGAGACCATGGACCAGCTACCTGTAGTTGTAGTATCGGGTTCTGGACCAAACTTGTTAGGTCGGGGCTGGATAAGAGAACTTAAATTAGATTGGGGAGCAATAAATCAACTAGACGGAGGCAAACAATTGTCTTTGCAAGACGTGTTGATTGAACATGAGAACGTGTACAAGGAAGAACTTGGAACATTTAATGGCCCCCCAGCTAAGACTTATGTCGACAAGGAGGCACTGCCAAGGTTTTCTAAACAACGACCTGTGCCGTATGTCATGAAACCAAAGGTAGAGGCTGAGCTTGACCGTCTTTTGAGAGAGAACATTCTAGAACCCGTAAAATGTTCAGAATGGGCAACTCCCATTGTATCTGTTTTAAAACCAGACAAGTCGGTAAGAATCTGTGGAGATTATAAATTGACTGTAAATAGGGTGTCTAAACTTGAACAGTATCCTATTCCTAAAACAGAGGATCTTTTTGCAAACCTGGCTGGAGGGAAGAAATTCACGAAGCTGGATATGAGTCATGCATACATGCAGATTTCACTAGATGAGGAATCCAAGAAGTATGTAACCATAAATACACACAAGGGTTTGTTTACCTATAACCGCTTGCCATTCGGTGTCTCATCTAGTCCAGCTATCTTCCAGAGGAATATCGAGGGTGTACTGCAAGGGATCCCACATGTTTCAATTTATCTGGATGACTTTCTGGTGACGGGAAGAACCGACCAGGAGCATCTGAGCACTCTGAGAGAGGTACTACAAAGATTGGATAAGGCAGGGTTACAGCTCAAGAGGAGTAAGTGCACTTTCCTGGGGAATGAGGCCATGTTCCTGGGACACAGAGTGGATGCCACAGGGCTCCATCCAATCAAGGAGAAGGTGCAAGCACTGCAGGAGACCCCATCACCTACAAATGTGACTGAGTTAAAAGCTTACCTGGGACTGCTAAACTATTATAACAGGTTTTTACCAAACTTGTTGACTGTGTTAGCACCTCTTCACAAACTATTGCGCAAGGAGACACAGTGGCAGTGGGAAGAGGAACAGAGGGTTTCATTTGAACAGTCCAAGAAACTGATGCTGTCCTCGGATGTGTTGGTTCACTACAATGCAGAGAAAGTCATCATTCCCTCTTGTGACGCTTCACCTTACGGGATGGGAGCAGCTCTTTCACACTGCATGGAAGATGGAACAGAAAGACCGATAGGGTTTATATCCCGAACTCTGACCCCAGCTAGATAAAGAGGGATTAGCAGTAATGTTTGTGTTACAGAGGTTTCACAAGTACATATATGGCAGGAAATTCACCATATGCACCGATCATAAACCTCTTCTATCTCTTTTTAATGAGATGAAAGCAGTACCACAGATGGTGCCACCCAGGATCCAGAGGTGGGCAGTGACATTAAGGGCATATGAGTATGTCATCGTTTACAAGGCGGGCAAGTACCATGGGAATGCAGATGCCTTGAGCTGTCTTCCACAACCTGGAACACCTATCCGTGCAGCTCCAGAAGACAGAGTTTTGATGTTGGAGGACACGGACATGGCAATTGTGACCACAGAACAAGTAAGAACATGGACAGGTAAAGATCCAGTACTGTCTAGAGTCCGCGAATATGTAATGGGGGGTTGGCCACAACATCCGGAAGGGACTGATTTCATAACTTACAGTGTCAGGAAAACAGAGCTGAGTGTGCAGTATGGTTGCATGTTGTGGGGAGCTCGAGTGATTATTCCACAGCCAGCATGACAGTCAATCCTAGTGCAACGACATCAATGTCATCCTGGAGTTTTGCATATGTGAGCCTTGGCAAGGAGTTACTTGTGGTGGCCAAAGCTAGATGAGGAGATAGAAAACATTGTCAAGACATGCATCACTTGTCAAGTACACAGGAAGGCACCGGCAGCAGCTCCACTCCACCCCTGGGAGTGGCCGGATAAACCATGGAGAAGATTACATGTAGATTATGCGGGTCCATTTATGGGAAAGATGTTCCTCGTAATCATTGATGCACATTCCAAATGGATGGATGTGTATCCTATAAATTCTGCTTCATCTACTGTTACTATAGACTGCTTGCATAGGAGTTTTAGTAATCAAGGGATACCGGAGATCATAGTAAGTGACAATGCCACATGTTTTGTGAGTACAGAAACAAAAAAGTTCATGAGAAACAATGGCATAGTGCACGTGACTTCAGCTCCATATCATCCGTCTTCAAGTGGACTGGCGGAGAGAGGCATACAAACATTTAAGGAGATGATGAAAAAAAGTGCGGAAGGGAGTTTGGCAGCAAAGGTGTCATGGGTTCTGTTCAGCTACAGAATAACACCTCAATCTACCAAAGGACTTTCTCCTGCTGAGTTGTTGTTAGGACGTCGACTACGCTCCACTCTTGACATGGTTCACCCAGATCTAAAAAGGAAGGTGGAAAACCGACAAATCAAACAAAAGGAGAACCATGACAGAAGGACAAAGAGCTGCAGTTTTGGAGAAGGAGATGCAGTCCTTACCAGAATTTTCAGTTATGGTCCAAAATGGAATCCTGGCATCATAGACTCAATGACTGGTCCAGTTTCATATACGGTCATGTTGGGACCTGGTCAGGTAATACGCAGACATGTAGATCAGATACTGTCCAGACAAAGGGAAATCGAACTGGAGGTTCCAGAGGAAATGTTGGAGGACAAGTTGGTCCCCAGTTATCAAAATGCACTGGTGGTACCAGCACCATGAACAGAGCCAGTTATACCTGGACCCCTTCGTCAAGAGGAAACCATCGTAGCAGAGTCAGATACTCTGAGTACTGCTTAGGAGCAGCAGGTGATCTACCACAACCAATCAGGGACTTGACTGTAAGACGTTCACCAAGGCCTCACAAGCCACCAGAGAGATTGATAATGACCTGTTAGATTCATTCCGTATGGACTATCGTTAAAGGAGTTTCCTTATGGACTTTTTAAGAGTGTTGTTAAGAAATTATTGTAAACATAAGAGGGGGGGAAAGTAATCTGGGATGTAATGCTTAAGTTATCCACCAGATGGAGACAAATGTTAAGGGATTACAATTACCAGTGTTTTAAGGTAATGTCCTGGCACACCAGTTATTAAGGTAGTGGCATTGCATTCTGGGTTTAACTCAGAGGTGGATCCTCCATCGTGCAGTAAGAAGTAGAGTGTGCATGCCTGCAGCTGTAAGAGATGTTTCTCTCCTAACCTGTGTAATTAAAAAGTTAAGTTTTGGTTCCTGAAGTCTCACTTATCTCAGTTATTGGACCTTATCACTCGGATATCACAGAGAGAGCACAGACTAGAGCAGAGGGGGCACTGACGATGCAGAGTATAAAACGAGCAGGAGGCCCAGAGGGAGCGTGGACTGGAGCAGTGGGGGCAGTGAGGAGGCAGAGTATAAATCAAGCAGGAGGCCCAGAGAGAGTGCAGACTGGAGCAGTGGTGGGAGTGCGGATGCAGAGTATAATTCGTGCAGGAGGCCCAGTGAGAACGCAGACTGGAGCAGAGGGGGCATTGAGGAGGTGTAGTATAAATCAAGCATGAGGCTCAGAGAGAGCGCAGACTGGAGCAGCGGTGGGAGCGAGGATGCAGAGTATAAATCTAGCAGGATGCCCAGAGAGAGCACAGACTGGAGCAGCGGGGGCAGTGAGGAGGCAGAGTATAAATCGAGCGGGGAGCCCAGAGAGAGCACAGACTGGAGCAGAGGGGGCAGTGAGCAGGCAGAGTATAAATCAAGCGCGGGGCCCAGAGAGAGCACAGTCTGGAGCAGGGGGTCAGGGAGGAGGAAGAGTATAAATTGAGCGGGGGGCCGAGAGAGAGCACAGAATGGAGCAGAGGGCGCAGTGAGGAAGTGTAGGATTCGCAAAATTAGACTTTGTATTAATAAGGATCAAATGGCAGAAGAGGCCTTGATTTTAAAGACTGTTTTAAAAGCAGCCCAGAAAAGGGGCATACAATATGGTCACCATACCATGTGACCGGCTTATTGGGACATTTTAAAATGGTTCCTGCGAATCCTCAGACAGCTTTGTGGATTCAACCCACAGTAAGTTCTGGAAGCTGTTTCTGAGAGAACGAAACCAGACCCACACACATACATATGGATTGGATGCAGATCCAGTCAAGATCGGCCTGGAGACAGAGGCCATCTAAATGTTGACCCAGACAAAAGGGGACAATTTCATATTCATGAGAACAGCACCAAGGACTAGATAACAAGATCAGCAGGACATTAAAAACAGTGAAGGTCATTCCAGACCAGAGATGGGCCTTTACCGGCCATCTAAAACATTTAAAAATATAATAACTACCCCGCTGTGCTCCCAGCCCGCCAAAAGTTAAACAAAGACTAACCTGATTTTGGCCGGGAAGTGGAGACTCCTGAAGAAAAAGTATAGCTGGAGGAGTTGGAGTTGTACAGAGACTCGAGTTACAGTTGGAGACACAGCTACACTCAGAGACACACGACCGAGTGGCAGTGGGTGAAGAGGAGTCGCTTCGGGAGAAGATCAGCAAACTCCTCTCCACCATCAGAGGAAGATGAAGAAGACTAAGCCGCCATCAAGAAGACCACTTGGGCCGGCGTCCCACCCTGAGGAAGCACATTGGGATATCATCGACCATCCCCGGGCCATTGCCGAAACGAGGGGCCAGCGACCCAACTTGAGAACAGAGACAAAAACAAACTGAAGAAACGATGGGAGGCAGCCTGAGGCTCCTCTGACCAGGGTGGTGCCGACGATCCTCGACCCCGCCGACATCCAGGCTCACCGGTGTCCAGCCACCCCGACCCCCATCTGAGGAGAGAGATGTGGCGCAGCTCACAGGGGCTCCACGATCCACGTGGAGACGGAACGCCTGAAAGGATCAAATGCAGACTGGTTCAAAACCTTGCACTTCCTAGCTGGATTGGTGAGCATGTTTCTGGCCCTTCACCATCAGATCTAGATAGGTTTAAGGGGGTGGATTTATGGGTACAATTAACTGAGTTGTTGTCCCTCGATGTTCCGTGTGTTTCCTTATTTCATGATGATCTTTGTAGAGTATAAGATGCCTGTCTCTGCCTTAGTTAGTATTGTGTCGTTATGATTTGTTTGTGTTTTTCCCTCTCATGTACTCTCTTATCTGCTTGCATTTGATTTATTTTTTCCATATGCAATAAAATTTCATTTTGTTTCATCAAACTTGGTCTACAAGAGTTTTCTCTACATTGTAGTTCCTGCCCCAAATTCCAGAGTATAGAATCTAAGGGGCAAGTCGGTCGAACCACTCAAGGTTTTACTGTGCAAGAGAGAGAGGCCTCTAGAGAGAGAAACCTCCGTGATCTAAAACCCCTTACAGAAAATGGCGACCGCAGCAGGACTCTGGCAGCAGGATTGCAATATAGTAAATCTGAGTTTGAATGGTCGAAATGCAATGGATGAGAGGATAGCGGATTATGTCTTTGGCAAGGTAAATCTCACAAAACAGTGGATTTCCGATCTCTTGCTGGATGGGCATCCGGTGGAAGCAGCCATCAGGTAGACAGAGAGCAAAGAGCATAAAACGTCAGTGGAGAAGGCAGTGTGGCTGATGTGTTACAAGAAGCAGGTGCAGATTTTGGACCAGGTCGTTGCAGCACAGGCAGCCAAGATCACAACCCAGGCAGCAGAGATAGAGAAAAAGGCCATGGGAGGGGAAAAACTCATCACAGCACTTCACGCGCTGAATCAGGAACGCCAAGTGGTAGCTAGTCAACATCAGGCTAGGATAGAGTACCTGGAGTGCCAGGTTACTGAGACAAAGATTAATGAAATGAGGATACGGGAGAAAAATGCCCGCCTCGCACAACAGCTAAGAGCGCAGGAGGAGAGATTGGTGGAGGTTAAGGCAGCTTACAAGCTAGCCCTCGAGCATGGGTTTGACAGCACAGACCACGGCCCCTGCCAAAAGACCATAGAGGACCTAAGAACGGCCCTGGTAAAGGCAAAAGGCATGGCGTGTCTCGTCAGCCCGAAAGCTAGTTACATGGACTTTTTAAAGGAACCCAAACAGCCGATTCCAGCTGAGGTAATTGTGGTACCAGCCACTGAGCCCTCAGCACCGCCGAGCTATAGTGAGACTTGGCCTGAAAAACAGGGGGTAGTGAAAGAGGAGGTAGCCGAGGTGGAGTGCGAGGAAGAGCCACTGGTAGCAAAGCCGGGACTGGCACCAATGTGTCCCACTCGGCACCAGAGGTTCGGTCCCAATGCTGCCAATGGCGGTATCGGACCCCACCAAAACCAACTCGTGGTGCCCTACGCTGGCCCGCAATTAAGGTCCATGGTGAGCCACCTCGCATGACTCACAGTAAAGGGAGATCCCTCGCTTCATTTCAGGGAGATAGAGGAAACAGCAGCCATTAATGACTGTGATAATCAGGAACAGGTGAAACTGTTGCTTTTCTCCCTGGATTGCACAATCCTTCAGTGCCTCTCAGAGGATAGTAAGAGGGGACGGAAAGGGTATGCAGATCTCAGGGAGCAAGTTTTAGAAGTAATGGGAGTGGACGACGGTAGTCTGTTCAACCGTATAGAAGGGAACATGCAGCTATCTGGAGAACCCCCACGGATTTTCGCAGAAAGGCTGTGGCCAGTGTATCGACACAGCTGTCCGGGTATGCCTGAACGGGCTGCAATGAGCGACGAATAGCGGGTTCATTGGCTCCGTTGCTTGGTTACCAACAGCTTGCCAGAGATACGGGCCCTAGCCAGGTCATGGTTTGATCCCCAAGATCCCGGTGTCATGGAGGAGACGGTGCTCCGTCAGCTAAATGTTGCGTACAAGAACTGTAGAGGTCAGGAAACACCTCCCCAGAAGGGAAAGATGCATGAGGCAAAACCCACAGCCCCAAGCAAGAAGGAGTGGCGTCAGGAGGGGAATCGCCCTGTCCAAGCCAAGCTCAATTGCTACGGGTGTGGGAAGGATGGGCATTGGCGCAAGGACTGTAGAAATCCGTGGAAGGGTAATAAAGGGAGTTTTTCTTAGCCCAAGCCCAAGCCCAGACCACCGCCCCAGCACCAGCCCAAACCCAAGCCATAGCTCCTGCCCCAGCACAAGGATCTGGTGCTGTTATGGATCCCGCTGTGATTGAATCAATCATAGACACAATGCAGTCTCTGATGATTTCACAGGGGAAAATTGCCATCACCACTGGTCTTGTTGTTCCCGAAACCCCGACCACTGTGCCCAAGTGACTAGAGTCGGTGCAGCCTGTCTACCTGTGTGCGCTGCGGTATAATGTATGGAGGTGACCCCTCGTGGAGATGGAAGTGGAGGAGGTGAAAGGGACATATCTGTTGGATACGGGAGCATCATGCACCGTAAGCCACGCAGATAACCCCACCGCCTCGCCTCTGTCCACCGGGGTCCCATACCTTCTGTCAGGCTTCACGGGCGAAGAACAGGCTGGCGCACATTCCCTTCCCCTCTCCATTCGTTTAGGACCACTCCACACCACGTGGAAGTGTACACTAATGAAGTGGGAGGTGGAACGTGAGTCCTGGGGTCTCATTTCATGGTGGCCCACGGGATCCACGTGGACCTGAGAAATCATTGTCTCTGGGGAGCGGGTACGAGTGTGAAGGAGATAGAGAGTGCTAAGGAAAACCCTACGAAGGCGCGGGTTGGCCGGCGAGAAGTAAAATTCTTGGGTCTAACCCTATGAGCTGGCGAGAGAGCCGTAGACCAGGAGGATAGATCGGAATCGGTGGAAAATCTACCGGTCTACGCCACTCGCACAGTGGAGGTGTCCCGACGCAACAAGTGGTTTCGCATGAAGCGGTGCAAACTGTTTAAACCGGGTGCAAGTGCATCAGCAACCGAAGCCAGGTCTGAGGGTAAAGATCCTCAGCCTGAGGCGCGTGATGAGTCACAGACCACACAAGCTGGCGTTGTAGCCTGCTTGGAAGGAGAAGCTGTCCCGCCCATCTGGGGGAACTTTCCCCGATGGCCTGGGACTCGGATGAGGAGGGGCCCGAACAACAAGGTCCCGCCCTCGACACGATTCTGGAGGAGGTGGAGTCGGAGGACGGAGGTCCCGCCCTCGACTCGAGCGTGGGGGAGGTAGAAATTGGGGGCAGAGATCCTCCACCTGTAGGGACAGGTGAGGAGGAGCCATCTGCCACTGACCCAAATCCTGAAGGGGCGGAGCCGGAGGGGAGGGAGCCGAAGCCCACAGTCGTGGAAGAGCCACAGGCTGTGAGAGCTAAAGTCCCACCCGAAGGTCCACTCGCCAAGGGAGCCTGCCCGAATCCCAAAGGGGCAGAGTCTGAGGAAAGAGAGCCGAAGCCCACAGTCGCGGAGGAGCCACGGGCTGTGAGAGCTAAGGTCCCACCCGAAGGTCCACTCGCTAAGGGAGCCACGCCCAAAGTACCTTTTCGCAGGTTGACTCAAACGCCTCAGCCAGTAAAACCTTGGCCCGAGTCCCCCGCTCCCAGTAAACGGCGACTTGAGAAATCCATGACAAAACGCAGTCCCCGATTAACAGCAAAAGGCTGCAGGGAACCCAAGCCACAGGTCACTGCAGCCCCGCCACAGGGAGCGGCGAGCTGCAGTCCAATCAGGGACTAGGCAAGCCACCCGGGGACGGGCGGCACTGTACATAAGTTTAAGTTTAAGTTTAAGGTGTGTAAATATTAAATTGATTAGAGTTTAAGTAGTTTTAAATCTACCCAGTATATGTGTAGTTTTGGATCTAGGTCGAAAGACCCGATCATGCCATCACCTAAGCCAGAATCTCTCGGGAGCCTAGCTATATTGTGTGATTTGTTGCAGGAACCAGGAGAAAGATGAGAGGGATCTTCGTCGCGTTCGTGACGATCGGGTGGAGTTGGGGCTATCGAGGCCGCACTAAGGACTCCACCACTTACGGGTGCTCTGGGGACAGAGGCCCCATCGCGACTGATGGAACCGGCCCACGGGACGCTGAAGAGACTGCTCCCTACTTCCATGAAGGAAGATGGCCAGGCTGGCTGGGGTCAAACTCGACTGAATACTCCAGCCAGACGGGGTTTGCGGACAGAGAAACGTCTCTGATGTGCCCCAAGATGTGGATCATTGCACCCAGGATCAGCGTCACCGTGGGAAAGAAGATTTGCTTGAACTGTCTGGGACATCGTTGGTGGTGGCTGCGCAAGTTGAGCAGCTCCATGAAGAACTCCACTGTGGAATGGGAGAGATAGGGTAACAACACCCATTGGACGATTACGGGAACTCATGGGGGGTTGAGTGTCTGTTGGGACCAATGGTGGGAGCCAGATGAGGGGATATACATCTGTATGTGGGGTCCAGAACGCGCTTGCCCCACAGGCATCTCCATCTTTTTCCAAAGACAGTGGCAAGATGCTGGACAAGGAATGAGGTGGGACATCAGCACATGGGCGTGCAGAGCCCCATACTCTCAGATCTCAGTAAACGCCACTGTGCTCATCACCCGACCTGGCAAGCCCCTGCCCACAATTCCAGTAGCTAAAGCCCTCAACGAAGGGTGCCCCACCATGACAAAGGGACCCGGGAACGGATTGGTATTGGTACCCACAGGTCAGGTACTGTACCAAGGGGTCCACTGCGCGGTGGCTTCGATGATTTTAAACTTCACCGAGGTATGATTGCCAGAGTGGTGCCCCAGGGAAATGGAGCAATTATACCAGGTCCTGTTAACAAACATGTTTAAACAGTTTTACGAATTCGACTTTGCCAATGTCAACAGAGCCGAATTGTACACCACACCGCATGAGGTCTTGGACAGAGTAGGGAGACAAAGAAAGGGTGCAGTAAATGATATTTTCACAGCTTTTAATACAGGAACTTCCGTCATCAACACACTGGAGGACGTGGAGCTGCAAACCCCGATCAATGGTTTAAAAACACAGTTAAGAAAGATACTGACTGATGAGAATAAGTTAGTGGGTTCTGAGTTACATGAGGACCAGGCCATGACACTACACTTAAAAGAAATAATAGCTGAGCTGGAGAAACACGCCAGAACGGTAAATGCACTCATCAGGGAGGATCGGAATGCGTCTGATCAGGCTGCGCAGAACGAAGCTTGTGTGCTATACGGGGCGTGGTTACTGGGCGAGGGCCACAGTAACCTGGAGGATTTGAAACAAGGTTTAGTCCCCTCCTGGTTCAGCAACAAGCACCTCGCAGCCCTCCACCCTTCTGAGAATGCATTGAGTCCGTGCCAGCTCAGACTAGCTTCAGAGGCCTACCCAGTCCCAGTGGACTGTGGGCGGTCTAATCACACCATTATGGGTATACTGGTAAGAATGCCGGTGATGGGAAAGACAGCAAAACCCGCCCCGGTATACAAGGTGGAGAACATTGGAGTCATTCAGGGGGGTGCGCAACATTTGCTACACAGGGGTCCCACCTTAAGTCATTCGATGGGAGCATTCAATGACGGGTACCGACTTCTCGGGTGCCGGAGCCAGGGAGCACACATCATCCTGTGTCCCCAGCACTTGAATGCCCATTTAAAACCAATGTGCGGGTTCAGAACTGCTGGCGCGAAGCCTATAAATGGCACAAGGCCATGTGCCCCTGCAGGTGGCATATATAGGAGGTGGGACATACGGTGTCACCACTGCAGCACCCCACTACCAACATGGACACAAGCTGGTGTCCGGTTAGTGACAGCAGCTTCTGTTTCAAGCCCAGGGCAGAAGTTGAAGTGGCCCAAGAGCCCAAGAGCGAATTGTCCCCATTCCTGAACCTTCCACTTTTCACATCACTGTTAAAGAGAATTTCACCGATTTGCAGCGATTCTTTGGACATTTTGATTATATCATTCCCCCTCTCCCTGAACACCTCACCAAGTTATTAAAAGCCGTTGTTGTTTCACAGAAACACTTCTACACACTGGAGCAGAAGACTTTAGAGATAGGGGCAGACATATTGGATATAGTGACCCCGCCGTGGTGGGACCTGTTCACTAATATAGAAGTCCCTTCATGGATTAGGATAGCCTCCCACATTCTTGTAGTGTGCCAGGTTATCATTGTAGTTTATTTACTGTTTGTACACTGTAAAAAGGTCAAACAGTCGCAAAGGTACGAGAATAGAAGGGAATGGAGGGAGCATTATGTGCGGTTAGAAGAAGAGACACCCATTTAGATTTTGCTGCTTTGTATAAAGTTAAAGTTTTTCCTCCCTCCTCTGTATTATTTTTGATATGTATTCATGTGCCTTGTGATTTCCGTGTGTATTTCATTTTCTTATTGAAGTCTTATTGGATGTGATGTTATTATTAGAAGGTAATGTGTATGCATTAGGTGATGTAGGGGTATAAGGCCCCCCTCCATGCCTGGAAGTAAGTTGTCAGATTTTAACTCCAAGGTATTGCCATCTATAGATGCTTAATGTACACTAGATTTTGGGAATGCATGTGTCCTGGGGTCACAGATAGGTAAATACTGGGGATGGTTAGATTGTGGAAAGTCAGAAAATTTTGCTCACCCAGAATTATGATACTTCAAGCAAGTTACAGTATCATCAGGGGGAGGGTAGGATTCGCAAAATTGGACTTTGTATCAATAAGGATCAAATGGCAGAAGAGGCCATGATTTTAAAGACTGTTTTAAAAGAAGCCCAGAAAAATGGGCATACAATATGGCCACCATACCATGTGACCGGCTTATTGGGACATTTTAAAATGGTTCCTGCGAATCCTCAGACAGCTTTGTGGATTCAACCCACAGGAAATTCTGGAAGCCGTTTCTGAGAGAATGAAACCAGACCCATGCATATACATATGGATTAGATGCAGATCCAGTCAAGATCGGCCTGGAGACAGAGGCCATCTAAATGTTGACCCAAACAAAAGGGGACAATTTCATATACATGAGAACAGCACCCAGGACTAGATAACAAGATCAGCAGGACATTAAAATCAATTAAGGTCATTCCAGACCAGAGATGGGCCTTTACCGGCCATCTAAAACATTTAAAAATATAATAACTACCCCGCTGTGCTCCCAGCCCGCCAAAAGTTAAACAAAGACTAACCTGATTTTGGGCGGGAAGTGGAGACTCCTGAAGAAAAAGTATAACTGGAGGAGTTGGAGTTGTATAGAGACTCGAGTTACAGTTGGAGACACAGCTACACTCAGAGACACACGACCGAGTGGTAGTGGGTGAAGAGGAGTCGCTTCGGGAGAAGATCAGCAAACTCCTCTCCACCATCGGAGGAAGACGAAGAAGACTAAGCCGCCATCAAGAAGACTGCTCGGGCCGGCGTTCCGCCCTGGGGAAACACATCGGGAGATCATCGACCATCCCCGGGCCGTTGCCGAAACGAGGGGCCAGCGACCCAACTCGAGAGAAGAGACAAAAACAAACTGAAAAAGCGATGGGAGCCAGCCCGAGGCTCCTCTGACCAGGGTCGAGCCAACGATCCTCGACCTCGCCGACATCCAGGCCCGCTGGTGTCCAGCCGTCCCCGACCCCACACCTCAGGAGAGTTTTCTCTACATTGTAGTTCCTGCCCCAAAGTCCAGAGTATAGAATCTAAGGGGCGAGTTGGTCGAACCACTCAAGGTTTTACTGTGCAAGAGTGAGAGGCCTTTAGAGAGAGAAACCTCCGTGATCTAAAACCCCTTACAGAGGCAGAGTATAATTCGAGCGGGGAGCCCAGAGAGAGCACAGACTGGAGCAGAGGGGGCAGTGAGGAGGCAGAGTATAATTTGAGCGGGAGGCCCAGAGAAAGCACAGACTGGAGCAGAGGGGGCAGTGAGGAGGCAGAGTATAATTCGAGCGGGGGCCCAGAGAGAGCACGGACTGGAGCAGAGGGGGCAGTGAGGAGTCAGAAAACCTCCAACGAAAACAACAACAACAAAACAACAACTGCAAAACCAATAAAGTGACGTCACAACCAGGGAAGGAGCTGATTGGTGAGTAGCTGGTAATTGTTTCTAGTTAATAGTCTATTAACTAAAGGCATGGCAGTGCAGCTCAGTCCTGTGGAATGCACCTCCTGTGCCATGTGCGGACTCCAGGTTGCTTCCCGTGTCCTGGACAATCACATGTGCAGGAAGTGTCGTCAGCTGGAAGAGCTCGAGCTCTGGTTTTCAGTGCTTGAGCAGAAGCTGATGTTACTTGAGTAAAGTGATTTTTTCTAATATCTATTTCAAAAGCACTTGAGTCAACGTACAGATGTCAGCTTAACTCAGTTGGTAGCACTCTTGCCTTTCAGTCAGAAGGCTGTGGGTCCAATCGTCACCGCAGGAATTAAACACATAGGGGTAGAATGTCTCCATTTCCTGCCATAATTTTGGTGGGAACCCCAGATAAACTGCGATCTCCTGCCAGTTATGCAATATCCCTGCAGACATTCCAGGTTATAATCACAATTTATAAAAAATTTGTTTATGGGATGTGGGCAAGGCCAGCATTTATTGCCTATCCCTAGTTGCCCTTGAGAAGGTGGTGGTGAGCCACCTTCTTGAACCGCTGCAGTCCGTGTGGTGAAGGTACTCCCACAGTGCTGTTAGGGAGGGAGTTCCAGGATTTTGACCCAGCGATGATGAATGATCAGTGATATATTTCTAAGTCAGGATGGTATGTGACTTGGAGGGGAACTTGGAGGTGGCGGTGTTCCCATGCGCCTGCTGCCCTTGTCCTTCTAGGTGGAAGAGGTCACGGGTTTGGGAGGTGCTGCGGAAGAAGCCTTGGCGAGTTGCTGCAGTGCATCTTGTAGATGGTACACACTGCAGCCAGGGTGTGCCGATGGTGGAGGGAGTGAATGTTTAAGGTGGTGGATGGGGTGCCAATCAAGCGGGCTGCTTTGTCTTGGATGGTGTCACACTTCTTGAGTGTTGTTGGAGCTCCACTCATCCAGGCAAGTGGAGAGTATTCTATCACACTCCTGACTTGTGCCTTGTAGAAGGTGGAAAGGCTTTGGGGAGTCAGGAGGTGAGACACTCGCCACAGAATACCCAGCCTCTGGCCTCCTCTTGTTGCCACAGTATTTATGTGGCTGGTCCAGTTCAGTTTCTGTTCAATGGTGACCCCCAGGCTGTTGATGGTGGGGGATTCGGCGATGGTAATGCCATTGAATGGCGAGGGGAGGTGGCTACACTCTCGCTTGTTGGAGATAGTCATTGCCTGGCACTTCTGTGGTGCGAATGTTACCTGCCACTTATCAGCACAAGCCTGAATGTCATCCAGGTCTTGTTGCATGCGGGCACGGACTGCTTCATTATCTGAGGAGTTGTGAATGGAACGGAACTCTGTGCAACCATCAGCGATTGTCTCAAACCCTTGAAACTATACTGAAGTGTCACATGACAATAAAGCAAGGCCCTGTCGGCCTGTTCAGTAAAGATTGTGTGAAACTATTTGAAAAAAATGCAGGGAGTTCTTCTGGTCAATGTTCTTGTCTCAACTAAAAACAGATGATCTGGTCATTTATCTCGTTTGCTCTTTGTGGGATATTGCTGAACACAAATTGGCTGCTGCATTTACTGCATTACAATAGTGAGTACTTCAAAATCATCCATTGCTTGTGAGTTGGGACGTTCTTAGCAGATAAAATCACAGAATGATACAGCACAGAAGGAGGCCATTCGGCCCATCGTGCCTGTGCCGGCTCTTTGAAAGAACTCTCCAATTAGTCCCATTGCCCTGCTCTTTCCCTATAGCCTGGATTTTTCCCCTTCGAGAATTTATCCAATTCCCTTTTGAAAGTTACAATTGAATCTGTTTCCACCGCCCTTTCAGGCAGCGCATTCCAGATCACAACTACTCGCTGTGTAAGGAAATGTCTGCTCACCTCCACCTCTGGTTAGAATCATAGTATCATAGAAAGTTACAGCATGGAAGGAAGCCATTTTGGCGCATCGTGTCCATACCGGCCAACAAAGAGCTATCCACCCTCTCCCCAGCTCTTGGTCCATAGCCCTGTAGGTTACAGCATCCCAAGTGCACATCCAAGTACTTTTTAAATGTGGTTAAGGTTCCTGCCTCTATCACCCTTTCAGGCAGTGAGTTCCAGACCCACACCACCCTCTGGGTGAAGAAATGTCCCCCCAAATCCCCTCTAAACCTTCCCCCAATTACTTTAAATCTGTGCCCCCTGGTTTTTGATTCCACTGCTAAGGGAAATAGGTCCTTTCTATCCACTTTATTTAGGCCCCTCATAATTTTATACACCTCAATAAGATTTCCCCTCAGCCTCCTCTGTTCCAACGAAAACAGACCCAGCCTATCCAATCTTTCCTCATAGTTAAGATTCTCTACTCCCGGTAACATCCTTGTAAATCTCCTCTGTATCCTCTCTTGTGCAATCACATCTTTCCTGTAATGTGGTGACCAGAACTGCATGCTGTTCTCTAGCTGAGGCCTAACTAGTGTTTTATACAGTTGAAGCATAGCCCCCCTGCTCTTATATTCTATGCCACGGCTAATAAAGGCAAGCATTCCGTATGCCTTAACAACCTTATCTACCTGTCCTGCTACCTTCAGGGATCTGTGGACATGCACTCCAAGGTTCCTTTGTCCCTCTACACTACTCAGTGTCCTACCATTTAATGTGTATTCCCTTTCCTTGTTAGCACTCCCCAAATGCATTACCTCACACTTCTCCGGATTGAATTCCATTTGCCACTGTTCTGCCCATCTGACCAGTCCATTGATATCGTGCTGCAGTCTACAGCTTCCTTCTTCAGTATCAACCACACAGCCGATTTTAGTATCATCTGCAAACTTCTTAATCATACCCCTGTAGGAACGAAGGTTCCTATCAAAAAGACTGAGTTCGACTCAGGTAATTAAATTAATGAACTTTAATGAAAACAAACGAGTTTAAACTGGAAACTGTTATAACACATCAATAACAGGTCTACTCATAGAGTCATAGAGTCATAGAGTTATACAGCACAGAAAGAGTCCCTTCGGCCCATCGCATCCACGCCGGCCATCAAACCCTGTCTAATCTAATCCCATTTCCCAGCACTTGGTCCGTAGCCTTGTATGCTATGGCATTTCAAGTGCCCATCCAAATGCTTCTTCAATGTTGTGAGGGTTCCTGCCTCTACCACCCTTTCAGGCAGTGAGTTCCAGATTCCAACCATCCTCTGGGTGAAAAAGTTTTTCCTCAAATCCCCTCTAAACCTCCTGCCCCTTACCTTGAATCTATGCCACCTTGTTATTGACCCCTCTACTAAGGGGAAAAGTTCCTTTCTATCCACCCTATCTATGCCCCTCATAATTTTGTATACCTCAATCAGGTCCCCCCTCAGCCTACTCTGCTCCAAGGAAAACAACCCCAGCCTGTCCAGTCCCTCCTTGAGGGCTCCACGAGGGCTGATCCTCTGGTCAGGAGACTGACGTCATGACGTCATCGCGTTCTTCCCGGCATTGGGGCATCATGTGACTAACGGCATGACGTCATCACGTTGAAACCATGCTGTAAAGGTAACAATCATTGTACAGTCAAAAAGTGTAATTAAAGGTACAGGCACAGACAGTAACTACATTGCTTTTAAAGGAATTATGTACAACCATTCTGAGTCCTTTGGTGGCTCCGTCACATGCGCCCCCCCAGAATTGTCTATAACAGAAAAGGTAAGGTGAGGAGGAGGCCTGATGAGCCTGTCCGATCGACTTCGATACCCTGGTAGAGGAAGTTGATGACCGGTGGACGAGTTGGCAGTTGGTGGCGGCTGAGCAGGCGCGGCGAGCGCAGTCGAGCTGTCAGGCAGCTTTGGTTGATCAGATGCGGCGGCAACGGGCAGTCGGCCACATTTGGGTGGTTGAGCAACTACGACAGGGTGGTCCAGGTCCAGGTGAGCTGGCTTCAAGCAGTCCACTGAGATGTGATCTGGTTTCCCTCCGACATCGACCAAAAAGGATTTGTCTCCCGGTTCGATGAAACGGAAAGGACCAGTGTAAGGGGTCTTGAGCAGATCCTGCTGAGCGTCATGTCGGATGAAGACATACTCCGCATTCTTCAGTCCTGGTGGCATGTAGGAGGTCTGCATATCGTGATTGGACGTGGTTATCGGAGCAAAGCATCTGGCCGCTTCTTGGTGGTGAACGAGTTGCCGGGAGGCAAACCATGGCTCTGTGGGAGAAGGGAAGAAATCTCCTGGTACATGGAGCGGCTGGCCCTAGATGAGTTCAGCCAAAGACGATTGTAGATCATCTTTGGATGCCGTACGGAGACCCAACAGGACCCAAGGGTGTCTGTCCACCCATCCTGCACCTTGAAGACTGGCCCAAAGAGAGGCTTTAAGCGACCTGTGGAATTGCTCCCAAAGGCTGTTTGCCTGCGGATGATAGGCGGTGGTGCGATAAAGTTTGGTACCAAACCCCTGAGCCACAGTGTTCCAAAGATCTGAGGAAAATTGTGGCCCGCGATCAGAGGAGATGTCCGCCGGTACCCCGAAACGGGCGACCCAACAGGAGATGAAAGCTCTCGCGACATCTGCCAACATGGTGGAAACCAAAGGAATTGCCTCTGGCCGCCTAGTGGTGTGGTCCACTATGGTGAGGAGATGAGTATGACCGTGAGAAGGCGGAAGCGGCCCCACGAGGTCCACATGCACGTGGTCGAAAGGACGCTCCGGAACAGTGAACGCAGCCACTGGAGCCTTGACATGATGCTGGACTTAGGCCTTCTGGCATACGATGCAGGTATTAGCCCAGTCACGGACATCGATGTGCATACCTTTCCAGAGGAACTTGGCTGACAGAAGCCATTGCGAAGCCTTCATCCCTGGGTGCGACAACCCATGTATGGCATCAAAAACCCTCCGGCGCCATGCGACTGGCACTATGGGGCGAGGAACTCCCATGGAAACGTTGCAAAGGAGCGTGGCCCCTGCAGCCTGGAATACGACGTCGGTCGCTTGGAAGCTAGAGGGAATGGTTCGATATGATTGGACCTCCGAATCCGTAACCTGATCTGCTGCCATGAGGGCATAGTCGATTCCCAGGTGCACCACATGGGAGAGGCAATCTGCCACCAGGTTGTCCTTACCAGTCACATGTTGAATGTCCGTGGTAAATTCGGAAATGAACGTCAAGTGACGGTGTTGCCGAGTGAACCACGGTTCGGTGGTCTTGGCCATGGTGAATGTAAGGGGTTTGTGGTTGACAAAAGCCGTGAAGGGGCGCCCTCCAATAAAAACCGGAATGGCGAACAGTGAGGAAAAGGTCCAGTAGTTCCCTATCGAAGGTGCTGTACCTTTTTTCATTTGTTCGCAATTGACGGCTGAAAAACGCCAGTGGTTGCCACGTGCCGTTGACCCACTGTTCTTGCACCACACCGATGGTGTAGTCTGACGCGTCGGTGGTAAGGGCGATAGTAGCACCTGGAAGTGGGTGCGCCAGCGTGGTTGCATTGGCCAAAGCGTTCTTGGTGTCGCTGAATGCCTGGATCATTTCAGCTGTCCAGCTGATTGGGTCTTTACCGGACTTGCCCTTGAGGGCCCCGAACAAGGGTTGCATGAGTTGAGCCGCCTTGGGGATGAAACGGTGGTAGAAGTTGTCCATCCCCAGGAACTCCTGCAAGGCCTTGACTGTCGATGGCCACGGGAAAGAAGTAACCGCCTCAACCTTCGTCGCCAAAGGGACAGCGCCGTCCGTTGTTATGCGATGTCCCAGGAAGTCGATTTGTTGCAGGCCGAACTGGCACTTGGCCGGATTGATGATTGTAAAGAGGGAACGCAAATGGGAGATGTGCTCCTCCTTGCTGGCACTGGCGATGAGTATGTCGTCAAGGTAGACGAAAAGGAAATGCAGGTCTCGAAGAATGGTGTCCATTAAACGCTGGAACACCTGTGCTGTGTTCTTTAAGACAAACGGCATCCGCAGGAACTCAAAGAGGCCAAAAGGGGTGATGACTGTGGTTTTCGGGACATCTTGTGGGTGCACTGGAACCTGGTGATATCCACGGACGAGGTGGACTTTAGAGAAGATAGAATTTCCCGCCAAGTGGGCCGAGAAGTCCGGGATATGCGGGATCGGGTACTGATCTAGAGTGGTGGCGTCGTTGAGGCATCAGTAGTCACTTCATGGCCGCCAGCTGCCGCCTGGTTTCGGCATGATGTGGAGAGGTGAAGACCAGGGACCCTTCAATTGCCTAATGATGCCGAGCCGCTCCATTGTGGCTTGCCGGGTTTAAGCCATCTAGCCCACGCATAAACCAGGGAGCCAGTAGTGGTGATGTGATGTTCAACACCATGTTTTGTCGCCAAAGAGGAGAAGGTGGGCCTTGTCAGCTCCAGAAACTCCCCGAGGAGCCGCGTGAAGTCATCTGGAGGAGCGAAAGCACAGGCAATGGAGTGCGCCACGGAGGTACCGTGGAAGCATGGAATTGAGTGGAAGGTGGCAGCATTGATCAGCCGGCAGTGTCGGACATTGACCAGTAGGCTGTTGGCACACAGAAAATCAGCCCCTAGGATAGGCTGTGAGGCTGTAGCCGTGCCGAAATCCCAAAAGAAGCGCTGACCGCCGAAACAGACTTCGACCCGCCGCTTTCAGAACGTTTGAATAGCTGCACCATTAGCCGCTATGAGGGGAAAACCGAGGTTCCCAGTCTGCGTGTCGAGCTTCGACGCCGGTAGAATGCTACACTGCGCCCCGGTGTCACAAAGGAAATGGCGGCCCGAGAGGGAATCGGTGATATAGAGGAGTTTCCCCGTAGAACCGACGGCCATCGCCTCCGCAGAACGCCCATTAGACTTGGTCATCCGTTGCCAGGGATGCTGCCTGTGCCTTCTTGGTTTTTTTTTTGTTGAAAAACTGCAGGGGGAACGGCAGCATCGTGCTTTCGCGCCAAAACGGGTGTGGTAGGAGCACCAGCCCGCTGTAGGAGAAGCCGGGACCGTGTCTGTGGGGGGTGGGCTCCTCGTGGCCATGCAGCACTGCTGGGTAACTGTGAAAATCTTATCGGCTTCGGCCGCAAGCTTGGCGCAGTCTGTAATGTCAGACCTGGCTAGGGCAGCCTGAACCTGTTCAGGCAGCTGATAGAGGAAAAGCTCCCGGAAGATGAAACATTCCATTTCAGCACCCAAGAGTGTGAGCATTTGGCTCATGAGCTCGGACAGTTTGGAGTCCCCGAGGCCGGGCAGCGTGATGAGACGTCGAGCACGCTCCGACTTTGATAGCCCAAAAACCTGAAGCAACCGCGCCTTAATTGCATCATACTTGCTGTCAGTAGGAGGACTACTGATGAGGCTGATGATCCGTGATGCAGTTGCGCTGTCGAGGGCGGAGACCACGTAATAATAATGGGTCTGATCCGCAATGATGTTCCAAATGGCGAACTGGGCTTCAGCCTGGATGAACCAGGCGTCTGGTTGTTGCTCCCAGAAATGTGGCAGTTTCAGCGTGACGGCGTTCGTGTCCATGTCGAATCTTCCATGAAAATCATTCGTAGAAGTCGGGGTCACCAATGTAGGAATGGAGGTTCTTATCAAAATGAGTGAGTTCGACTCAGGTAATTAAATTAATGAACTTTAATCAAAACAAACGAGTTTAAACTGGAAACTGCGAGAACACATCAATAACAGGCCTACTCTCCTTGAGGGCTCCACGAGGACTGATCCTCTGGTCAGGAGACTGATGTCATGATGTCATCACGTTCCTCCTGCCATTGGGGCATCACGTGACCAACGGCATGATGTCATCATGTTGAAACCGTGCTGTAAAGGTAACTAGGCATTGTACAGTCAAACAGTGTAAATAAAGGTACAGGCACAGACAGTAACTACATTGCTGTTAAAGGAATTATGTACAACCACTCTGAGTCCTTTGGTGGCTCCGCCACACCCTCTATATTCAAGTCAACATAATTCATATATACCACAAAAAGCAAGGGACCTAGTACTGAGCACTGCAGAACCCCACTGGAAACAGCCTTCCAGTCAAAAAACACCCATCAACCAGCACCCTCTGCTTCCTGTCTCCGAGCCAGTTTTGAATCCAACTTGACACTTTGCCTTGGATCCCATGGGCTTTTAACTTCATGACAATGTCTGCCATGTGGAACCTTATCAAAAGCCTTGCTAAATTCCATATACACTATATCAAACACACTACCCTCATCTACCCTCCTTTTTACCTCCTGAAAAAATTCAATCAAGTTTGTCAGACACGACCTTCCCTTGGACTCGGGAATTGGAGTACAATTTCAAAATTTGCGGATGACACCAAATTGGAGGGTGTCGTTAATACAGAGGAGGACTGTGACAAAATACAGGATGGCATTAATAAACTTGCAGAATGGGTGTGCAATTGGCAAATAAACTTCAAATGTGATGGCACACAGGGGAAAAAGAAAGAGTAGAAATACAGGAGCCATAGGGGATTGATAGTTAGGGGCACAGACAGGTTTTTCTATAACTGCAGACGTGATTACCCAAATGGTATGTTGCCTCCCTGATGCCAGGATAAAGATATCACTGAGCGGGTGCAGGACATTGTGTGAGGGGAACAGGCAAAATTCATGATCCATGTTGGAACCAATGAAATAGGTAGAAAAAGTGTTGAGGTCCCTCAGGCAGAGTTTCAGGAGCTGAGAAAAATATTAAAAAAGGCAGTAATCTCGGAATGACTCCCAGGGCCATGCTCTAGAGAGTATAGAAACAGAATGATAGTGCAGGTGGATGCATGGCTGGAGAAGTGGTGCAGGAGGGAGGGTTTCAGATTCCTGGGGCATTGGGACTGGTTCTGGGGGAAGGGGCACCTGTACAAGATGGACGGGTCACAGCTAAACAAAGCCAATGTTCTCGCCGAGAGCTTAACTCGTATTGTTGGGGAGGGTTTTAACTAATTTGGCAGGGGGAGGGGAATCAGGAACTAGAAGAAAGGAGCAGTAATGAGATCAGAGGGCAGAGAGATGTAAACAGCAGTAAAAATAGAAATACCCCAAAAATTGCAGGGATCAGATTGAGGAAAATATCAGAAGTGAGGAAGGAGGTATTAAATTGTATGTACGTCAATGTCGGCAGTGTAACTAATAAGGTTGGTGAGCTGCAGGCACTGGTTGCCACATGGGATTATGAGCTGGTTGCATTAACAGAGACATGGCTCAAACAGGCCAGGAATGGGTTATTAATATTCCTGGTTGCCAAGTATTCAGGAATGATAGAGGAGGAAAGGAGAGGAAGGGAGGTAACAGTATTGATTAAGGATGATGTTACAGCTCTAAATAGAAAGGATTTACTCAATGGTTCTAGATCTAAATCTATTTGGCTTGAGTTGAGGAACAGAGGGGGAGCTGTTACGTTGCTGGGAATGTTTTTATCGAATTCCAAACAGTGAGAAGGAGATGGGAAATTTCAAAGGCGTGTAACCAAAATAAAGTTGTAATATTAGGAGACTTTAATTGCCCGAATATGGACTGGGACAAACATAGTGCTAAGGGTTGTGAAGAAGAGGAATTTCTGATATGTGCATCAGAGAACTTTCTCGATTAATGGCCCAGAAATTCCGGTTGGAGGCTTCCCGCGGGCGCAAGCCCCCGACCTGTACTTAAGAAGCGCGCCTACCGTTAAGCTCTGGGCCCGCACTGAATTCCATTGCTGTGCCTGCTCCAGCTACCGGTGTGCAGGACACGCATATCCCGGGGGGTGCAGCTAGTTTGCAGCGTCCCTGGGATCACGTGGGCCATGGGGAGCCAATCAGAGCAGGGAATCTCCATTCATAGATTTGACAGGAAGGCCTGTCAAATCTATGAATATGATCAGCCCCTTAAAACCTAAGTAAAACTTCAAATACATTTTTTTTAAATCCCATTTTAAAAAATAACTATAAATTACATAAATTAACTATTTTAAACAAAAATTTAAATTTAAAAAAAAATTAAAGTTTTTAACGAGGCTAAAAATAAACTTAACTTTCTGTAAAGTATTTTAAAATGATAAACCTGTGGAAAATGTTTTTAATTTTACTTACTTCACCACTTACCTTGTTAAAAGCAGGTCTTGCACCTGCTTTTCCACGTGCAGCTGCTAGGGACTTACCCAGACTGAAAAAATGGGGAAAAAAGCGGAAGTTCGATGCCTACGCACTGCCTCTCTGGTGCACGTGGTTGACCTTCGAACCCCTTTCTTCAAGAACACAGAAGTTCTGGTTTCCAGCGCATGTGCAGTGCATGCGTGAAACCAGCACTTCCGTGGCCCTATGGGTGAGTACACAGCACGTACTCACCCATAGGGAACAGAATTTCAGCCCCATTATGTCTCCAGTCCAACAGGAAGGAAGCAGTGTTGGAGCTGGCTCTGGGAAATGAAGTAGGGCAGGTGAGTGTGTTACAGTCGGAGAGCATCTTGCTAACAGTGACCACAACAAAATTCGGTTTAGAGTAATTGTGGAAAGAGACCAGAAAATATCAAAGGTCAAAATACTCAACTGGGGAAGAGTTAATGTCAGTGATTTAACAAGGGGCCCAGCACAGGTGAAGGAAAGGTGGTTGCAGGGAAAGCAGTAACGGAGCAATGGAGGGCATCCAGGAAAGAGAGAGTTCAGGTACAAACTGGGCAGATCCCTTTGAAGGGGAAAGGTAGAGCATCCAAAGCTAACGTGCCCTGGATGACAAAGGAAATAAAAGTTAAAATAAAACAGAAAAAGGAGGCTTATGACAAACAAGGAAAATTATGGAAAGTACAGGAGGGAATTGAAAAAGTTAATACAGGAGGCAAAGAGAGGTTATGAGAAAAGATGAGCAGGCAACATTAAACTGAAACCTGAAACATTTTATAAACATGTAAAGTGTAAGCGGTTAGTTGGGCCTATTAAGGAAATCTTCATGTAGAGCAGAGGACATGACGAAACTATTAAATGAGTACTTTGCATCTGTCTTCACAAAGGAAGTGGATGATGAAGGTTACACTAAAAGAGGAGAGGGAAGTTATGGACAGGATAGTAATAGATAGAGAAGACGTATTCAAAATATTAGCTTTACTGAAAATTGGTAAGTCACCTGGTCCAGATGGAATGCATGCTAGTTTGCTGAAAGAATTAAAGGTAGAAATAGCAGAGGCATTGGTCACAATCTTTCACTTCTCATTGGATACAGGAGTAGTGCCGGATGATAGGAGGGTTGCTAATGTTATACTACTATTCAAGAAAGGGGAGAGAGATAAACCAGGAAATTATAGGTCAGTCAACCTAACATTGGTGGTGGGGAAGTTATTGGAAACCATTATAAGGAACAAAATAAACTTTCATTTGGAAAGGCATGGGTTAATCAAGGAGTTATTAAAGGTAAATCGTGCCTGACTAACTTGATTGAATTATTTGATGAGGTAACAGAGAAGGTTGGTCAAGGTAGTGCAGTAGATGTTGGTATATATGGACTTTCGGAAGGCATTCGACAAAGTGCCACGCAGGAGGCATGTTAAGAAGATGGCAGCCCATGGGATTAAGGGGAAAGTGGCGGTATGGATACAGAATTGGCTCAGTGACAGGAAGCAGAGGGTGGTGGTGGATGGATGTTTTTCAGACTAGGAGCTGGTTTGTATTGGTGTTCCCCAAGGGTCAGTTTTTGGTCCATTACTCTTTGCAATTTTTATAAACAACCTAGACTCGGGTGTAGGGAGCAGCATTATAAAGTGTGCAGATGATACGAAACTTGGCAATGCACTAGATAGTGAGGAGGATAGTTGTAGTCTTCAGGATGACAGAGACAGGATGGTGAAATGGGCAGAAGCACGGCAGATGGAGTTCAATGCAGTAAAGTGTGAAGTGATGCACTTTGGGAGGTCTAATATGGAAAGACAGTAACTGTAAATGGCACCATTTTGAAAAGTGCAGGTGAGCAGAGAGACCTCGGTTAATAATTTGGTTAAAAAAGCATCTGAGTTACTTGGGTCTATAAATAGAATATAAAAGCAAAGAGATCATTCTAGAACTTTGTAAATCACTGGTTCGGCCTCAGCTGGGGTATTGTGTCCAATTCTGGGCACCGCACTTCGGGAAAGATGTAAAGGCTTTAGAAAGGGTGCAGGGGAGGTTTACCAGAATGTTACCAGGGATGAGCGAGAGGTTGGAAAAGTGAGGCCTGTTCTCCTTGGAACAGAGATGGTGAACAGGTGACCTCATAGAGGTTTTCAAGATGATGAGAGGTTTTAATAGAGTAGATGGAGAAAAGCTATTCCCTCTGGCGAGTGGATCAATAGATTCAAAATCATTGGTGAAAGATCTCGAGGGGAGATGAGGAGAAATGTTTTCACTTGGAGAGTTGTGGGGATTGGGAACGCTCGAACTGAAAAGGTGGTGGAAGCTATTCCATCAATAATTTTAAAAGGGAGTTGGACGGGTTCTGGAGGATGAGGAACTGACAGGGTTACAGACATAAAGCGGGGTTGTGGGACTGAGCACGACTGATCTTTCTAAGAGCCAACAGAGGCACGATGGGCCAAATGGTCTCCTTCTGTGCTACAAGTTTCTATGATTCTATGATTCTAATATAAATAAGTGTGAGGTGGGACATCTTGATAGGAAGAATAAGGAGGCCACCTATTCATTAGAAAATGAGGGGGGAAATTGGGTTTCAGCCATTTTGGGGCACTAATATCGTCCGGGTGATATGAGTTCTAAATCAAGCGCTATGCACCTCTGTTAGGGTGCTAACATCAGGGAACGAAGTGCTGCCTCAGGGCGCTACTGAAGCTCAGGCCATGTCAATCACCTTGTACTCAAACAGACTGGCGACGTCCAGTTCTTAAAGGTAAAGGTCCATCAAGCTGCACAGCCTCACCCTGATCATTGCAGCCTTGAATCTCGGCCTGAATGCACCTATGTATATACCTCAACCATTTCTGATGGATACTCCGAGGCCCAGGGAGAGAGCTCGCCGGTTTAGCGACCAGGTATTGGTGGCTCTGGTTGGCGCTGTGCCAGTAAATACTGTGTCCCCCGAGGGTGACACTTCCGACACTGGGGCCACCCCTTCCCTGAAGGGGAGCAGGGGATTTGGATCTGATGTGGGAGAAGCTCCGGAACCCAGCGGGCTGCAGCAATGCCACGGGGAAAGAGAAACTCGGGGGCCATCTCGAGGGTGAGTGCTCACACGGGTTCTGCTGCACAGGACTCCAATGAGGACCTCGATATAGCGCCGATGAATACTCAGGCTCTGAGCATGCATACAGAGCTCATGGGTACAATGACAAGGGTGCCCGACAGCATGGATGCACTGGCTAGGAGCATAGAGGTGTCTGCCACCAGCACAGCTGTCATCTGTGCGCAAACCCTTGAACCGATCCTTACCTCATTGCAGAGGATGGTTGAATTGCAGGGAGACCGTGGGGAACCAGAGCCCATGCCGCGTGTAATGGGTGAGGTGGCAGGATCCATTGCAGCACAGGCCGAGGCAACGCAATGCCTTAGTGCTACAATCGAGTCATTGGCTGCTGCCATCCAGTCTCAGACTGCTCTCATGCAGTCTCAGATTGATGTCACGCAAGCACTGACTGCTGCCATCATCGCTGGGTCACCCACAGTCCACCGGGGATCTCATGGTGCCGCAGCAGGCCAGCAATCTGTGCTCAAGCAGATTTCTCCGGATGCTGAGGTGCTGCCCCGTGGGAGTGGCAGTGTGTCGGTCGAGCATGAAGGTGCTGTCCTCTCTCAGGATGACAGCATTCCTGCTCCCACCACTGCCACTTCCCCATTGCACTTGGCACGGCCTGTAACACAGCCAGCCCAGACTGCATTCGCCCATGCAGAGTTGGTGCAGTCTGCAGCCGGGCCCTCCAGGCCCAGAGCTGGTCGAGGCCGTCCTTCAAGACCATCTGCAGTCTCTGGATCCAGTATTCAGCAGTCTTCCACCAGCCTTGCTGCTGCCACTGGGGCCACATTACGGAGCAGTAGTAGGGTGGGAAGGGGGGAAGTGCGGAGGGGATGGAGATCACCCTCGAAGGGCGAAAAGGAAAATTTAGCCAATAAATGGGGGGAATGTTTGTGGGAAAGTTTGATTTTCATCTTAATATGTTGTTCACTGTGTTGACGCTTATCTCGATGTGGTAAGAACAAGCTTTGTTAGTTAATGAATTGTCGTGGTTGTTTGTTATTGTTTGTCCTGAATAAATAAGACACAGTTGGTCAGAAAAGTAATTTTTTTATTGAAACTTGACAACTTTGCTCATTTGACTCATTGGAGCTTTGCCCGGTAATAGGGGCTGCGGGATGCTTGTTCATCCCAGAAGCCATCTTCTCTGTCATTCATCAGAAGCGGTGTTTTATCAGGAGGTCACGAACGGCCCTTGCAGAGGCAACATTGGGCGCCTCCCGCCCATGTTACTACTGCTCATCCTCCTCTTCATCCTCCTCCTCCTCCTCCTTTCCCTCTTCCACCTCCTGAGGTGGTGCACCAATCCCTGGTGGCAATAGCTGGGTCCTCAATATTGTGAGGTTGTGAAGCATGCAGCACACAAAAATGAAAAGTGAGTCTCGCTCGGGAGACTACTGCAGGGCTCCTCCAGAGTGGTCCAAACACCAGAACCATTGCTTCAAGATGCCGATCGTCTGCTCAATGAGGCTCCTGGTGGTGCTATGGCTCTCATTGTATGCGAGCTCAGCAGGGCTGTTGGGGTTACGGAGTGGTGTCATCAGCCAGGTGCAGAGTGGATAATCCTTGTCCCCGAGGAGCCAACCATGAGGTTGGCACGGTGGTTGAAAGAGGTCTGGGACACCAGTCTGGTGCAGGATGAAATAATCGTGGCTGCTGCCAGGATAATGGGCACAGACCAACTGCACGTTCAGCGAGTGGAAGCCTTTGCGGTTTCGGAGCTGCATTTTCATGCAGTGCCCACAATGCCATGTGCCGTCAATGGCGCCCTGAACCATGGGGAAGCCAGCCACATTCGCATTCACGCTGTTTGTCCTAGGTCATGGGGAAAGAGATGTGCTCCTTTCCCCTTTTGTACAGAGCATTTGTGACCTCCCGGATGCAGCAATGGACAGCAAATTGGGAGATATTCGCTATGTCCCCAGTTGAAGCCTGGTAGGAGCCGCTGGCATAGACATTCAGAGTGACTGTCACCTTCACAGCCACTGACAGAGATGTCCTGGTCCTGTGCTGAGGCTGCAGATCTGGTTGCAGCAGGTGGCAGAGCTCAGTGACCAACTCCTTGCTGAAGCGCAGCCTTCGGAAACATTGCTCCTCAGGCAAATGAATGTAGGAGAATTGCTCCCGGAATAGCCTGGGTGGGTGAGGTCTCCTGTGCAGAGGCCTGTTCACCCTCCTCCCTCTGGCCACATTTGCCATTCTCTCTCTGCGCCTCTGCTGCCTCCGAAGGTGAAGCTGGAGGACAATGCCCCGAGTTAGTACCACCCCCATTTAATCTTCTAAATATGGTAAATATGAAGCTCAGAGAAATAAGAACCTGAAAAGTGTTGCTCAAGAATAGAACTCCTTAGGATAGCGTTAAATCTCTCCAGACGTCTTTCTCCCTCTCAACCTGCGTATGCCAAATATTTTGCCGACAAGAAAAAGCAGAAACGGCCGGCTTTAAATAGCGCTCCCCAGCTCCTTGCCAACTGCAAAATGTCCCCCTCTACCTGTCGTTCCTTGCAGCAGGCGCTAAGGCAGGGGGAGAGAATCAATTTCTGGTCCGGGGCGCTACCCAGGCATTGCACGCTTGGATGACCTCATGATCTCCGGGCGCAGGAGATCATGGCAGTAGTGTTTAGCGTCACTGCAAAGTGCCACGTCAATTTCACGGGTGGCGCTAAAATTGCCACGCTCAGGTGGTAAGTTGTCAGAGCCCCGTTAGCGCCCCCGCCCCCCGGAGCCTCTAACCAACCCAATTTTTCCCCCTTAATGGTGTAAAGGAACAGAACGATCTGGAGGTATAGCTGCACAAATCACTAAAAGGAGTGATGCAGGCTAGTAAGTCCAAACAAAGCACTGGAGAAGTGATGATAAACTTGTATCGAACCTTGGTGAGACCACACTTGGAGCACCGTGCACACCTGGTCTCCATATTATAATAAGAATATAGGCACTGGAGAAGGTGCAAAAAAGATTTACAAGGATAATACCAGAACATAGAAACAGAAACATAGAAAATAGGAGCAGGAGTAGGCCATTCGGCCCCTCGAGCCTGCTCCCCGATTCAATGAGATCATGGCTGATCATCCAAATTCAGTACCCGGTCCCTGCCTTCTCCCCATATCCCTTGATCCCTTTAGCCTCAAGAAATATATCCAACTCCTTCTTGAATATATTTAATGAATTGGCCTCAACTGCCTTCTGTGGTAGAGAATTCCACAGGTTCACCACTCTCTGGGTGAAGAAATTCCTCTTCATCTCAGTCCTAAATGGCTCACCCCTTGTCCTTAGACTGTGACCCCTGGTTCTGGACTCCCCCGCCATCGGAAACATTTTTCCTGCATCTAGTCTGTCTAGTCCTGTTAGAATGTTATAGGTTTCAATGAGATCCCCTCTCATTCTTCTAAACTCTAGCGAATATAAGCCTAATCGACTCAATCTCTGCATACGTCATTCCTGCCATCCCAGATATCAGCCTGAGAGGTTATACCTATCCGGAAAGGCTGAACAGGCTGGGGCTCTTTTTTCTAGAAAAGAGAAGACTGAGCGGCGACCTGAAAGAGGTCTTTAAGACAATGAAAGGATTCGATAGGGTAGATGTAGAGAAGATGTTTCCACTTGTGGGGGAGACCAGAACTTGGGGCCATCAATATAAGACAGTCACTAATAAATCCAACGGGGAATTCAGAAGAAACTTCTTTACCCAGAGAGTGGTGAGAATGTGGAACTCGCTACCACGGGGAGTGGTTGAGGCGAATAGCAGAGATACATTTAAGGAGAAGCTGGATAAACCCATGAGGGAGAAAGGAATAGAAGGCTATGCTGATGGGTGAGATGAAGAGGGGTGGGAGGAGGCTCGTGTGGAGCATAAACACCGGCACTGACTGGTTGGGCCGAATGGCCTGTTTCTGTGCTGTAAATACTGTGCAATAATATGTAATCAACTTGTCCTGCCACCTTCAAAAATTTGTGTACACTCACCCCGAGGTCTCTCTGTTCCTGTACACCCTTGAAAATTGTACCCTTTAGTTTATATTGCCTCTCCTCATTCTTCCTACCAAAATGCATCACTTCACACTTCTCTGCGTTAAATTTCATCTGCCACGTGTCTGTCCATTTCACCAGTCTGTCGATGTCCTCCTGAAGTCTGTTACTATCCTCCTCACTGTTTCCTACATTTCCGAGTTTCATATCATCTGCAAACTTTATGCCCTGTATACCCAAGTCCAGGTCATTAATATATATATCAAAAAGAGCAGTGGTCCTTGTAATAATATCAGCAAATAGTGATGATATTTGCCTGTTTGATTATCATGCCTTACCAGCATATTTGCCTGTTTGATTATTTATGCCTTGCCAGCAGAGGGCATGTGACAGAGGCAGAGTTTAGTTTTAGTTTCGTTTTAGATGGATCTCTAAGATGGTGTCTCCTGTAATGCTGTTAACTGAGTTGAACAAACTTTAGATTAAAAGACATTCTCTTTCATAAATGTCTCGTCATTGAACCCACAAAGAAATCAATACATGGTGTCAGAAGGGATTGAAAGAGATGAAGAGGAAAAATCTGTAGTTAAATCAGCTCTCCACATATTAGCAAGCCAAAAGAGAACATCCTTACTTACTGTGGTGATTATTTCCTATGTTTAATAAGAAGTATTGTGATTGGTGAATGGGGTGGTTGTTCTCTGTGTTAGTAAGAAGTATTGTAATTGGTTGTTTGTTTCTACCTTGAGATATATGCTGTAAACTCATTGGTAGTGGATGTCAGGTGATTTGTGGTGGCCATCTTAAATTCAGTTCTCTCCAGTCATGGTTGGAGACTGGTGTTGAAAGATGTTCTACTGGATTTTTAAAGTTAATAAAGCCTAGATTAGAAAGGCAAATCTATTCTTTATCTCAATTTATTAACTTTTTATCAGAATGGAGCGATATCTTCAACCAGAACGATTCAATGCTGACCCTAATTCTGCAGGAGTGGATGATAAATGGAAACATTGGTATTGTACATTTACAAACTTTTTGGGTGTGTTGGAACAAGAGTCTCTGAATAAGCTGAATATGCTGATCAACTACATTGCTCCGGATGTGTATAAGTATATTTTGGACTGTAAAACTTACGAATTGGCTTTTTCTACATTGGAGAAGATTTTTGTTAAACCAAAGAATGAGGTATTTGCACGTTATCTTCCATCTGCCCGTAGGCAGCAGGTGGGAGAACCTTTGGATACTTATTTACAAGCACTTCGGCACCTTAGTGCTAACTGTAATTATAAAGCCGTGACAGCCGAAGAATATAAGGAAGAATCGGTACGGGATGCTTTTATTAATGGACTACCGTCTAAATCAATTCGTCAGTGGTTGTTAGAAAATAAGACTTTGGATCTCAAGAGTGCTTTTGAGCAAGCTTCTACATTGGATATGGCTCAGAGAAGTTCGGATTCTTATGCTCTTTCTAATCGACCTGCGACTGTGGTTTCGGCAGTTCCGGACGAAAAGGAATTCGGTGGACTTAATGGGAGTGGTTTACTAGATCCTGAAACAGTTTCTACTTCGGCGGCTGTTGCCTCTAGGATTCAGAAGTGTTATTTTTGTGGGAACGTCCGGCATCCTCGTTTGAAGTGTCCTGCCCGGGAGGCTGTGTGTAGTAAATGTGGAAAGAGAGGTCATTATGCACGTGTTTGTAAATCATTAGGTTCAATTACCTCCTCTTCTGTGACTATTCAACCTGTAGAGAGGGCGTTTATTGCATCACTTTCTGCTGCATTTGCTCATGGCCTAAACAAAGCTATAGTTATGGCCCAAGTTAATGGGTTAGAAGTGAAGGCTCTCATAGATACGGGCAGTGCCGAGAGTTTTATAAGTCTTCAGTTTGCGAAGGAAAAGTGTTTGAAAATCTTGCCTGTTACTTATCAGGTGTGTGTGGCTCAGCCGACCCTTACTTCACAAGTAGCTGGTTGTTGCCTTGTGAAAATGATTCTTCTAGGTAATACGTATACTGATATACGCCTATCTGTTTTGCCTAATCTTTGTGCGGATATTTTGATTGGTCATGATGTGCTTAAATTACACGAGTCTCTCTGTCTTTCGTTTGGAGGGACTAAGCCACCCTTATCCATTTGTGGATTAACTTCTTTATCCATTTTTCCATTATCACTTTTTTCCAATTTGATGCCAGATTGTAAGCCAATTGCTACCAAGTCAAGAAGGTATAGCAGTCAGGATAGAGAATTTATTAATTCTGAAGTCCAACGTCTTTTATTGGAAGGAATCATTGAACCTAGTTGTTCACCTTGGCGGGCTCAGGTAGTTGTCACCACTAACGAGAGACATAAGAAACGAATGGTGATAGACTACTCTCAAACTATTAATAGGTATACTCAATTAGATGCGTACCCTTTGCCTAAGATTGATGAGCTTATCAACAAAGTATCTCAGTATAAGTTTTTTAGCACTATTGATTTAAAGAGTGCCTATCATCAGATTCCTATTGTTAAGAGGGATCAACCATATACAGCCTTTGAGGCTGGTGGAAAGCTGTATCAGTTTTGCCGAATACCATTTGGTGTTAGTAATGGTGTTGCTTGTTTTCAACGGGCAATGGATGCTTTTATAAGTGATAACTCTCTCTCTGACACCTTTTCATATTTAGATGATATCACGTTGTGTGGTAAATCAAGGGTGGAGCATGATTCTAATTTAGAAAGATACCTTCAAGCTGCGGAAAAAGTTGGTTTAACTTTTAATAAAGAGAAGTGTATCTTTTCGACTACTGAGGTAAATCTACTGGGGTACATTATCTCGGGAAATAAGATTAAACCAGATCCAGAACGTTTGCGACCATTGATCGATTTACCTTATCCTACTAATTCTAAGGCTTTGCAACGAGTTGTTGGACTGTTTTCTTACCATTCTAATTGGATTGCAAACTTTTCACAGAAGATCTGGCCCCTTATTCAGGTTACGACATATCCTCTATCATGGGAGGCCAGGACATGTTTTGATAATTTTAAAAAGGATATCTTAGGAGCAGTTGTGCATTCTATTGATGAGCAGGTTCCCTTTGTGATTGAGACGGATGCTTCTGATTTTGCAATTCGGGCTAATCTGAACCAGAATGGAAGACCTGTGGCCTTTTTCTCACGTACCTTGAACAATAGTGAAAAAAGACATTCTTCAATAGAAAAAGAGGCATATGCAATAGTAGAAGCACTGTGTAAATGGAGACATTATTTATCAGGGCGACATTTCACGTTGGTAACCGATCAAAAATCTGTGACCTTTATGTTTGATGTTAAACATTTTGGAAAGATCAAAAATGATAAAATAATGAGGTGGAGGATTGAGTTGGCATGTTACCATTTTGATATAGTTTATCATCCGGGGAAGGATAATGTTGCTGCTGATGCACTGTCGAGGGCTTATTGTTCTGTGATTCACGGAGATACACTTATTAATCTTCACAATGCCTTATGTCATCCTGGGTTTACGAGGATGATACACTTCGTACGCAGTAAGAATTTGCCCTTTTCAGTTGAAGACGTCAAGCGGATGACTTCATCATGTTCTATCTGTGCTCGGTGTAAACCGAATTTCTTTAAGCCTCAACGAGCTCATCTTATAAAGGCTACTTCTCCGTTTGAACGTCTGAGCATTGATTTTAAGGGGCCTCTTCCTTCAACGACTCAAAATCGATACATATTTACTGTTGTGGATGAGTTTTCAAGGTTTCCTTTTGCTTTTCCTTGTGCAGATGTATCAGCTGCTACAGTTATCAAATGTCTGACTCAACTTTTTGTCATCTTTGGGATGCCTGCGTATATCCATTCGGATCAGGGAAGTTCTTTTATGTCTTCCCAGTTGAAGGAATACCTTCAGAGTCGGGGAATTTCTACTAGTAGAACTACCCCGTATAACCCCCAGGGTAATGGACAGTGTGAACGATACAATGGGGTGATCTGGAAGGCAGTTATGTTGGCTTTGACATCCCGGAACCTTAAGAATACACAGTGGGAAATGGTACTGCCTGATGCCCTGCATTCCATTAGATCATTGCTTTCAACGGCTACTAATGTGACCCCCAATGAAAGGCTCTTTAATTACCCATGGAGATCTACTACGGGATATTCAGTACCTTCATGGCTTACTATGCAGGGACCTGTGCTGCTTCGACGCCATGTTAGATTGTCAAAATATGATCCTTTAGTGGAGGAGGTGGAGCTGTTGGAGGCAAATTCCCAATATGCTCATATTCGATTTCAAGATGGGAAAGAAAGTACTGTTTCAATTAAAGATTTGGCTCCTTGTGGTGGCCAGCCCTCTTCTGAGGATACTAATAATAGTCACGATTCAGATAATGTGGATGTTGTTATAGATACTACGAGTATTTCCAATCCTACTGCAGATAATTATACTTCTATTAGTCAGCCTTTGATGGATGTTCATGACCGTCCTAGTTTACTTCCTGATGGGATTTCCAATCCGGAAACCGTTGATAATCGGGATATGGATAGCCTTCCTGCAGAAGATACTTCGGTGTCTCCGGGTGTGGGAGGGCAAGGAACTTCACCAAGGTTAAGAAGGTCGACACGAACAAGATATCCGGTCGACCGATTGAAAATGGACTTTTAAATTGATAGTAATGTTTTAACATTGTTGAAATATTATATTTGTATTTTAGTTGTAAATAAATTAATTATAAATTGTAAAGGTTGTTTTAGGTTGGAGCATGTTTTAAAAGGAGGGGTGAATGTGGTGATTTTTTCCTATGTTTAATAAGAAGTATTGTGATTGGTGAATGGGGTGGTTGTTCTCTGTTTTAGTAAGAAGTATTGTAATTGGTTGTTTGTTTCTACCTTGAGATATATGCTGTAAACTCATTGGTAGTGGATGTCAGGTGATTTGTGGTGGCCATCTTAAATTCAGTTCGCTCCAGTCATGCTTGGAGACTGGTGTTGAAAGATGTGCTACTGGATTTTTAAGGTTAATAAAGCCTAGATTAGAAAGGCAAATCTATTCTATATCTCAATTACCATTGGAGAATAGCTAACAAAGTGAAAAATGGAAGGTTTACACCCACCGGCGAAGCTTCAGTTGACAGGTAATGCGGCTGAAAATTGGAGGAGGTTCAAACAACGTTTGGAGTTGTATTTAGCAGCATTCGGAGCTGACGAGAAAAGTGATAAAATGAAAGCGTCAGTGTTCTTACATGTCATGGGTCATGAAGCGCTGGAGGTGTATAATAACTTCACATTCGCTGCTGATGGAGAAAAAATGAAGCTGGATAAAATAATGGAACAGTTTGAGGCCTACTGCATACCTAAACGTAACGTGACATTTGAGAGGCACAGATTTTTCACATGTGTACAGAAAACGGGAGAGACTATTGATCAGTATGTGACTGAACTGAGAAACAGAAGCAAAACGTGTGAATTTGGGGGACTGACAGACTCGCTGATAAAAGACAGACTGGTGTGTGGTACTCCAGATACTGGTCTAAGGGGAAGACTGTTAAGAGAGCAAAATCTAGGCCTGGGAAAAGCCATAGCACTGTGTAGGGCTACAGAGACTGTGACGTCGCAGGCAAAAGAGCGGTTCAGTGACAATTGCTGCAACGTGGATGCAGTGAGAAAGAACGGACACAAACCGTTTAACAAAAAGAGTGCCAATGTGAAAAAAGAGGCGTGGCCAGTGAACAAAAATGAAAGGGGCAATCGAAAGTCATGTAGTCGATGCGGTACACAGCATCCACCAAGAAAGTGTCCAGCATATGGTAAAACATGCAATAGTTGCAACAAAAACAACCATTATGCCCGTTGCTGTAAGAACCAAGCGCAACCAAGCAAGGTCCAAGCAGTAGATGAAAGCGGGATAGAGGAGTTCTATGTGGATGTTGTGTCTGAAAACAAAAAAGAAGAAAGAGACTGGATGTTGACACTAAAAGTGAATGACATACACATTCCATTTAAATTGGATACTGGAGCACAAGTTAATGTGATATCAGAGACTGATTTTAAGAAAATTAGACCCAGACCAAAGATACATGGAATAAAAGTGAAAGTGACAGGATACTCAGGTACTGATATACCAGTGAAAGGAAGATGCATTGTCAAAGTGACACACAAGGACAGAGAGCACACGCTAGCATTAATCGTGGTGCCAAAGGATGTGCAGGCCATACTAGGTTTAATAGCCTGTGAGAGACTGAACCTGGTAAAGAGAGTCCTCATTGTGGAAAGTGAAGGAGAGACAGTCTATGATGAACTCATGAAAGAGTACAACGACCTATTTCAGGGTCGAGGCTGCCTTCCAGGTGAACACACGATCAGAGTAGATAAAAGTATGCCAACGGTCATACATCCATGCAGAAAAGTTCTGTTTGCTCTTCAAAAGCAACTGAAGGCAGAGTTGGACAGGATGGAAAGCTGAACGTGATTCAGAAGATATATGAGCCAACTGAGTGGGTGAGTTCCCTTGTCGTTGTGGACAAAAAGAATGGAAAGATCAGAATTTGCCTGGATCCAAGAGATCTAAACAGAGCAATAAAGAGAGCGCACTTCAAGCTTCCTACACATGAGGAAATCATGTCACAGTTTGCAAACGCAAAGTATTTCAGCAAGTTAGATGCATCATCAGGATTTTGGCAGATGAAACTGGACGAGGCAAGTTCAAGACTGTGCACGTTCAACAGTCCATTTGGCAGATACAGATTCCTAAGTTTACCATTTGGCATTGCCTCAGCTCCTGAAGTGTATCACAAAACTATCCATATGATCTATGAGCACCTGGAGGGAGTTGATACCTCAATGGATGACATCATAGTATGGGGAACCACGAGAACTGAGCATGACGAGAGACTGAAAAAAGTGCTGGAAGCAACAAGGAAAACAAACCTGAAGCTGAATAGAGAGAAATGCCAGCTCGGGGTGACAGAACTGACATTCGTGGGAGATATCCTTAGCAGTGAGGGCATCAGACCAGATCCCAGAAAGGTGTCCACCATTGAGAATATGCCAAAGCCACAATGCAAAAAGGACGTGCAGAGGTTTAATGGAATGATCAACTACATGGGTAAATTCATATCCAACTTCTCAGAAAAGATGGCGCCACTGAGACGACTAACTGAAAAGAATATAGAATGGGAATGGAATCATGAGCATAAGTCATGGAGCAATCTAAAGAAACTGCTCACAGAGGAACCAGTTCTGAGGTTTTATGACCCAACGAGACCCATCAAGATATCATCAGATGCATCACAGAGTGGGCTCGGTGCCGTTCTTCTGCAAAAATATGACTACTGGCAACCTATTGCATATGCATCGCGCTCAATGACAGACGCGGAGACGCGATGTCCACAAATAGAAAAGGAGCTGCTCAGCATCACATACGCCTGTGAAAGATTTCACCAGTTTGTGTCAGGACAAGCAATCAGTGTAGAGGCTGACCATAAGCCCTTGATTGCATTGTTCCAAAAGCCACTAAATGGATGTCCGCTTAGAATACAAAAAATGATGATCAGGCTGCAACGCTATACACTGACTGTTGCGTACACAGCGGGTAAGCTGATGTATACAGCAGACACGTTGTCCAGAGCTGTTGACCCAAGTGAGCCCACAAACACCAAAGCGGATGAAAAAGTGAACGCCTACGTGGACATGATCACAAGTGCACTGCCCATAGCAGATGCAAAAATGGAGCTCATAAAGACTGAGACAAATAAAGATGAAACACTGAGACGACTGAGAAAAAGCATCTTGGATGGATGGCCCAACATGAAGCAAGACTGCTCACCTGACATGGCAGAGTACTGGAACTGCAGGGCGGAACTATCAGTGGTCGAAGACATCATCTACAAAGGAAGTAAAATAGTTATCCCAAAGAGTCTGAGAAAAGAGATGCTAAAAAGGATCCATGGAGGACATCTGGGAATTGAAAAGTGTAAGAAAAGAGCACGAGAGATGATGTACTGGCCACGAATCAACCAAGATGTGACAAATGAGGTGTCGAACTGCACAATATGCCTGAAATATCGAGCAAGCAATCCGGTAGAACCACTAAAGCCACACCCAGCACCAGACAGGCCTTACCAGAAGGTAGGCACTGACCTATTCGTATATCAAGGGAAGGACTATCTTGTAGTCACAGACTATTACTCCCTGTATCCAGAGGTTTGTAGACTGTTTAGCACCACTGCAGATGCTGTGATAACATGTATGGAAGCCATATTCTCCAGACATGGCGTGGCAAGCGAGGTCTTCACAGACAACGGGCCCCAGTTTTACAATGCAAGTTTCCGACACTTTGCCAAAGAGTGGGACTTTGTCCACACAATGTCAAGTCCTCACTTTCCACAGTCCAATGGACTAGTGGAAAAATCGGTCCAGACAGTGAAAAGACTGATGTACAAGGCAAAGGACAGTGGAACTGACTTCTACCAGAGCATGCTTGTATACCGCACAACGCCGCTCGAGTGTGGTATGTCACCAGCCCAACTCCTTATGGTACGTCTGCTAAGGTCAAACCTACCCATCCCGGAGAACCTCCTGAAAACAAAAGAGAGGAGAAAGTGAGGAAGTTCAAAGAGCAACAGAAAGAAAAGCAAAAGTACTACTATGACGGAGGAACACAAAACCTACCTGAACTCCACACTGGTGACCAAGTAAGGTTCAAAGACAAAACAAACATATGGACTCAGAAGGGAACTGTCCTGAGTGAAGTCCAACCAAGACCATACACCATTCAGGCAGATGAGGGTGCTGTTCTGCGAAGAAATCGTCGGGATCTTCTCATGGGACCAGCCACAGCAGGTCAAAAGACTGATACTGTTGAACAACCTGATCACACAGCAGGTCAAAAGACTGATACTGTTGAACAACCTGATCACACAGCTGAGAAACCATCATCTGAGGCAACAACTCAGATTCAAGGACAATCAATCAGAAAATCCTCAAGACACGTGAAGCCTCCTGAGAGACTCATTGAGCAAGTTTAAGGACTCTTGTTATAGTGTATTTACATATTTCATGTGAACACACAAAACAAGGTTAAAAAACCTTGATAATGATAATGATAATGTAAGTTCATTAAGTGTTACAGTTAAAATGCAGAGTAATACAAAGAAAACATGTTGTTAGATAAAAGTAAAATACTTCTGTTTTAAGAAAGGGAGATGTAATGATATCAGCAAATAGTGATGATATTTGCCTGTTTGATTATCATGCCTTACCAGCATATTTGCCTGTTTGATTATTTATGCCTTACCAGCAGAGGGCATGTGACAGAGGCAGAGTTTAGTTTTAGTTTCGTTTTAGATGGATCTCTAAGATGGTGTCTCCTTTAATGCTGTTAACTGAGTTGAACAAACTTTAGATTAAAAGACATTCTCTTTCATAAATGTCTCGTCACTGAACCCACAAAGAAATCAATACAGTCCTAATACCAGCCCCTGGGGAACACCACTGTACACTTCCCTCCAGTCTGAAAAACAACCGTTCACCACTGCTCTCTGATTTTTGTCCCTTAGCCAATTTTGTATCCATGCTGCCACTGTCCCTTTAATCCCATGGGCTTCAAATTTGCTCTCCAGTCTATTGTCTGCCACATGTAAGAAGCTTTATAAATCCAAGTCGTTCCCTTCGACTAACTTAAACTACAGGCTTTCATGGTACGGGTGATCATATCACGCATCTGTGTCCAAGGCTACCTGACCTAATCGGCTTCCATTTATTTATTTGAGTTTAGTATCCATTCTTTCTCTCAGTAACTGTACTGTGTGATTACCTGCTGTGGCTGAAATCTGTTGATGGGGGATCATCAGGATTGCTGGAGTCGGCTTTTGTCTTCGTATCTTAAAGTGCAAGAAAAGGACTTTCAGTTTTCCTGTCGATTTGTTTGAATTAATATTAAGCGACAGAGAGGGCTAAAAATTCGTTTGCGTACTACCCGTTGTTTGGGCGCTGTGAGTGGTGAATTGGCGCGAAAATGGCGTCCAAGCAGTGTGCACACACTTCTGTTGTGGGCCGTGTCAGACACCATTTTGGTGAGGGGATTAGTGTTGGTGCTGGAAGTATGCAGAGTAGACAGTTCGTGACGTCAATCCACGTGTAATGCTGATTTTGCACCACCGCTGCCGTTTTCGGCTTCAATCCCTTAAACTCGCACAGCTGAATTTGCATTCAGCAGCAGGAAGGACCCCACACCAGCACTATTTAAAGGGATCATAACCTACTATCAGGTCAGTTGTTGATTGATTTCTATTAGCTGTTGTTGAATTTGTAGAAGTGTTTGGTGCTTTTTAGACATCATTAAAGTTGCCTAAACCTACATGGAGAAGTGTAGTCACTGTTGTAATGTAGGAAATGCAGAAGCCAATTTGCGCACAGCAAGCTCCCACAAACAGCAATGTGGTAATGACCAGGTAATCTGTTTTTTCAATGATGTTGATTTGGGGATAACTATTGGCCAGGACACCGGGGAGAACTCCGCAGCTCTTCTTCGAAATAGTGCCCTGGGATCTTTTACGCACACCTGAGAGAGCAAATGGTGCCTTTGTTCAATGTCTCATTCGCAAAACGGCACCTCTGACAGTGCGGCACTCCCTCAGCACTGCACCAGAGTGTCAGCCTCGACTTCTGGGCATGATGACAAAATGAGCTTTGTTACAAAAAGGAAAAATATGATTGTGACTAGCTTGCCACATGGCAAATTTTAATGGGCTTCCTTGTTTTCTCCTCCTTTTCCTCATGGGACTGACTCTCACTGGGCTGTGGTTTGATGGGTACCCTGCCTTCTCCAGATCGCTGCTGTGTGGTTTTAATGGTTCCAGTAACCCCTCTGGAAAGCACCATCTCTTGCTGGGGTATGGTTTTGTCGGTGCTAGCGCCTTTTCCTGAGGTGCCAGCTCCCCAGAGGACAAGGTCGCATACACGTTTTGCAGCACAGGACTCAGATGAGGACATTGATGGGGCAGCCTACAGAGCAAAGCTGATGGGTAGGCAGAACAAAATACGTGGTGCATTGGCAGAAAGCCTGAATTCAATGTCAAGGAGCATGGAGGAGTCCAGCTCCAACCTCGCACAGGATTTTGCACAGAGCTTGGTGCCCATCCTTTCCAGCGTGGAAGGGGTCGTCTTCTTTCATCTGGTAGTAGCTAGGCAAATCAAATGTCCATATCAAAATCAGATATCCAGGCCAAAGCTTCCGGTGTCACAGCGTGGACATCTGGTAGGCTGCCTGAGAATTTCCTCTGAGGGCAGTGCTTAATGATTTGTTCCAGGGTCTGATTAGGAGCTCCACAGTTGCATGATCGGGATGCTTTAATCTTCCATCGATGGAGAAGGTGGCAGGGGTGGGCAGATCCATTGGCGCACTCATGGACTCAACCATGATGCACTGTCTGATGACCGATGTCTCGGCTTCCATTGCAGCACAAGCAGACACAACCCAACGTCTGAGTGTTGCCACGCAAGTTCAGACTGCCACCATTGTGGCTGAGTTTACCAGTGTTGGAAAGGGGCTTGCAGGGTCTCACAGCAGTCCAGCAATCTGTCCTCCAATAGATGGCTAGGAATGCTGAGGCGCCACCCCAGGGGAGTGGCAGTGGCTCCGTGGAGCAAGGATCTGCTGTCCTCTCTGGATGACAGTCTTCATCCTCCCACACCTGCCACTCAGCCAGTGCCCTTGCTGTTGCCTGTCAGCCAGCCAGCCCAGACTGCTGCCGCCCAGGCCGAGATGGTGCAGTCTACAGCTGGGCCTTCTAGGCCCAGAGCTGCTTGAGGTTGTCCTGCAAGGCCATCTGCAGTCTCCCCCATGGACACTCAGCAGCTTCCACCAGCAATGCTGCAATCACTGGGGTAGGCAAGGGAACAGAACTGACAGACACGAAGGAAATGCACAAGGTTGATTTGTTGACTTATGAATGAAATATTGCAATGGTTTGATTCATCAAATTGGTTTGAAATGTTTGTTTTGTGGTGGAATTTATTTTAGCATTGTGGCCAAGAGGACGCTGTGATGGTCAGTAACAGAGAGAAGGTAAGGTGTGGGACTGCGGGTGAAAGGGGAATTAGGGTTGTGTTCACTGATACCGCAGTCGGATCAGTCGATCATGGACAGGCCAGGCAGAAAGGGGCTGTCTGAGTTACAGGGTAGAATCCAATGGAGGGGTTCGAGTGGTTTATATATAGAATAACAGATACCCGGGAGTGAGTTACAGGCTGGAATCTAATTGAGGGGTTCACGGGGCTTATATATAAAATAACAGATACCCGGGAATGAGTTACAGGCTGGAATCCAATGGAGGGGTTTGGGGGGTTTATATATAGAATAACAGATACCCAGGCGTGAGTGACAGGCTGGAATCTAATCGAGGGGTTCGGGAGGGGGGTTATATAGAATAACAGATACCCAGGAGTGAGTTACAGGCTAGAATCTAATCGAGGGGTTCAGGGGTTTATATATAGAATAACAGATACCCGGGCGTGAGTGACAGGCTGGAATCTAATCGAGGGGTTTGGGAATTTATACATAGAATAACAGACACACGGGAGTGAGTTACAGGCTGGAATCTAATCGAGGGGTTCGGGGGGTTTATATATAGAATAACAGATTCCCGGGAGTTAGTTACAGGCTGGAATCTAATCAAGGGGTTCGGGGGGTTTATATATAGAATAACAGATTCCCGGGAGTTAGTTACAGGCTGGAATCTTATCGAGGGGTTCAGGGGGATTAGATATAGAATAACAGATACCCGGGAGTGAGTTACAGGCTAGAATCTAATCGAGGTGTTCGGGGGGGGGTTATCTGTAGAATAACAGATATACCGGGAGTGAGTTACTGGCTGGAATCTAATCGAGTGGATCGGGTGGTATATATTTAGAACTAGCTGGAGTGCCCGGCGGTGCCGAGGATTTTTTGAGGGCATGTTGTTATGAAAAAAGTAGAAATAATTTTTGTATATATATATAAATGAGTTTGTCTGCCGGTCTGTCTGTGTGGGAAGGAGAGAGAGAGAGAGAGGGAAAGAGAGAGAGGGAAAGAGAGAGGGGGAAGGAGGGAGAGAGAGGGGGAAGGAGGGAGAGAGAGGGGGAAGGAGAGAGAGAGAGGGGGAAGGTGAGAGAGAGAGGGGGAAGGAGAGAGAGAGAGGGGGAAGGAGAGAGAGGGGAAAGGAGAGAGAGAGAGGGGGAAGGAGAGAGAGGGGGAGGAGAGGGGGAGGGGAGGGTGCGGAGGGGAGAGGGGGAGAAGAGGGGGGAGGAGAGAGGGGGGGAGGAGAGGGGGGAGGAAGAGGGGGGAAGAGAGGAGGGGGGTAAGAGGGGGGTAAGAGAGGGGAGGGGGGAAGAGAGGGGGAAGAGAGAGAGGGGGAAGAGGGGGGAAGAGAGGGGGGAAGAGAGGGGGGGAGAAGAGAGAGAGAGAAAAAGGGAAGGAGAGAGAGAGAGAGGCGGAGGTGGGGGGGAGGGGGGCAGGAGGGGTGGGGAGGGGAGGACGGGAGGGGGAGGGTGAGAGAGGGGGGAGGGAAAGAGGGAGGGAGGAGAGAGAGGGGAGAGAGTGGGGGAGAGAGGGGGGAGGGAGGAGAGAGAGGGGGGAGGGTCAATGGTAGGTTCATTGGAGACCTCCTAGGAAGATCGACCTATTGCTCACCTCTTGGCTGCAGCACCGTAGCCTATATGATTACGGAATTGGACCTATCCTCTTTCAGAGCGTTCACAGTCAAACCACAAACAACACTGTCAGACCACAGTCAAATTACTATGTATCTTAAAAAGACAGAAACAACCAACACAGAAACACAACCCAGTAAGCTGTACAACACCAAAAAATCGTACAGATGGGCCAAAAACAGCACGGAAAAATACCAGAAAGCAATTAGCAATGAATCAACTCAAGCTCTCTTGGACACCTTTCTGGATAACATATACACTCACAATAAAGAAGGCGTAAACCGGGCAGTGAATAACCTAAACAATATTGTTGATAATTTGGCAACAAGGTCAAACTTGAAATCTCGCAAGAAAAAACCCAAAACAAAAAACTATGAAGAATGGTTTGACCCAGATTGCCATAACATGAGGAAAAAACTTAGAAAAATATCAAACCAAAAACACAGACATCCAGAAAATGAGGAATTATGCCTTACTTATTGTCAGACACTAACATAGTACAGAAACACACTCAGAACCAAAAAAGAGCAGTATATTAAGAATACACTCAGCTCCATTGAGGAATCCATTGATTCCAATTGTTTCTGGGACAACTGGAATACATTACACAAAAAACAACACAACGAATTAGCCATTCAAAATGGAGACACATGGGAAAACCACTTTGAAAAATTATACCAGAAAAACAAACTAAGGCCAGAGCAACACCAAATATGCAAAAAACTGTAAAAGCTCGAAATGGCCATAAAGATAACCAAAACCCGCTAGACTCCATAATAACAGAAAAAGAACTATTTGAAAAACTCAAGGACCTGCGACCAGGAAAAGCTTGCGGGGCAGACAGCATACTAAGCGAGATGATTAAACACACAGACGATAAAATGAAACTGGCTATCCTAAAACTCTTCAACTTGGTGCTGAGTGTCAGTTACTTCCCCGATATCTGGAACAAAGGACTCATAACGCCCATATACAAAAGTGGGGACAAAGTCGACCCAAATAACTATCGAGGCATCTGTGTAAACAGTAACCTGGGGAAGGTATTCTGCAGTATCATAAACAAAAGACTTATAAACTTCCTTGAGGAGCACAATGTCTTGAGTAAAAGCCAAATTAGATTCCTGCCAAACTATAGAACATCAGATCATATCTTCACCCTACAGGCCCTAATTGACAAACACGTTCATCAAAACAAAAGCAAAATCTACGCATGCTTTATAGATTTCCAGAAGGCTTTCGATTCCATCTGGCACGATGGTTTATTCCTGAAATGTATCGAAAACGTGGTAGGGGGAAAAACATATGATGTAATTAAATCAATGTATACAAACAACAAATGTGTAGTTAAAATTGGAGACAAACAAACAAAATACTTCCCACAGGGGCGGGGGGTGATGCAGGGCTCGCCAGTCTCACCGACACTCTTTCATATTTACATAAATGAATTGGCAAAACTACTTGAACAATCTACAGCACCCGGCCTCACCCTATATGAATCCAAGGTTAAATTCCTCCTCTATGCAGATGACCTGGTTCTGCTGTCACCAACTAAGGAGGGTCTACAGCAGAACCTGAATCTGCTGGAGTCGTACTGCCAGACTTGGGCCCTGACAATAAATCCCCAAAAAACCAAAGTCCTTGTGTTCCAGCAAAGATCCAGACATCAGGGACCCAAAATAAATTTCACACTAGGAACAACCAAAATTGAACAAACCACTAACTACACATCCTTGGCTTAAAAATCAGTTCTTCGGGAATTTCCATCTGGCTGTGAATGAACTGAAAGAGAAAGCAAGAAGGGCTTTCTATGCCATTAAAAAATCAATCCAAATAGAAATCCCAATTAGCATTTGGCTCAAAATTTTCAAATCAGTAATTGAACCAATTGAACCTCTATGGCAGTGAGGTGTGGGGACCGCTAACACAAAAAGAATTTGCAAAATGGGACAAACACCCAATTGAGATCCTACATGCAGAATTGTGTAAAAGTATCCTCTGGACTCAAAGGAAAACTGTAAACAATGCATGCAGGGCAGAACTAGGCCAATATCCATTAATAATCACTATCCAAAAAAGAGCCACCAAATTTTGGAAACACCTGGAAATGAGCAAACCCCAATGCTATCATCACGAAGCCCTGAAATGCCAAGAGAGGACCATAAAGAAGAATACCCTCAGTCAACTAGTCCTGGGACTCAGTGAAGTAACTAGTAACACTACTAACAATAACTAGCCCCAGGACAGTGACAGCGTAACACAAATAATTCGACCCAACACAAATCGTCGCTAAGCAAAAGGAAAAATATCTGTCATATTCGGCAGAAACAAAAAAACCCAAAGCAAACTCAATTGCTACTTGGCCCTAAACAGACAATACAACATGGCTGATTACCTGACCATGGTAAAGGATAGCAAACTGAGAAAAACCTTGACAATGTACAGAATTAGTGAACATAGCCTGGCGATCGAAAAAGGTAGACACAGGCAGACCCAGCTACCAAGAGAGGACAGGATATGCTCTCACTGCAGTCAGGGAGTGGTGGAGACAGAGATGCACTTCCTCACAGCTTGTAGAAAATATCAGGGCATAAGGGAGAATTTCTACCCAAAATTCACAAAAATATGCCCGGAATTCAGAAATTTGAATGACGACCAAAAACTCCCATACCTACTAGGGGAAGAGAGAAATTGTGTAACACTAGCGGCACACTATGTTACAGCTTGCCATAAACAGAGGGCCAACCACTAAATATAAGAAAAGAGTATATATAAATTATATGAATGTATATTTATACGCTCAGAGATATATCTGTTTATACACTGTAAGGATAGTTCTGTATTTTTGTGTACAAACATGAATGTTTTTCGATGCTTTGGCAATATAAGATGTAACTTGTCATGCCAATGAAGTGATTTGAATTGAATTGAATTGAATTGAATTGGGAGGCGAGAGAGGGGGGAGGGAGGAGAGAGAGGGGGGAGAGAGAGAGCGGGTGGGAGTAGAGAGAGGGATTCTAGCCATGGTGATCCGGAGGCTCCGTGGGTGGTGTAGCGGCTCAGGCCCAGCACGAGAGACCCCAGGTGAGCTCCCGCTGTGGCCGGCTGCCGCGCCGCTCCCCTGCTCTCTGTTGCTGTGCCGCTCCCCCGCACTCTGTCACCGCGCCGCTCCCCCGCTCTCTGTTTCAGACTGAGCGGTTGTCAGGCCCGGCCAGAGTGACCCCAGCTCACCTACTGAGTTTTGCTGGTGCAGATTTTCTTTCCTGCCATGGCTGTGCTCTGCAGCAGTGATCTCTTTTCACGCCCCCTCCCCTCGTTTCTCTGTGGATGTGTTTTCTTTGTGATGGCGACAATATTTTCTTCTCAGTTAGCGAACAATGGATAAAAACACTGAAATGGCGCATGCCAGAACTACTTCAAATTCGTTGGCATCAGTCGCTTCCATACATAAATATATTCAGTATATATTACATTTGTCAGCTTGGCTGAATAGGTACCTCTCTTCCCTCGAAGTCAGAAGGTTCTAGCAGTAAAAAAATGGCGGCCATGTTTGAGGAGGCTGGAGGATTAGGCCCATCTACACACACAATGAAACGCCCATCGTGACACACCGATTGGTCAACCATCAGGTCACTCAACTGTAGGATTGGTCAACCATCACGTCACTCAACGCTATTCCCTGTAGGATTGGTCAACCATCACGTCACTCAACACTATCCCCTGTAGGATGCCTGCCCACACACGCAATGAAATGCCCCCCCGTGACACACCGATTGGTCAACCATCACGTCAGTCAACGCTATCCCCTGTACGATTGGTTAACCATCACATCATTCAACACTAATGAGCAGAGTTGTCCCTTTTTTGAATGTTTTTCTTTACTGTCCGAACAATTTTTGTCGGACCAAAAAGTAAATATGCCTATGACACTTCCATAATCATAAGCTTTCTTCTGATCTAACATATGTGTAAGTACGCTCTATAACTTTTGAGTTTATAGAGGACATAAAGACAGACAGACAGAAGGATCATTTTACATATTATACTAGCTGGGGAGCCCGGCGGGTGCCGAGGCATTTTGAGGGCATGTTGTTGTTGGAAGAGAGAGAGGGAGCACTGGGGGGAAGAGAGAGAGGGAATGAGAGAGAGAGAGGGAATGAGAGAGAGGGAAGGAGAGAGAGAGAGAGAGGGAAGGAGAGAGAGAGAGGGAAGGAGAGAGAGAGAGGGGGAAGGAGAGAGAGAGAGAGAGATGGAAGGAAAGAGAGAGAGAGATGGATGGAAGGAGAGAGAGAGAGGGAAGGAGAGAGAGGGAAGGAGAGAGAAAGAGAGGAAAGGAGAGACAGAGAGAGAGAGGGAAGGAGAGAGAGAGAGGGAAGGAGAGAGAGAGAGAGGGAAGGAGAGAGAGAGAGCGAGAGATTGGGAGTGTGAGAGAGAGATTGGGAGTGTGAGAGCGAGAGAGATGGGAGTGAGAGAGATTGGGAGTGAGAGAGATTGGGAGTGAGAGAGAGAGAGAGATTGGGAGTGAGAGAGCGAGATTGGAGTGAGAGAGAGAGAGATTGGGAGTGAGAGAGAGAGAGATTGGGAGTGTGAGAGAGAGAGAGATTGGGAGTGTGAGAGAGAGAGAGATTGGGAAATGTGAGAGAGAGAGAGACTGGAGTGTGTGAGAAAGAGAGACTGGGAGTGTGAGAGAGAGAGAGTTTGGGAGTGTGAGAGAGAGAGTGATTGGGAGTGTGTGAGAAAGAGAGACTGGGAGTGTGAGAGAGAGATTGGGAGTGTGAGAGAGAGAGTGATTGGGAGTGTGAGAGATTGGGAGTGTGAGAGAGAGATTGGGAGTGTGAGAGAGATAGAGATTGGGAGTGTGAGAGAGAGAGATTGGGAGTGTGAGAGAGAGATTGGGAGTGTGAGAGATGATTGGGAGATTGGGAGTGTGAGAGAGAGATTGGGAGTGTGAGAGAGAGAGAGATTGGGAGTGTGAGAGATTGGGTGTGTGAGTGAGTGAGAGGATTGGGGTGTGAGAGAGAGGTGGGGTGTGTGAGTGAGAGATTTGGGAGTGTGAGGTGTTGGATTGTGTGTGTGAGTGGGAGTGGGTGTGAGTGAGTGGAGTGTTGGGTGTGGTTGAGTGGGTGGGTGGTGTGTGTGGTGAGTTTGGGTTGTGTTGTGTGTGTGAGTGTGAGTGTGGGGAGTTGTGGTTGTTGGTGGGTGTTGTTGGTTGTGTGGTGTGGTGTGTTTTGTGGGTTGGTGTGTGTGTGGTTGGGTGTTGTGTGTGTTGGGGTGTGTTGTTGTGGGTGTGTGTTGTTGGGTGGGTGTGTTTGTGGGTGTGTGGGGTGTGTGTGGTTGGGGGGGTTGTTGTGTGTGTGTGTTGGTTGGGGTGTGTTGTGTTGGTGTGGGTGGGTTGTTTGTTGTGTTTGTGGTGGTGTTGTGGTGGGGGTGGGTTGGTTGTGGTGTGGGTGTGTGTGTTGTGGGTGGTTGTTGTGTGGGGTGGTTTGGTTGTGGGGTGGGTGTTGGGTGTGGTTTGGGGTGTGGTTTGTGGTGGTTGTTTGGTGTGGGGTGGGGTTTGTGTGGTTGGTGTGTTTTGTGGGGTGGGGTTTGTTGGTGGTGGGGGTTTGGGTGGTGGTGTTTGGGTGGGGTTGTGGTGTTTGTTGGTGGGGTGTTTTGGTTGGGTTTGTTGGTTGGGGTTTGTGGGTGGGTGGGTTGTGTGTTTGTGGTTTTTGGGGGTGGTTTGTTGGGTGTGGGTTGTGTGTGTTGGTTGGTTGTTTTTGTTGTGGTTTTGTTTTTGTTGGTTGTTGTGGGTTTGTTGTTTGTTGTTGTTGTTGTTTGAGGGTAGGTGTTTTGTTGTTGTGGAGGTGTTTGTGGTGAGTGTTAGTGTTGAGTTGTGGAGTTTGGGTGTTGGTTGGGAGTTTAGGTGTTGTTTGGAGTTGTAGTGGTGTTTGATAGGGGGTTGGGAGTTGTTATAGTTTGGTATGAGTTGTTATGGTTGTTGAGTAGATTGGAGTGTGATGTGGAGGTTTTGTTGTGGTGTGTGAGAGAGATAGGGGTTGAGAGAGAGAGATTGAGAGAGAGAGATATGAGGAGTGAGAAGAGAGGGAGAGAGATGAGAGAAGAGAGATTTGAGAGGAGAGAGATGGAAAAAATGAGAGAGATGAGAAGAGAAGATGGAGAGAGAGAGAGAATGAGAGAGAGAGAGGTGAGAGAGAGAGAATGAGAGGAGAGAGAAAGAGAATGGAGAGAGGAGAGAAAGAGAGAATGGAGAGAGAGAGAGAGAAAGGGAGATATGAGAGAGAGAGAGAAATGGGAGGAGAGAGGAGAAGGAGAAGAGAGATGGGAGAGAGAGAGAGAGAGAGAGAGAGGGAGAGAGAAGAGAAGAGAATGGAGAGAGGATGAGGAAGGAGAGAG
>NW_028225179.1:74266866-74291418 GCF_052327205.1 Somniosus microcephalus
GTGGGAGGGGCAGTGCTGAGGGAGCACCGCACTGTCGGGGGGGCAGTACTGAGGGGGTGCCGCACTGTGGGAGGGGCAGTACTGAGGGAGCGCCGCACTGTCGGGGGGGGCAGCACTGAGGGAGCACCACACTGTCGGAGGGGCTGTGCTGAGGGACCGCCACACTATCGGAGGGGCAGTACTGAGGGAGCGGCGCACTGTCGGGGGGGGCAGTACTGAGGGAGCGCCGCACTGTCGGAGGGGCAGTACTGAGGGAGCGCCGCACTGTCGGAGGGGCAGTACTGAGGGAGCACCGCACTGTCGGAGGGGCAGTGCTGAGGGACCGCCATACTATCGGAGGGGCAGTACTGAGGGAGCGCCGCACTGTGGGAGGGCCAGTACTGAGGGAGCGCTGCACTGTCGGAGGGACAGTACTGAGGGAGCACCGCACTGTCGGAGGGGCAGCACTGAGGGAACGCCGCACTGTCGGAGGGGCAGTGCTGAGGGAGCGCTGCACTGTCGGAGGGGCAGTGCTGAGGGAGCGCCGCACTGTCGGAGGGGCAGTGCTGAGGGAGCGCCGCACTGTCGGAGGGGCAGTACTGAGGGAGTGCCTCACTGTCGGAGGGGCAGTACTGAGGGAGCGCCGCACTGTGGGAGGGGCAGTACTGAGGGAGCGCCGCACTGTTGGGGGGCAGTACTGAGGGAGCGCCGCACTATCGGAGGGGCAGTGCTGAGGGATCGCCACACTATCGGAGGGGCAGTACTGAGGGAGCGCCGCACTGTCGGAGGGGCAGTACTGAGGGAGCGCCGCACTATCGGAGGGGCAGTGCTGAGGGACCGCCACACTATCGGAGGGCAGTACTGAGGGAGTGCCGCACTGTCGGAGAGGCAGTGCTGAGGGACCACCACAATATCGGAGGGGCAGTACTGAGGGAGCGCCGCACTATCGGAGGGTCAATACTGAGGGAGCGCCGCACTGTCGGGGGTGGCAGTGCTGAGGGACCGCCACACTATCGGAGGGGCAGTACTGAGGGAGCGCCGCACTGTCGGAGGGGCAGTGCTGAGGGACCGCCACACTATCGGAGGGGCAGTACTGAGGGAGTGCCGCACTGTCGGAGGGGCAGTGCTGAGGGACCACCACAATATCGGAGGAGCAGTACTGAGGGAGTGCCGCTCTATCGGAGGGGCAGTACTGAGGGAGCGCCGCACTGTCGGGGGGGGCAGTACTCAGGGAGCGCTGCACTGTCAGAGGGACAGTACTGAGGGAGCGCCACACTGTCAGAGTGGCAGTACTGATGGAACGCCGCACTGTCGGTGGGGCAGTGCTCAGGGAGCGCCGCACTGTCAGAGGGGCAGTGCTGAGGGAGCGCCGCACTGTTGGAGGGGCAGTACTGAGGGAGCGTAGCACTGTCGGGGGGGCAGTACTGAGGGAGCACCGCACTGTCGGAGGGGCAGTACTGAGGGAGAGCCGCACTGTCGGAGGGGCAGTACTGAGGGAGCGCCGCATTGTGGGAGGGGCAGTACTGAGGGAGCGACGCACTGTCGGGGGGGCAGTACTGAGGGAGTGCCGCACTGTCGGAGGGGCAGTACTGAGGGAGCGCCGCACTGTGGGAGGGGCAGTACTGAGGGAGCGCCGCACTGTCGGGGGGGGCAGTACTGAGGGAGTGCCGCACTGTCGGAGGAACAGTACTGAGGGAGCGCCGCACTGACGGAGGGGCAGTGCTGAGGGAACGCCGCACTGTCGGAGGGGCAGTGCTGAGGGAGCGCCGCACTGTCGGAGGGGCAGTGCTGAGGGAGCGCCGCACTGTCGGGGGCGGCAGTACGAGGGAGCACCGCACTGCCGGAGGGGCAGTACTGAGGGAGTGCCGCACTGTCAGAGGGGCTGTACTGAGGGAGCGCCGCACTGTGGGAGGGGCAGTACTGAGGTAGCGCCGCACTGTCGGGGGGGCAGTACTGAGGGAGTGCCGCACTGTGGGAGGGCCAGTACTGAGGGAGCGCTGCACTGTCGGGGAGGCAGTACTGAGGGAGCGCCGTACTGTCGGAGGGGCTGTGCTGAGGGACCGCCACACTATCGGAGGGGCAGTACTGAGGGAGTGCCGCACTGTCGGAGTGGCAGTGCTGAGGGAGCGCCGCACTATCGGAGGGGCAGTGCTGAGGGACCGCCACACTATCGGAGGGGCAGTACTGAGGGAGCGCCGCACTGTCGGAGGGGCAGTACTGAGGGAGCGGCGCACTGTTGGAGGGGCCAGTACTGAGGGAGCGGCGCACTGCCGGGGGGGGCAGTACTGAAGGAGCGCCGCGCTGTCGGAGGGGCAGTACTGAGGGAGCGCCGCACTGTCGGAGGGGGCAGTACTGAGGGAGCACCGCACTTTTGGAGGGGCAGTGCTGAGGGACCGCCACACTATCGGAGGGGCAGTACTGAGGAAGCGCCGCACTGTCGGAGGGGCAGTACTGAGGGAGCGCCGCACTGTCGGAGGGCAGCACTTAGGGAGCAGCGCACTTTCGGAGGGTCAGTGCTGAGGGACCGCCACACTATCGGAGGGGCAGTAATGAGGGAGTGCCACACTGTCGGAGGGGCAGTACTTAGGGAGCGCCGCACTATCGGAGGGGCAGTGCTGAGGGACCGCCACACTATCGGAGGGGCAGTACTGAGGGAGTGCCGCACAGTCGGAGGGGCAGTGCTGAGGGACCACCACACTATCGGAGGGGCAGTACTGAGGGAGCGCCGCACTATCGGAGGGGCAGTACTGAGGGAGCGCCGCACTGTCGGGGGGGCAATACTGAGGGACCACCACACTATCGGAGGGACAATACTGAGGGAGCGCAGCACTGTCAGAGGGGCAGTACTGAGGGAACGCCGCACTGTCGGAGGGGCAGTGCTGAGGGAGCGCCGCACTGTCAGAGGGGCAGTGCTGAGGGAGCGCCGCACTGTTGGAGGGGCAGTACTGAGGGAGCGCAGCACTGTCGGGGGGGCAGTACTGAGGGAGCACCACACTGTCGGAGGGGCAGTACTGAGGGAGAGCCGCACTGTCAGAGGGGGCAGGACTGAGGGAGCGCGGCACTGTGGGAGGGGCAGTACTGAGGGAGCGAATGCACTGTCGGGGGTGCAGTACTGAGGGAGTGCCGCACTGTCGGAGGGGCAGTACTGAGGGAGCGCCGCACTGTGGGAGGGGCAGTGCTGAGGGAGCATCGCACTGTCGGGGGGGCAGTACTGAGGGAGCGCCGCACTGTCGGGGGGACAGTACTGAGGGAGCACCGCACTGTCAGAGGGGCAGTGCTGAGGGAGCGCCGCACTGTTGGAGGGGCAGTGCTGAGGGAGCGCCGCACTGTTGGAGGGGCACTGCTGAGGGAGCGCCGCACTGTCGGAGGGGCAGTGCTGAGGGAGCGCCGCACTGTGGGAGGGGCAGTACTGAGGGAGCACCGCACTGTCGGAGGGGCAATACTGAGGGAGCACCGCACTGTCGGATGGGCAGTACTGAGGGAGCGCCGCACTGTGGGAGGTGCAGTACTGAGGGAGCGCCGCACTTTCGGGGGGGCAGTACTGAGGGAGCACCGCACTGTCGGAGGGGCCAGTACTGAGGGAGCGCTGCACTGTCGGAGGGACAGTACTGAGGGAGCGCCGCACTGTCAGAGGGGCAGTACTGAGGGAACGCCGCACTGTCAGAGGGGCAGTGCTGAGGGAGCGCCGCACTGTTGGAGGGGGCACTGCTGAGGGAGCGCCGCACTGTCGGAGGGGCAGTGCTGAGGGAGCGCCGCACTGTGGGAGGGGCAGTACTGAGGGAGCACCGCACTGTCGGAGGGGCAATACTGAGGGAGCGCCGCACTGTCGGAGGGGCAGTACTGAGGGAGCGCCGCACTGTGGGAGGTGCAGTACTGAGGGAGCGCCGCACTTTCGGGGGGGCAGTACTGAGGGAGCACCGCACTGTCGGAGGGGCAGTACTGAGGGAGTGCCGCACTGTCGGAGGTGCAGTACTGAGGGAGCGCCGCACTGTGGGAGGGGCAGTACTGAGGTAGCGCCGCACTGTCGGGGGGGCAGTACTGAGGGAGTGCCGCACTGTGGGAGGGCCAGTACTGAGGGAGCGCCGCACTGTCGGGGAGGCAGTACTGAGGGAGCGCCGCACTGTCGGAGGGGCTGTGCTGAGGACCGCCACACTATCGGAGGGGCAGTACTGAGGGAGTGCCGCACTGTCGGAGTGGCAGTGCTGAGGGAGCGCCGCACTATTGGAGGGGCAGTGCTGAGGGACCGCCACACTATCGGAGGGGCAGTACTGAGGGAGCGCCGCACTGTCGGAGGGGCAGTACTGAGGGAGCGGCGCACTGTCGGAGGGGCCAGTACTGAGGGAGCGGCGCACTGTCGGGGGGGGCAGTACTGAAGGAGCGCCGCACTGTCGGAGGGGCAGTACTGAGGGAGCGCCACACTGTGGGAGGTGCAGTACTGAGGGAGCGCCGCACTGTCGGGGGGGCAGTACTGAGGGAGCACCGCACTGTCGGAGGGGCAGTACTGAGGGAGTGCCGCACTGTCGGAGGGCAGTACTGAGGGAGCGCCGCACTGTGGGAGGGCCAGTACTGAGGGAGCGCCGCACTGTCGGGGAGGCAGTACTGAGGGAGCGCCGTACTGTCGGAGGGGCTGTGCTGAGGGACCGCCACACTATCGGAGGGGCAGTACTGAGGGAGTGCCGCACTGTCGGAGTGGCAGTGCTGAGGGAGCACCGCACTATCGGAGGGGCAGTGCTGAGGGATCGCCACACTATCGGAGGGGCAGTACTGAGGGAGTGCCGCACTGTCGGAGGGGCAGTACTGAGGGAGCGGCGCACTGTTGGAGGGGCCAGTGCTGAGGGAGCGGCGCACTGTCGGGGGGGCAGTACTGAAGGAGCGCCGCACTGTCGGAGGGGCAGTACTGAGGGAGCGCCGCACTGTCGGAGGGGCAGTACTGAGGGAGCACCGCACTTTTGGAGGGGCAGTGCTGAGGGACCGCCACACTATCGGAGGGGCAGTACTGAGGAAGCGCCGCACTGTCGGAGGGGCAGTACTGAGGGAGCGCCGCACTGTCGGGGGGCAGCACTTAGGGAGCACCGCACTTTCGGAGGGTCAGTGCTGAGGGACCGCCACACTATCGGAGGGGCAGTAATGAGGGAGTGCCGCACTGTCGGAGGGGCAGTACTTAGGGAGCGCCGCACTATCGGAGGGGCAGTGCTGAGGGACCGCCACACTATCGGAGGGGCAGTACTGAGGGAGCGCCGCACTGTCGGAGGGGCAGTGCTGAGGGACCGCCACACTATCGGAGGGGCAGTACTGAGGGAGTGCCGCACAGTCGGAGGGGCAGTGCTGAGGGACCACCACACTATCGGAGGGGCAGTACTGAGGGAGCGCCGCACTATCGGAGGGGCATTACTGAGGGAGCGCCGCACTGTCGGGGGGGCAATACTGAGGGACCACCACACTTTCGGAGGGACAGTACTGAGGGGAGCGCAGCACTGTCAGAGGGGCAGTACTGAGGGAATGCCGCACTGTCGGAGGGGCAGTGCTGAGGGAGCGCCGCACTGTCAGAGGGGCAGTGCTGAGGGAGCGCCGCACTGTTGGAGGGGCAGTACTGAGGGAGCACCACACTGTCGGAGGGGCAGTACTGAGGGAGAGCCGCACTGTCAGAGGGGCAGGACTGAGGGAGCGCGGCACTGTGGGAGGGGCAGTACTGAGGGAGCGACGCACTGTCGGGGGTGCAGTACTGAGGGAGTGCCGCACTGTCGGAGGGGCAGTACTGAGGGAGCGCCGCACTGTGGGAGGGGCAGTGCTGAGGGAGCACCGCACTGTCGGGGGGGCAGTACTGAGGGAGTGCCGCACTGTGGGAGGGGCAGTACTGAGGGAGCGCCGCACTGTCGGGGGGGCAGCACTGAGGGAGCACCACACTGTCGGAGGGGCTGTGCTGAGGGACCGCCACACTATCGGAGGGGCAGTACTGAGGGAGCGGCGCACTGTCGGGGGGGCAGTACTGAGGGAGCGCCGCACTGTCGGAGGGGCAGTACTGAGGGAGCGCCGCACTGTCGGAGGGGCAGTACTGAGGGAGCACCGCACTGTCGGAGGGGCAGTGCTGAGGGACCGCCATACTATCGGAGGGGCAGTACTGAGGGAGCGCCGCACTGTGGGAGGGCCAGTACTGAGGGAGCGCTGCACTGTCGGAGGGACAGTACTGAGGGAGCACCGCACTGTCGGAGGGGCAGCACTGAGGGAACGCCGCACTGTCGGAGGGGCAGTGCTGAGGGAGCGCTGCACTGTCGGAGGGGCAGTGCTGAGGGAGCGCCGCACTGTCGGAGGGGCAGTGCTGAGGGAGCGCCGCACTGTCGGAGGGGCAGTACTGAGGGAGTGCCTCACTGTCGGAGGGGCAGTACTGAGGGAGCGCCGCACTGTGGGAGGGGCAGTACTGAGGGAGCGCCGCACTGTCGGGGGGCAGTACTGAGGGAGCGCCGCACTATCGGAGGGGCAGTGCTGAGGGACCGCCACACTATCGGAGGGGCAGTACTGAGGGAGCGCCGCACTGTCGGAGGGGCAGTACTGAGGGAGCGCCGCACTATCGGAGGGGCAGTGCTGAGGGACCGCCACACTATCGGAGGGGCAGTACTGAGGGAGTGCCGCACTGTCGGAGAGGCAGTGCTGAGGGACCACCACAATATCGGAGGGGCAGTATTGAGGGAGCGCCGCACTATCGGAGGGTCAATACTGAGGGAGCGCCGCACTGTCGGGGTGGCAGTGCTGAGGGACCGCCACACTATCGGAGGGGCAGTACTGAGGGAGCGCCGCACTGTCGGAGGGGCAGTGCTGAGGGACCGCCACACTATCGGAGGGGCAGTACTGAGGGAGTGCCGCACTGTCGGAGGGGCAGTGCTGAGGGACCACCACAATATCGGAGGAGCAGTACTGAGGGAGTGCCGCTCTATCGGAGGGGCAGTACTGAGGGAGCGCCGCACTGTCGGGGGGGCAGTACTCAGGGAGCGCTGCACTGTCAGAGGGACAGTACTGAGGGAGCGCCACACTGTCAGAGTGGCAGTACTGATGGAACGCCGCACTGTCGGAGGGGCAGTGCTCAGGGAGCGCCGCACTGTCAGAGGGGCAGTGCTGAGGGAGCGCCGCACTGTTGGAGGGGCAGTACTGAGGGAGCGTAGCACTGTCGGGGGGGCAGTACTGAGGGAGCACCGCACTGTCGGAGGGGCAGTACTGAGGGAGAGCCGCACTGTCGGAGGGGCAGTACTGAGGGAGCGCCGCATTGTGGGAGGGGCAGTACTGAGGGAGCGACGCACTGTCGGGGGGGCAGTACTGAGGGAGTGCCGCACTGTCGGAGGGGCAGTACTGAGGGAGCGCCGCACTGTGGGAGGGGCAGTACTGAGGGAGCGCCGCACTGTCGGGGGGGCAGTACTGAGGGAGTGCCGCACTGTCGGAGGAACAGTACTGAGGGAGCGCCGCACTGTCGGAGGGGCAGTGCTGAGGGAACGCCGCACTGTCGGAGGGGCAGTGCTGAGGGAGCGCCGCACTGTCGGAGGGGCAGTGCTGAGGGAGCGCCGCACTGTCGGGGCGGCAGTACGAGGGAGCACCGCACTGCCGGAGGGGCAGTACTGAGGGAGTGCCGCACTGTCAGAGGGGCTGTACTGAGGGAGCGCCGCACTGTGGGAGGGGCAGTACTGAGGTAGCGCCGCACTGTCGGGGGGGCAGTACTGAGGGAGTGCCGCACTGTGGGAGGGCCAGTACTGAGGGAGCGCCGCACTGTCGGGGAGGCAGTACTGAGGGAGCGCCGTACTGTCGGAGGGGCTGTGCTGAGGGACCGCCACACTATCGGAGGGGCAGTACTGAGGGAGTGCCGCACTGTCGGAGTGGCAGTGCTGAGGGAGCGCCGCACTATCGGAGGGGCAGTGCTGAGGGACCGCCACACTATCGGAGGGGCAGTACTGAGGGAGCGCCGCACTGTCGGAGGGGCAGTACTGAGGGAGCGGCGCACTGTTGGAGGGGCCAGTACTGAGGGAGCGGCGCACTGCCAGGGGGGCAGTACTGAAGGAGCGCCGCGCTGTCGGAGGGGCAGTACTGAGGGAGCGCCGCACTGTCGGAGGGGCAGTACTGAGGGAGCACCGCACTTTTGGAGGGGCAGTGCTGAGGGACCGCCACACTATCGGAGGGGCTGTACTGAGGAAGCGCCGCACTGTCGGAGGGGCAGTACTGAGGGAGCGCCGCACTGTCGGAGGGCAGCACTTAGGGAGCAGCGCACTTTCGGAGGGTCAGTGCTGAGGGACCGCCACACTATCGGAGGGGCAGTAATGAGGGAGTGCCACACTGTCGGAGGGGCAGTACTTAGGGAGCGCCGCACTATCGGAGGGGCAGTGCTGAGGGACCGCCACACTATCGGAGGGGCAGTACTGAGGGAGTGCCGCACAGTCGGAGGGGCAGTGCTGAGGGACCACCACACTATCGGAGGGGCAGTACTGAGGGAGCGCCGCACTATCGGAGGGGCAGTACTGAGGGAGCGCCGCACTGTCGGGGGGGCAATACTGAGGGACCACCACACTATCGGAGGGACAATACTGAGGGAGCGCAGCACTGTCAGAGGGGCAGTACTGAGGGAACGCCGCACTGTCGGAGGGGCAGTGCTGAGGGAGCGCCGCACTGTCAGAGGGGCAGTGCTGAGGGAGCGCCGCACTGTTGGAGGGGCAGTACTGAGGGAGCGCAGCACTGTCGGGGGGGCAGTACTGAGGGAGCACCACACTGTCGGAGGGGCAGTACTGAGGGAGAGCCGCACTGTCAGAGGGGCAGGACTGAGGGAGCGCGGCACTGTGGGAGGGGCAGTACTGAGGGAGCGATGCACTGTCGGGGGTGCAGTACTGAGGGAGTGCCGCACTGTCGGAGGGGCAGTACTGAGGGAGCGCCGCACTGTGGGAGGGGCAGTGCTGAGGGAGCACCGCACTGTCGGGGGGGCAGTACTGAGGGAGCGCCGCACTGTCGGGGGGGCAGCACTGAGGGAGCACCACACTGTCGGAGGGGCTGTGCTGAGGGACCGCCACACTATCGGAGGGGCAGTACTGAGGGAGCGGCGCACTGTCGGGGGGGCAGTACTGAGGGAGCGCCGCACTGTCGGAGGGGCAGTACTGAGGGAGCGCCGCACTGTCGGAGGGGCAGTACTGAGGGAGAACCGCACTGTCGGAGGGGCAGTGCTGAGGGACCGCCACACTATCGGAGGGGCAGCACTGAGGGAGCGCCGCACTGTGGGAGGGCCAGTACTGAGGGAGCGCTGCACTGTCGGAGGGACAGTACTGAGGGAGCGCCGCACTGTCGGCTGGGCAGTACTGAGGGAACACCGCACTGTCGGAGGGGCAGTGCTGAGGGAGCGCTGCACTGTCGGAGGGGCAGTGCTGAGGGAGCGCCGCACTGTCGGAGGGGCAGTGCTGAGGGAGCGCCGCACTGTCGGAGGGGCAGTACTGAGGGAGTGCCTCACTGTCGGAGGGGCAGTACTGAGGGAGCGCCGCACTGTGGGAGGGGCAGTACTGAGGGAGCGCCGCACTGTCGGAGGGGCAGTACTGAGGGAGCGCCGCACTGTGGGAGGGGCAGTACTGAGGGAGCGCCGCACTGTCGGGGGGGCAGTACTGAGGGAGTGCCGCACTGTGGGAGGGGCAGTACTGAGGGAGCGCCGAACTGTCGGGAGGGCAGTACTGAGGGAGCACCGCACTGTCGGAGGGGCTGTGCTGAGTGACCGCCACACTATCGGAGGGGCAGTACTGAGGGAGCGGCGCACTGTCGGGGGGGCAGTACTGAGGGAGCGCCGCACTGTCGGAGGGGCAGTACTGAGGGAGTGCCGCACTGTCGGAGGGGCAGTACTGAGGGAGCACCGCACTGTCGGAGGGGCAGTGCTGAGGGAGCGCCGCACTCTGGGAGGGGCAGTACTGAGGGAGAGCCGCACTGTCGGAGGGGCAGTGCTGAGGGACCACCACAATATCGGAGGGGCAGTACTGAGGGAGCGCCGCACTATCAGAGGGGCAGTACTGAGGGACCGCCGCACTGTCGGGGGGGCAGTACTTAGGGAGCGCCGCACTGTCGGAGGGGCGAGTACTGAGGGAGCGCTGCACTGTCGGAGGAACAGTACTGAGGGAGCGCCGCACTGTCGGAGGGGCAGTGCTGAGGGAACGCCGCACTGTCGGAGGGGCAGTGCTGAGGGAGCGCCGCACTGTCGGAGGGGCAGTGCTGAGGGAGCGCCGCACTGTCGGAGGGGCAGTGCTGAGGGAGCGCCGCACTGTGGGAGGGGCAGTACTGAGGGAGCGCCGCACTGTCGGGGCGGCAGTACGAGGGAGCACCGCACTGTCGGAGGGGCAGTACTGAGGGAGTGCCGCACTGTCGGAGGGGCAGTACTGAGGGAGCGCCGCACTGTCGGAGGGGCAGTACTGAGGGAGCGGCGCACTGTTGGAGGGGCCAGTACTGAGGGAGCGGCGCACTGTCGGGGGGGCAGTACTGAAGGAGCGCCGCACTGTCGGAGGGGCAGTACTGAGGGAGCGCCGCACTGTCGGAGGGGCAGTACTGAGGGAGCACCGCACTTTTGGAGGGGCAGTGCTGAGGGACCGCCACACTATCGGAGGGGCAGTACTGAGGAAGCGCCGCACTGTCGGAGGGGCAGTACTGAGGGAGCGCCGCACTGTCGGGGGGCAGCACTTAGGGAGCACCGCACTTTCGGAGGGTCAGTGCTGAGGGACCGCCACACTATCGGAGGGGCAGTAATGAGGGAGTGCCACACTGTCGGAGGGGCAGTACTTAGGGAGTGCCGCACTATCGGAGGGGCAGTGCTGAGGGACCGCCACACTATCGGAGGGGCAGTACTGAGGGAGCGCCGCACTGTCGGAGGGGCAGTGCTGAGGGACCGCCACACTATCGGAGGGGCAGTACTGAGGGAGTGCCGCACAGTCGGAGGGGCAGTGCTGAGGGACCACCACACTATCGGAGGGGCAATACTGAGGGAGCGCCGCACTATCGGAGGGGCAGTACTGAGGGAGCGCCGCACTGTCGGGGGGGCAATACTGAGGGACCACCACACTATCGGAGGGACAGTACTGAGGGAGCGCAGCACTGTCAGAGGGGCAGTACTGAGGGAACGCCGCACTGTCGGAGGGGCAGTGCTGAGGGAGCGCCGCACTGTCAAAGGGGCAGTGCTGAGGGAGCGCCGCACTGTTGGAGGGGCAGTACTGAGGGAGCGCAGCACTGTCGGGGGGGCAGTACTGAGGGAGCACCACACTGTCGGAGGGGCAGTACTGAGGGAGAGCCGCACTGTCAGAGGGGCAGGACTGAGGGAGCGCGGCACTGTGGGAGGGGCAGTACTGAGGGAGCGACGCACTGTCGGGGGTGCAGTACTGAGGGAGTGCCGCACTGTCGGAGGGGCAGTACTGAGGGAGCGCCGCACTGTGGGAGGGGCAGTGCTGAGGGAGCACCGCACTGTCGGGGGGGCAGTACTGAGGGAGTGCCGCACTGTGGGAGGGGCAGTACTGAGGGAGCGCCGCACTGTCGGGGGGGCAGCACTGAGGGAGCACCACGCTGTCGGAGGTGCTGTGCTGAGGGACCGCCACACTATCGGAGGGGCAGTACTGAGGGAGCGGCGCACTGTCGGGGGGGCAGTACTGAGGGAGCGCCGCACTGTCGGAGGGGCAGTACTGAGGGAGCGCCGCACTGTCGGAGGGGCAGTACTGAGGGAGCACCGCACTGTCGGAGGGGCAGTGCTGAGGGACCGCCACACTATCGGAGGGGCAGTACTGAGGGAGCGCCGCACTGTGGGAGGGCCAGTACTGAGGGAGCGCTGCACTGTCGGGGGGGCAGTACTGAGGGAGTGCCGCACTGTCGGAGGAACAGTACTGAGGGAGCGCCGCACTGTCGGAGGGGCAGTGCTGAGGGAACGCCGCACTGTCGGAGGGGCAGTGCTGAGGGAGCGCCGCACTATCGGAGGGGCAGTGCTGAGGGAGCGCCGCACTGTCGGGGCGGCAGTACGAGGGAGCACCGCACTGCCGGAGGGGCAGTACTGAGGGAGTGCCGCACTGTCAGAGGGGCTGTACTGAGGGAGCGCTGCACTGTGGGAGGGGCAGTACTGAGGGAGCGCCGCACTGTCGGGGGGGGCAGTACTGAGGGAGCGCCGCTCTGTGGGAGGGGCAGTACTGACGGAGCGTCGCACTGTCGGGGGGCAGTACTGAGGGAGCACCGCACTGTCGGAGGGGCAGTACTGAGGGAGTGCCGCACTGTCGGAGGGGCAGTGCTGAGGGAGCGCCGCACTATCGGAGGGGCAGTGCTGAGGGACCGCCACACTATCGGAGGGGCTGTACTGAGGGAGCGCCGCACTGTCGGAGGGGCAGTACTGAGGGAGCGCCGCACTGTCGGGGGGACAGTACTGAGGGAGCGCCGCACTGTCGGAGGGGCAGTGCTGAGGGACCGCCACACTATCGGAGGGGCAGTACTCAGGGAGTGCCGCACTGTCGGAGGGGCCAGTACTGAGGGAGCGGCGCACTGTCGGAGGGGCAGTGCTGAGGGAGCGCCGCACTGTGGGAGGGGCAGTACTGAGGGAGCACCGCACTGTCGGAGGGGCAATACTGAGGGAGCGCCGCACTGTCAGAGCGGCAGTACTGAGGGAGCGCCGCACTGTGGGAGGTGCAGTACTGAGGGAGCGCCGCACTGTCGGGGGGGCAGTACTGAGGGAGCACCGCACTGTCGGAGGGGCAGTACTGAGGGAGTGCCGCACTGTCGGAGGGGCAGTACTGAGGGAGCGCCGCACTGTGGGAGGGGCAGTACTCAGGTAGCGCCGCACTGTCGGGGGGGCAGTACTGAGGGAGTGCCGCACTGTGGGAGGGCCAGTACTGAGGGAGCGCCGCACTGTCGGGGAAGCAGTACTGAGGGAGCGCCGTACTGTCGGAGGGGCTGTGCTGAGGGACCGCCACACTATCGGAGGTGCAGTACTGAGGCAGTGCCGCACTGTCGGAGTGGCAGTGCTGAGGGAGCGCCGCACTATCGGAGGGGCAGTGCTGAGGGACCGCCACACTATCGGAGGGGCAGTACTGAGGGAGCGCCGCACTGTCGGAGGGGCAGTACTGAGGGAGCGGCGCACTGTTGGAGGGGCCAGTACTGAGGGAGCGGCGCACTGCCGGGGGGGCAGTACTGAAGGAGCGCCGCGCTGTCGGAGGGGCAGTACTGAGGGAGCGCCGCACTGTCGGAGGGGCAGTACTGAGGGAGCACCGCACTTTTGGAGGGGCAGTGCTGAGGGACCGCCACACTATCGGAGGGGCAGTACTGAGGAAGCGCCGCACTGTCGGAGGGGCAGTACTGAGGGAGCGCCGCACTGTCGGAGGGCAGCACTTAGGGAGCACCGCACTTTCGGAGGGTCAGTGCTGAGGGACCGCCACACTATCGGAGGGGCAGTAATGAGGGAGTGCCACACTGTCGGAGGGGCAGTACTTAGGGAGCGCCGCACTATCGGAGGGGCAGTGCTGAGGGACCGCCACACTATCGGAGGGGCAGTACTGAGGGAGTGCCGCACAGTCGGAGGGGCAGTGCTGAGGGACCACCACACTATCGGAGGGGCAGTACTGAGGGAGCGCCGCACTATCGGAGGGGCAGTACTGAGGGAGCGCCGCACTGTCTGGGGGGCAATACTGAGGGACCACCACACTATCGGAGGGACAGTACTGAGGGAGCGCAGCACTGTCAGAGGGGCAGTACTGAGGGAACGCCGCACTGTCGGAGGGGCAGTGCTGAGGGAGCGCCGCACTGTCAGAGGGGCAGTGCTGAGGGAGCGCCGCACTGTTGGAGGGGCAGTACTGAGGGAGCGCAGCACTGTCGGGGGGGCAGTACTGAGGGAGCACCACACTGTCGGAGGGGCAGTACTGAGGGAGAGCCGCACTGTCAGAGGGGCAGGACTGAGGGAGCGCGGCACTGTGGGAGGGGCAGTACTGAGGGAGCGGCGCACTGTCGGGGGGGCAGTACTGAGGGAGCGCCGCACTGTCGGAGGGGCAGTACTGAGGGAGCGCCGCACTGTCGGAGGGGCAGTACTGAGGGAGCACCGCACTGTCGGAGGGGCAGTGCTGAGGGACCGCCACACTATCGGAGGGGCAGTACTGAGGGAGCGCCGCACTGTGGGAGGGCCAGTACTGAGGGAGCGCTGCACTGTCGGAGGGACAGTACTGAGGGAGCGCCGCACTGTCGGCTGGGCAGTACTGAGGGAACGCCGCACTGTCGGAGGGGCAGTGCTGAGGGAGCGCTGCACTGTCGGAGGGGCAGTGCTGAGGGAGCGCCGCACTGTCGGAGGGGCAGTGCTGAGGGAGCGCCGCACTGTCGGAGGGGCAGTACTGAGGGAGTGCCTCGCTGTCGGAGGGGCAGTACTGAGGGAGCGCCGCACTGTGGGAGGGGGAGTACTGAGGGAGCGCCGCACTGTCGGGGTCAGTACTGAGGGAGCGCCGCACTATCGGAAGGGCAGTGCTGAGGGACCGCCACACTATCGGAGGGGCAGTACTGAGGGAGCGCCGCACTGTCGGAGGGGCAGTACTGAGGGAGCGCCGCACTATCGGAGGGGCAGTGCTGAGGGACCGCCACACTATCGGAGGGGCAGTACTGAGGGAGTGCCGCACTGTCGGAGGGGCAGTGCTGAGGGACCACCACAATATCGGAGGGGCAGTACTGAGGGAGCGCCGCACTATCGGAGGGGCAGTACTGAGGGAGCGCCGCACTGTCGGGGTGGCAGTGCTGAGGGACCGCCACACTATCGGAGGGGCAGTACTGAGGGAGCGCCGCACTGTCGGAGGGGCAGTGCTGAGGGACCGCCACACTATCGGAGGGGCAGTACTGAGGGAGTGCCGCACTGTCGGAGGGGCAGTGCTGAGGGACCACCACAATATCGGAGGGGCAGTACTGAGGGAGTGCCGCACTATCGGGGGGGCAGTACTGAGGGAGCGCAGCACTGTCGGGGGGGCCAGTACTCAGGGAGCGCTGCACTGTCAGAGGGACAGTACTGAGGGAGCGCCACACTGTCAGAGTGGCAGTACTGAGGGAACGCCGCACTGTCGGAGGGGCAGTGCTCAGGGAGCGCCGCACTGTCAGAGGGGCAGTGCTGAGGGAGCGCCGCACTGTTGGAGGGGCAGTACTGAGGGAGCGTAGCACTGTCGGGGGGGCAGTACTGAGGGAGCACCGCACTGTCGGAGGGGCAGTACTGAGGGAGAGCCGCACTGTCGGTGGGGCAGTACTGAGGGAGCGCCGCACTGTGGGAGGGGCAGTACTGAGGGAGCGACGCACTGTCGGGGGGGCAGTACTGAGGGAGTGCCGCACTGTCGGAGGGGCAGTACTGAGGGAGCGCCGCACTGTGGGAGGGGCAGTACTGAGGGAGCGACACACTGTCGGGGGGGCAGTACTGAGGGAGTGCCGCACTGTGGGAGGGGCAGTACTGAGGGAGCGCCAAACTGTCGGGGGGGCAGTACTGAGGGAGCACCGCACTGTCGGAGGGGCTGTGCTGAGTGAGCGCCACACTATCGGAGGGGCAGTACTGAGGGAGCGGCGCACTGTCGGGGGGGCAGTACTGAGGGAGCGCCGCACTGTCGGAGGGGCAGTACTGAGGGAGTGCCGCACTGTCGGAGGGGCAGTACTGAGGGAGCACCGCATTGTCGGAGGGGCAGTGCTGAGGGAGCGCCGCACTCTGGGAGGGGCAGTACTGAGGGAGCGCCGCACTGTCGGAGGGGCAGTGCTGAGGGACCACCACAATATCGGAGGGGCAGTACTGAGGGAGCGCCGCACTATCGGAGGGGCAGTACTGAGGGAGCGCCGCACTGTCGGGGGGGCAGTACTTAGGGAGCGCCGCACTGTCGGAGGGGCGAGTACTGAGGGAGCGCTGCACTGTCGGAGGAACAGTACTGAGGGAGCGCCGCACTGTCGGAGGGGCAGTGCTGAGGGAACGCCGCACTGTCGGAGGGGCAGTGTTGAGGGAGCGCCGCACTGTCGGAGGGGCTGTGCTGAGGGAGCGCCGCACTGTCGGAGGGGCAGTGCTGAGGGAGCGCCGCACTGTGGGAGGGGCAGTACTGAGGGAGCGCCGCACTGTCGGGGCGGCAGTACGAGGGAGCACCGCACTGTCGGAGGGGCAGTACTGAGGGAGTGCCGCACTGTCAGAGGGGCAGTACTGAGGGAGCGCCGCACTGTCGGAGGGGCAGTACTGAGGGAGCGGCGCACTGTTGGAGGGGCCAGTACTGAGGGAGCGGCGCACTGTCGGGGGGGCAGTACTGAAGGAACGCCGCACTGTCGGAGGGGCAGTACTGAGGGAGCGCCGCACTGTCGGAGGGGCAGTACTGAGGGAGCACCGCACTTTTGGAGGGGCAGTGCTGAGGGACCGCCACACTATCGGAGGGGCAGTACTGAGGAAGCGCCGCACTGTCGGAGGGGCAGTACTGAGGGAGCGCCGCACTGTCGGGGGGCAGCACTTAGGGAGCACCGCACTTTTGGAGGGTCAGTGCTGAGGGACCGCCACACTATCGGAGGGGCAGTAATGAGGGAGTGCCACACTGTCGGAGGGGCAGTACTTAGGGAGCGCCGCACTATCGGAGGGGCAGTGCTGAGGGACCGCCACACTATCGGAGGGGCAGTACTGAGGGAGCGCCGCACTGTCGGAGGGGCAGTGCTGAGGGACCGCCACACTATCGGAGGGGCAGTACTGAGGGAGTGCCGCACAGTCGGAGGGGCAGTGCTGAGGGACAACCACACTATCGGAGGGGCAGTACTGAGGGAGCGCCGCACTATCGGAGGGGCAGTACTGAGGGAGCGCCGCACTGTCGGGGGGGCAATACTGAGGGACCACCACACTATCGGAGGGACAGTACTGAGGGAGCGCAGCACTGTCAGAGGGGCAGTACTGAGGGAACGCCGCACTGTCGGAGGGGCAGTGCTGAGGGAGCGCCGCACTGTCAGAGGGGCAGTGCTGAGGGAGCGCCGCACTGTTGGAGGGGCAGTATTGAGGGAGCGCAGCACTGTCGGGGGGGCAGTACTGAGGGAGCACCACACTGTCGGAGGGGCAGTACTGAGGGAGAGCCGCACTGTCAGAGGGGCAGGACTGAGGGAGCGCGGCACTGTGGGAGGGGCAGTACTGAGTGAGCGACGCACTGTCGGGGGTGCAGTACTGAGGGAGTGCCGCACTGTCGGAGGGGCAGTACTGAGGGAGCGCCGCACTGTGGGAGGGGCAGTGCTGAGGGAGCACCGCACTGTCGGGGGGGCAGTACTGAGGGAGTGCCGCACTGTGGGAGGGGCAGTACTGAGGGAGCGCCGCACTGTCGGGGGTGCAGCACTGAGGGAGCACCACACTGTCGGAGGGGCTGTGCTGAGGGACCGCCACACTATCGGAGGGGCAGTACTGAGGGAGCGGCGCACTGTCGGGGGGGCAGTACTGAGGGAGCGCCGCACTGTCGGAGGGGCAGTACTGAGGGAGCGCCGCACTGTCGGAGGGGCAGTACTGAGGGAGCACCGCACTGTCGGAGGGGCAGTGCTGAGGGACCGCCACACTATCGGAGTGGCAGTACTGAGGGAGCGCCGCACTGTGGGAGGGCCAGTACTGAGGGAGCGCTGCACTGTCGGAGGGACAGTACTGAGGGAGCGCCGCACTGTCGGAGGGGCAGTACTGAGGGAACGCCGCACTGTCGGAGGGGCAGTGCTGAGGGAGCGCTGCACTGTCGGAGGGGCAGTGCTGAGGGAGCGCCGCACTGTCGGAGGGGCAGTGCTGAGGGAGCGCCGCACTGTCGGAGGGGCAGTACTGAGGGAGTGCCTCACTGTCGGAGGGGCAGTACTGAGGGAGCGCCGCACTGTGGGAGGGGCAGTACTGAGGGAGCGCCGCACTGTCGGGGGGCAGTACTGAGGGAGCGCCGCACTATCGGAGGGGCAGTGCTGAGGGACCGCCACACTATCGGAGGGGCAGTACTGAGGGAGCGCCGCACTGTCGGAGGGGCAGTACTGAGGAACGCCGCACTATCGGAGGGGCAGTGCTGAGGGACCGCCACACTATCGGAGGGGCAGTACTGAGGGAGTGCCGCACTGTCGGAGGGGCAGTGCTGAGGGACCACCACAATATCGGAGGGGCAGTACTGAGGGAGCGCCGCACTATCGGAGGGGCAGTACTGAGGGAGCGCCGCACTGTCGGGGTGGCAGTGCTGAGGGACCGCCACACTATCGGAGGGGCAGTACTGAGGGAGCGCCGCACTGTCGGAGGGGCAGTGCTGAGGGACCGCCACACTATCGGAGGGGCAGTACTGAGGGAGTGCCGCACTGTCGGAGGGGCAGTGCTGAGGGACCACCACAACATCGGAGGGGCAGAACTGAGGGAGTGCCGCACTATCGGAGGGGCAGTACTGATTGAGCGCCGCACTGTCGGGGGGGCCAGTACTCAGGGAGCGCTGCACTGTCAGAGGGACAGTACTGAGGGAGCGCCACACTGTCAGAGTGGCAGTACTGAGGGAACGCCGCACTGTCGGAGGGGCAGTGCTCAGGGAGCGCCGCACTGTCAGAGGGGCAGTGCTGAGGGAGCGCCGCACTGTTGGAGGGGCAGTACTGAGGGAGCGTAGCACTGTCGGGGGGGCAGTACTGAGGGAGCACCGCACTGTCGGAGGGGCAGTACTGAGGGAGAGCCGCACTGTCGGTGGGGCAGTACTGAGGGAGCGCCGCACTGTGGGAGGGGCAGTACTGAGGGAGCGACGCACTGTCGGGGGGGCAGTACTGAGGGAGTGCCGCACTGTCGGAGGGGCAGTACTGAGGGAGCGCCGCACTGTGGGAGGGGCAGTACTGAGGGAGCGCCGCACTGTCGGGGGGGCAGTACTGAGGGAGTGCCGCACTGTGGGAGGGGCAGTACTGAGGGAGCGCCGAACTGTCGGGGGGGCAGTACTGAGGGAGCACCGCACTGTCGGAGGGGCTGTGCTGAGTGACCGCCACACTATCGGAGGGGCAGTACTGAGGGAGCGGCGCACTGTCGGGGGGGCAGTACTGAGGGAGCGCCGCACTGTCGGAGGGGCAGTACTGAGGGAGTGCCGCACTGTCGGAGGGGCAGTACTGAGCGAGCACCGCACTGTCGGAGGGGCAGTGCTGAGGGAGCGCCGCACTCTGGGAGGGGCAGTACTGAGGGAGCGCCGCACTGTCGGAGGGGCAGTGCTGAGGGACCACCACAATATCGGAGGGGCAGTACTGAGGGAGCGCCGCACTATCGGAGGGGCAGTACTGAGGGATCGCCGCACTGTCGGGGGGGCAGTACTTAGGGAGCGCCGCACTGTCGGAGGGGCGAGTACTGAGGGAGCGCTGCACTGTCGGAGGAACAGTACTGAGGGAGCGCCGCACTGTCGGAGGGGCAGTGCTGAGGGAACGCCGCACTGTCGGAGGGGCAGTGCTGAGGGAGCGCCGCACTGTCGGAGGGGCAGTGCTGAGGGAGCGCCGCACTGTCGGAGGGGCAGTGCTGAGGGAGCGCCGCACTGTGGGAGGGGCAGTACTGAGGGAACGCCGCACTGTCGGGGCGGCAGTACGAGGGAGCACCGCTCTGTCGGAGGGGCAGTACTGAGGGAGTGCCGCACTGTCAGAGGGGCAGTACTGAGGGAGCGCCGCACTGTGGGAGGGGCAGTACTGAGGGAGCGCCGCACTGTCGGGGGGGGCAGTACTGAGGGAGCGCCGCTCTGTGGGAGGGGCAGTACTGACGGAGCGCCGCACTGTCGGGGGGCAGTACTGAGGGAGCACCGCACTGTCGGAGGGGCAGTACTGAGGGAGTGCCGCACTGTCGGAGGGGCAGTGCTGAGGGAGCGCCGCACTATCGGCGGGGCAGTGCTGAGGGACCGCCACACTATCGGAGGGGCTGTACTGAGGGAGCGCCGCACTGTCGGAGGGGCAGTACTGAGGGAGCGCCGCACTGTCGGGGGGACAGTACTGAGGGAGCGCCGCACTGTCGGAGGGGCAGTGCTGAGGGACCGCCACACTATTGGAGGGGCAGTACTCAGGGAGTGCCGCACTGTCGGAGGGGCCAGTACTGAGGGAGCGGCGCACTGTCGGGGGGGCAGTAGTGAGGGAGCGCCGCACTGTCGGAGGGGCAGTAGTGAGGGAGTGCCGCACTGTGGGAGGGCCAGTACTGAGGGAGCGCTGCACTGTCGGAGGGACAGTACGGAGGGAGCGCCGCACTGTCGGAGGGGCAGTACTGAGAGAACGCCGCACCGTCGGAGGGGCAGTGTTGAGGGAGCGCCGCACTGTCGGAGGGGCAGTGCTGAGGGAGCGCCACACTGTCGGAGGGGCAGTGCTGAGGGAGCGCAGCACTGTCGGAGGGGCAGTACTGAGGGAGTGCCGCACTGTCGGAGGGGCAGTACTGAGGGAGCGCCGCACTGTCGGGGGGGCAGTACTGAGGGAGCGCCGCACTGTGGGAGGGGCAGTACTGAGGGAGCGCCGCACTGTCGGGGGGCAGTACTGAGGGAGCACCGCACTGTCGGAGGGGCAGTGCTGAGGGACCGCCACACTATCGGAGGGGCAGTACTGAGGGAGTGCCGCACTGTCGGAGAGGCAGTACTGAGGGAGCGCCGCACTATCGGAGGGGCAGTGCTGAGGGACCGCCACACTATCGGAGGGGCAGTACTGAGGGAGCGCCGCACTGTCGGAGGGGCAGTACTGAGGGAGCGCCGCACTATCGGAGGGGCAGTGCTGAGGGACCGACACACTATCGGAGTGGCAGTACTGAGGGAGTGCTGCACTGTCGGAGGGGCAGTGCTGAGGGACCACCACACTATCGGAGGGGCAGTACTGAGGGAGCGGCGCACTATCGGAGGGGCAGTACTGAGGGAGCGCCGCACTGTCGGGGGGGCAGTACTGAGGGAGCACCGCACTTTCGGAGGGGCCAGTACTGAGGGACCGCTGCACTGTCGGAGGGGCAGTACTGAGGGAACGCCGCACTGTCGGAGGGGCAGTGCTGAGGGAGCGCCGCACTGTTGGAGGGGCACTGCTGAGGGAGCGCCGCACTGTCGGAGGGGCAGTGCTGAGGGAGCGCCGCACTGTGGGAGGGGCAGTACTGAGGGAGCACCGCACTGTCGGAGGGGCAATACTGAGGGAGCGCCGCACTGTCGGAGGGGCAGTACTGAGGGAGCGCCGCACTGTGGGAGGTGCAGTACTGAGGGAGCGCCGCACTGTCGGCGGGGCAGTACTGAGGGAGCACCGCACTGTCGGAGGGGCAGTACTGAGGGAGTGCCGCACTGTCGGAGGGGCAGTACTGAGGGAGCGCCGCATTGTGGGAGGGGCAGTACTGAGGGAGCGCCGCACTGTCGGGGGGGCAGTACTGAGGGAGTGCCGCACTGTGGGAGGGCCAGTACTGAGGGAGCGCCGCACTGTCGGGGAGGCAGTACTGAGGGAGCGCCGCACTGTCGGAGGGGCTGTGCTGAGGGACCGCCACACTATCGGAGGAGCAGTACTGAGGGAGTGCCGCACTGTCGGAGCGGCAGTGCTGAGGGAGCGCTGCACTATCGGAGGGGCAGTGCTGAGGGACCGCCACACTATCGGAGGGGCAGTACTGAGGGAGCGCCGCACTGTCGGAGGGGCAGTACTGAGGGAGCGGCGCACTGTCGGAGGGGCCAGTACTGAGGGAGCGGCGCACTGTTGGGGGGGCAGTGCTGAGGGACCGCCACACTATCGGAGGGGCAGTACTGAGGAAGCGCCGCACTGTCAGAGGGGCAGTGCTGAGGGAGCGCCGCACTGTTGGAGGGGCAGTATTGAGGGAGCGCAGCACTGTCGGGGGGGCAGTACTGAGGGAGCACCACACTGTCGGAGGGGCAGTACTGAGGGAGAGCCGCACTGTCAGAGGGGCAGGACTGAGGGAGCGCGGCACTGTGGGAGGGGCAGTACTGAGGGAGCGACGCACTGTCGGGGGTGCAGTACTGAGGGAGTGCCGCACTGTCGGAGGGGCAGTACTGAGGGAGCGCCGCACTGTGGGAGGGGCAGTGCTGAGGGAGCACCGCACTGTCGGGGGGGCAGTACTGAGGGAGTGCCGCACTGTGGGAGGGGCAGTGCTGAGGGAGCGCCGCACTGTCGGGGGTGCAGCACTGAGGGAGCACCACACTGTCGGAGGGGCTGTGCTGAGGGACCGCCACACTATCGGAGGGGCAGTACTGAGGGAGCGGCGCACTGTCGGGGGGGCAGTACTGAGGGAGCGCCGCACTGTCGGAGGGGCAGTACTGAGGGAGCGCCGCACTGTCGGAGGGGCAGTACTGAGGGAGCACCGCACTGTCGGAGGGGCAGTGCTGAGGGACCGCCACACTATCGGAGGGGCAGTACTGAGGGAGCGCCGCACTGTGGGAGGGCCAGTACTGAGGGAGCGCTGCACTGTCGGAGGGACAGTACTGAGGGAGCGCCGCACTGTCGGAGGGGCAGTACTGAGGGAACGCCGCACTGTCGGAGGGGCAGTGCTGAGGGAGCGCTGCACTGTCGGAGGGGCAGTGCTGAGGGAGCGCCGCACTGTCGAGGGCAGTGCTGAGGGAGCGCCGCACTGTCGGAGGGGCAGTACTGAGGGAGTGCCTCACTGTCGGAGGGGCAGTACTGAGGGAGCGCCGCACTGTGGGAGGGGCAGTACTGAGGGAGCGCCGCACTGTCGGGGGGCAGTACTGAGGAGCGCCGCACTATCGGAGGGGCAGTGCTGAGGGACCGCCACACTATCGGAGGGGCAGTACTGAGGGAGCGCCGCACTGTCGGAGGGGCAGTACTGAGGAACGCCGCACTATCGGGAGGGGCAGTGCTGAGGACCGCCACACTATCGGAGGGGCAGTCCTGAGGGAGTGCCGCACTGTCGGAGGGGCAGTGCTGAGGGACCACCACAATATCGGAGGGGCAGTACTGAGGGAGCGCCGCACTATCGGAGGGGCAGTACTGAGGAGCGCCGCACTGTCGGGGTGGCGAGTGCTGAGGGACCGCCACACTATCGGAGGGGCAGTACTGAGGGAGCGCCGCACTGTCGGAGGGGCAGTGCTGAGGGACCGCCACACTATCGGAGGGCAGTACTGAGGGAGTGCCGCACTGTCGGAGGGGCAGTGCTGAGGGACCACCACAACATCGGAGGGGCAGAACTGAGGGAGTGCCGCACTATCGGAGGGGCAGTACTGAGGAGCGCCGCACTGTCGGGGGGGCCTGTACTCAGGAGCGCTGCACTGTCAGAGGGACAGTACTGCAGGGAGCGCCACACTGTCAGAGTGGCAGTACTGAGGGAAACGCCGCACTGTCGGAGGGGCAGTGCTCAGGGGAGCGCCGCACTGTCAGAGGGGCAGTGCTGAGGGAGCGCCGCACTGTTGGAGGGGCAGTACTGAGGGAGCGTAGCACTGTCGGGGGGGCAGTACTGAGGGAGCACCGCACTGTCGGAGGGGCAGTACTGAGGGAGAGCCGCACTGTCGGTGGGGCAGTACTGAGGAGCGCCGCACTGTGGGAGGGGCAGTACTGAGGAGCGACGCACTGTCGGGGGGGCAGTACTGAGGGAGTGTCCGCACTGTCGGAGGGGCAGTACTGAGGAGCGCCGCACTGTGGGAGGGGCAGTACTGAGGGAGCGCCCGCACTGTCGGGGGGGCAGTACTGAGGGTAGTGCCGCACTGTGGGAGGGGCAGTACTGAGGGAGCGCCGAACTGTCGGGGGGGCAGTACTGAGGGAGCACCGCACTGTCGGAGGGGCTGTGCTGAGTGACCGCCACACTATCGGAGGGGCAGTACTGAGGGAGCGGCGCACTGTCGGGGGGGCAGTACTGAGGGAGCGCCGCACTGTCGGAGGGGCAGCACTGAGGGAGTGCCGCACTGTCGGAGGGGCAGTACTGAGCGAGCACCGCACTGTCGGAGGGGCAGTGCTGAGGGAGCGCCGCACTCTGGGAGGGCAGTACTGAGGGAGCGCCGCACTGTCGGAGGGGCAGTGCTGAGGGACCACCACAATATCGGAGGGGCAGTACTGAGGGAGCGCCGCACTATCGGAGGGGCAGTACTGAGGGAGCGCCGCACTGTCGGGGGGGCAGTACTTAGGAGCGCCGCACTGTCGGAGGGGCGAGTACTGAGGGAGCGCTGCAATGTCGGAGGAACAGTACTGAGGGAGCGCCGCACTGTCGGAGGGGCGTGCTGAGGGAACGCCGCACTGTCGGAGGGGCAGTGCTGAGGGAGCGCCGCACTGTCGGAGGGGCAGTGCTGAGGGGAGCGCCGCACTGTCGGAGGGGCAGTGCTGAGGGAGCGCCGCACTGTGGGAGGGGCAGTACTGAGGGAACGCCGCACTGTCGGGGCGGCAGTACGAGGGAGCACCGCTCTGTCGGAGGGGCAGTACTGAGGGAGTGCCGCACTGTCAGAGGGGCAGTACTGAGGGAGGCGCCGCACTGTGGGAGGGGCAGTACTGAGGGAGCGCCGCACTGTCGGGGGGGCAGTACTGAGGGAGCGCCGCTCTGTGGGAGGGGCAGTACTGACGGAGCGCCGCACTGTCGGGGGGCAGTACTGAGGGAGCACCGCACTGTCGGAGGGGCAGTACTGAGGGAGTGCCGCACTGTCGGAGGGGCAGTGCTGAGGGAGCGCCGCACTATCGGAGGGGCAGTGCTGTGCGGACGCCACA
>NW_028225179.1:74291918-74341859 GCF_052327205.1 Somniosus microcephalus
GGGAAGGGGAGAGGGAGAGGAGGAGGAGGGGGAGAGTGGATGGGGAGAGGAGTGCAGGAGGGGGAGAGTGGAGGAAGAGGGGGAGAGTGGGGGTGGGAGAGGAGAGGAGGAGGGGAGATGGAGGGGAGAGTAGAGGAGGGGAGTTAAGGGGGAGAGGGGAGGAAGAGCGGGAGAGTGGAGGGGGAGAACAGAGGAGGAGGGGAGAGTGGAGGAGGAGGGGGAGGATGAGGGGGAGAGGAGAGGAGGAGGGGGAGTGGGAAGAGGGGACTAGGAGGGGGAGGAGATATGTGGCATCTGAAGGAGCGCTGCACTGTCGAAGGGGCAATACTGAGGGAACACTGCACTGTCGGAGGGGGAGCACTGAGGAAGTACTGCACAGTAGGACGGGCAGTACTGAGGGAGCGCCGCCCTGTAGGAGGGGCAGTACTAAGGTAGCACCGCACTGTAGGAGGGGCAGTACTGAGGGAGCGATGCACTGTCGGAGGGTCAGTGCTAAAGGAGCACTGCAGTGTCGGAGGGGACAGCATAGTGGTTAGCACTGTTGCCTCACAGCACCAGAGACCCGGGGTTCGAATCCGGCCTCGGGCGACTGTCTGTGTGGAGTTTGCACATTCTCCCCGTGTTTGCGTGGGTTTTCTCCGGGTGCTCCGGTTTCCTCCCACAGTCCAAAGATGTGCGGGTTAGGTTGATTGGCTATGATAAATTGACCCTTAGTGTTAGGGGGATTAAATACATAGGGTTACAGGGATAGGGGTGGGGTATGTGTTGGTGTAGGGGTTACGGGGATCGGGTGGGACATGTGTCGGTGCAGGCTCGATGGGCCGAAATGGCCTCTATCTGCACTGTTGTGATTCTGTGATTCTGTACTGAGGGAGCGCTGCTCTGTCGGAGGGGGCAGTACTGAGGGAGCATTGCACTGTCGGAGGGGCAGTACTGAGGGAGAGCTGCACTGTCGGAGGGTCAGTACTGAGGGAGAGCTGCACTGTTGGAGCCAAAGTACTGAGGGAGCGCTGCACTGTTGGAGCGGCAGTACTGAGGGAGCGCTGCACTGTCGGAGCTGCAGATCTGAGGGAGCGCTGCACTGTAGGAGGGGCAGTACTGAGGGAGCGCCGCACTGTCAGAGGGGCAGTACTGAGGGAGTGCCCCACTGTCGGAGGGGCAGTAATGAGGAAGCGCCGCACTGTAGGAGGGGCAGTACTAAGGGAGCTCTGCACTGTCGGAGGGGCCGTACTGAGGGGGCGCCTCACTGTCAGAGGGTCAGTACTGAGGGAGCACTGCATTGTCGGATGGTCAGTATGGAGGGAGTGCCGCACTGTCGGAGGGGCAGTACTGAGGGAGCACTGCACCGTCGGAGGGGGAGTACTGAGGGAGTACTGCACTGTAGGACAGGCAGTACTGAGAGAGCGCCGCCCTGTAGGAGGGGCAGTACTGAGGGAGCACTGCACTATCGGAGGGTCAGTACTGAGGGAGCACTGCACTGTCAGAGGGGCAGTACTGAGGGAGCATTGCACTGTCGGAGGGGCAGTACTGATGGAGAGATGCACTGTCGGAAGGCCAGTACTGAGGCAGAGCTGCACTGTTGGAGCGGCTGTACTGAGGGAGCGTTGCACTGTCGGAGGGGGCAGTACTGAGGGAGCGCTGCACTGTCAGAGCTGCAGTACTGAGGGAGCGCTGCACTGTTAGAGGGGCAGTACTGAGGGAGCCTTGCACTGTCGGAGCGGCAGTACTTGAGGTAGCACCGCACTGTCGGAGGGGCAGTACTGAGGGAGCACTGCACTGTAGGAGGGGCAGTACTGAGGGAGCGCCGCACTGTCGGAGGGGCAGTAGTGAGGGAGCACCACACTCTCAGAGGGGCAGTAATGAGGGAGCACTGCACTGTCAGAGGGGCAGTACTGAGGGTGCGCTGCACGGTCAGAGTGGCAGTACTGAGGGAGCGCTGCACTGTCGGAGGGACAGTACTGAGGAGCGCCGCACTTTCGGAGGTACAGTACTGAGGGAGCGCAGTACTGTCGGAGGGGCAGTACTGTGGGATTGCTGCACTGTAGGAGGGGCAGTACTGAGCGAGAGCTGCACTGTCTGAGGGTCAGTACTGTGGCAGCGCTGCACTGTTGGAGGGACACTACTGAGGGAGCACCGCAATGTCGGAGGGTCATTACTGAGGGAGTGTTGCACTGTCGGAGTGGCAGTGCTGAGGGAGCGATGCACTGTTGGAGGGGCTGAACTGAGAGAGTGCTGCACTGTCGGAGTGGCACTGCTGTGGGAGCGCTGCACTGTCGGATGGGCAGCACTTGAGCGAGTGCTTCACTGTCGGAGGGGCAGTACTGAGGGAGTGCTGCACTGTCGGTGGGTCAGTACTGAGGGAGTGCGGCACTGTCGGTGGGTCAGTACTGATGCAGAGCGGCACTGTCGGTTGGGCAGCACTGAGGGAGCGCTGCACTGTCGGAGCGGCAGTACTGAGGCTTTGTAGCACTGTCGGAGTGATAGTACTGAGGCTGAGCTGCCCTGTCGGAGGGCCAGTACTGATGGAACGCCGCACTGTCGGAGGGATAGTACTGAGGGGAGCGCAGCACTGTTGGTTGGGCAGCACTGAGGGAGCGCTGCACTGTCGGAGCGGTGGTACTGAGGGAGCGCTGCACTGTCGGAGGGGGTAGTACTGAGGGGAGCGCTGTGCTGTTGGAGGTTCAGTACTGAGGGAGTGCTGCACTGTAGGAGGGGCAGTACTGAGTGAGCGCCGCACTGTCAGAGGGGCAATACTGAGGGAGTGCTGCATTGTTGGAGAGGCAGTACTGAGGGAGTGCTGCACTGTTGAAGGGGCAATACTGAGGGAACACTGCACTGTCGGAGGGGGAGTACGGAGGGAGTACTGCACAGTAGGGCTTGCAGTACTAAGGGAGCTCCGCCCTGTAAGAGGGGCAGTACAAAGGGAGCACCACACTGTAGGAGGGTCAGTGCTGAAGGAGCACTGCACAGTCGGAGGGTCAGTACTGAGGGAGCGCTGCTCTGTCGGAGGGGCAGTACTGAGCGAGCATTGCACTGTCGGAGGGGCAGTACTGAGGGGAGTGCTGCACTGTCAGAGAGGCAGTACTGAGGGGAGCGCTGCACTGTAGGAGGGGCAGTACTGAGGGAGCACTGCACTGTCAGATGGGCAGTACTGATGGAGCACTGCACTGTCGGATGGGCTGTACTGAGGGAGTGCCGCACTGTCGGAGGGGGCAGTACTGAGAGTGCACTGCACACTGTCGAAGGGGCAGTACTGAGGGAGCACTGCACTGTAGGACAGGCAGTACTGAGGGAGCGCCGCCCTGTATGGGGGGGCAGTACTGAGGGAGCAATGCACTATCGGAGGATCAGTACTGAGGGAGTACTGCACTGTCAGAGGGACAGTACTGAGGGAGTGCTGCACTGTCGGAGGGGCAGTACTGAGGGAGCATTGCACTGTCGGAGGGGCAGTACTGATGGAGAGCTGCACTGTCGGTGGGTCAGTACTGAGGCAGAGCTGCACTGTTGCAAAGAAAGTACTGAGGGAGCGCTGCACTGTTGGAGCGGCAGTACTGAGGGAGCATTGCACTGTCGGAGGGGCAGTACTGAGGGAGCACTGCACTGTTGGAGGTGCAGTACTGAAGGAGCGCTGCACTGTCGGAGGTGCAGTACTGAAGGAGCGCTGCACTGTCGGAGGGGCAGTACTGAGGGAGCGTTGCACTGTCGGACGTGCAGTACTGAGGTAGCACCGCACTGTCGGAGGGGCAGTACTGAGGGAGCGCTGCACTGTAGGAGGGGCAGTGCAGAGGGAGCGCCGCACTGTCGGATGGGTAGTACTGAGGGAGCGCCACACTGTTGGAGGGGCAGTACTGAGGGAGTGTTGCACTGTCGGAGTGGCAGTGCTGAGGGAGCGCTGCACTGTCGGAGAGGCAGTACTGAGGGGAGCGCTGCACTGTAGGAGGGGCAGTACTGAGGGAGCACTGCACTGTCAGAGGGGCAGTGCTGAGGGAGCATTGCACTGTCGGAGGGGGCAGTACTGATGGAGAGCTGCACTGTTGGAGGGTCAGTACTGAGGCAGAGCTGCACTGTTGGAACGAAAGTATTGAGGGAGCGCTGCACTGTTGGAGCGGCAGTGCTGAGGGAGCATTGCATTGTAGGAGGGGCAGTACTGAGGTAGCGCCGCACTGTCAGAGGGGCAGTACTGAGGGAGCGCCACACTGTCGGAGGGGGCAGTACTGAGGGAGCGCTGCACTGTCGGATGGGCAGTACTGAGGGAGTGCTGCACTGTCGGAGGGGCAGTACTGAGGGAGCGCTGCACTGTTGGAGGGTCAGTACTGAAGGAGCACTGCACTGTCGGAGGGGCAGTACTGAGGAAGTGCCGCACTGTCGGTGGGGCAGTATTGAGTGTGCGCTGCACTGTCGGAGGGGCTGTACTGAGGGAGCGCTGCACTGTCAGAGGGGCAGTACTGAGGGACAGCTGCACTGTCGGAGGGGCAGTACTGAGGCAGAGCTGCACTGTTGCAAAGAAAGTACTGAGGGAGCGCTGCACTGTTGGAGCGGCAGTACTGAGGGAGCATTGCACTGTCGGAGGGGCAGTACTGAGGGAGCACTGCACTGTCGGAGGGGCAGTACTGAGGGAGCGTTGCACTGTCGGACGTGCAGTACTGAGGTAGCACCGCACTGTCGGAGGGGCAGTACTGAGGGAGCGCTGCACTGTAGGAGGGGCAGTGCAGAGGGAGCGCCGCACTGTCGGATGGGTAGTACTGAGGGAGCGCCACACTGTTGGAGGGGCAGTACTGAGGGAGTGTTGCACTGTCGGAGTGGCAGTGCTGAGGGAGCGATGCACTGTTGGAGGGGCTGAACTGAGGGAGTGCTGCACTGTCGGAGTGGCACTGCTGTGGGAGCGCTGCACTGTCGGATGGGCAGCACTTGAGGGAGTGCGGCACTGTCGGTGGGTCAGTACTGATGCAGAGCGGCACTGTCGGTTGGGCAGCACTGAGGGAGCGCTGCACTGTCGGAGTGGCAGCACTGAGGCTTCGTTGCACTGTCGGAGTGATAGTACTGAGGGTGAGCTGCCCTGTCGGAGCGTTAGTACTGATGGAGCGCCGCACTGTCGGAGGGATAGTACTGAGGGAGCGCAGTACTGTTGGTTGGGCAGCACTGAGGGAGCTCTGCACTGTCGGAGGGGCTGTACATATTGTTCGCTGCACTGTCGGAGGGCAGTACTGAGGGAGCGCTGCACTGTCGGAGCGGTAGTACTGAGGGAGTGCTGCACTGTCAGAGGGGTAGTACTGAGGGAGCGCTGTGCTGTTGGAGGTTCAGTACTGAGGGAGGACTGCACTGTAGGAGGGGCAGTACTGAGGGAGCGCCGCACTGTCAGAGGTACAGTACTGATGGAACGCCGTACTGTCAGAGGGGCAGTACTGAGGGAGCGCCACCCTGTAAGAGGGGCAGTACAAAGGGAGCACCGCACTGTAGGAGGGGCTGTACTGAGGGAGCGCTGCACTGTCGGAGGGTCAGTACTGAAGGAGCACTGCACAGTCGGAGGGTCAGTACTGAGGGAGCGCTGCTCTGTCGGAGGGGCAGTACTGAGCGAGCATTGCAATGTCGGACGGGCAGTACTGAGGGAGAACTGCACTGTCGGAGGGTCAGTACTGAGGGAGAGCTGCACTATTGGAGCGAAAGTACTGAGGGAGCGCTGCACTGTCGGAGAGGCAGTACTGAGGGAGCGCTGCACTGTCGGAGAGGCAGTACTGAGGGAGCGCTGCACTGCAGGAGGGGCAGTACTGAGGGAGCACTGCACTGTCAGAGGGGCAGTACTGATGGAGCACTGCACTGTCGAAGGGGCAGTACTGAGGGAGTGCTGCACAGTCGGAGGGGCAGTGCTGAGGGAGCATTGCACTGTCGGAGGGGCAGTACTGATGGAGAGCTGCACTGTCAGAGGGTCAGTACTGAGGCAGAGCTGCACTGTTGGAACGAAAGTATAGAGGGAGCGCTGCACTGTTGGAGCGGCAGTGCTGAGGGAGCATTGCATTGTCGGAGGGGCAGTACTGAGGTAGCGCCGCACTGTCGGAGGGGCAGTACTGAGGGAGCGCCACACTGTCGGAGGGGCAGTACTAAGGGAGCGCTGCACTGTCGGATGGGCAGTACTGAGGGAGTGCTGCACTGTCGGAGGGGCAGTACTGAGGGAGCGCTGCACTGTTGGAGGGTCAGTACTGAAGGAGCACTGCACTGTCGGAGGGGCAGTACTGAGGAAGTGCCGCACTGTCGGTGGGGCAGTATTGAGTGTGCGCTGCACTGTCGGCGGGGCTGTACTGAGGGAGCGCTGCACTGTCAGAGGGGCAGTACTGAGGGACAGCTGCACTGTCGGAGGGGCAGTACTGAGGCAGAGCTGCACTGTTGCAAAGAAAGTACTGAGGGAGCGCTGCACTGTTGGAGCGGCAGTACTGAGGGAGCATTGCACTGTCGGAGGGGCAGTACTGAGGGAGCACTGCACTGTCGGAGGGGCAGTACTGAGGGAGCGTTGCACTGTCGGACGTGCAGTACTGAGGTAGCACCGCACTGTCGGAGGGGCAGTACTGAGGGAGCGCTGCACTGTAGGAGGGGCAGTGCAGAGGGAGCGCCGCACTGTCGGATGGGTAGTACTGAGGGAGCGCCACACTGTTGGAGGGGCAGTACTGAGGGAGTGTTGCACTGTCGGAGTGGCAGTGCTGAGGGAGCGATGCACTGTTGGAGGGGCTGAACTGAGGGAGTGCTGCACTGTCGGAGTGGCACTGCTGTGGGAGCGCTGCACTGTCGGATGGGCAGCACTTGAGGGAGTGCTGCACTGTCGGTGGGTCAGTACTGATGCAGAGCGGCACTGTCGGTTGGGCAGCACTGAGGGAGCGCTGCACTGTCGGAGTGGCAGCACTGAGGCTTCGTTGCACTGTCGGAGTGATAGTACTGAGGGTGAGCTGCCCTGTCGGAGCGTTAGTACTGATGGAGCGCCGCACTGTCGGAGGGATAGTACTGAGGGAGCGCAGTACTGTTGGTTGGGCAGCACTGAGGGAGCTCTGCACTGTCGGAGGTGCTGTACATATTGTTCGCTGCACTGTCGGAGGGCAGTACTGAGGGAGCGCTGCACTGTCGGAGCGGTAGTACTGAGGGAGCGCTGCACTGTCGGAGGGGTAGTACTGAGGGAGCGCTGTGCTGTTGGAGGTTCAGTACTGAGGGAGGACTGCACTGTAGGAGGGGCAGTACTGAGGGAGCGCCGCACTGTCAGAGGTACAGTACTGATGGAACGCCGTACTGTCAGAGGGGCAGTACTGAGGGAGCGCCACCCTGTAAGAGGGGCAGTACAAAGGGAGCACCGCACTGTAGGAGGGGCTGTACTGAGGGAGCGCTGCACTGTCGGAGGGTCAGTACTGAAGGAGCACTGCACAGTCGGAGGGTCAGTACTGAGGGAGCGCTGCTCTGTCGGAGGGGCAGTACTGAGCAAGCATTGCAATGTCGGACGGGCAGTACTGAGGGAGAACTGCACTGTCGGAGGGTCAGTACTGAGGGAGAGCTGCACTATTGGAGCGAAAGTACTGAGGGAGCGCTGCACTGTCGGAGAGGCAGTACTGAGGGAGCGCTGCACTGTAGGAGGGGCAGTACTGAGGGAGCACTGCACTGTCAGAGGGGCAGTACTGATGGAGCAATGCACTGTCGAAGGGGCAGTACTGAGGGAGTGCTGCACAGTCGGAGGGGCAGTGCTGAGGGAGCATTGCACTGTCGGAGGGGCAGTACTGATGGAGAGCTGCACTGTCGGAGGGTCAGTACTGAGGCAGAGCTGCACTGTTGGAATGAAAGTATTGAGGGAGCGCTGCACTGTTGGAGCGGCAGTGCTGAGGGAGCATTGCATTGTCGGAGGGGCAGTACTGAGGGAGCGCTGCACTGTCGGATGGGCAGTACTGAGGGAGTGCTGCACTGTCGGAGGGGCTGTACTGAGGGAGCGCTGCACTGTCAGAGGGGCAGTACTGAGGGACAGCTGCACTGTCGGAGCGGTAGTACTGAGGGAGCGCTGCACTGTCGGAGGGGTAGTACTGAGGGAGCGCTGTGCTGTTGGAGGTTCAGTACTGAGGGAGGACTGCACTGTAGGAGGGGCAGTACTGAGGGAGCGCCGTACTGTCAGAGGGGCAGTACTGAGGGAGCGCTGCACTGTTGGAGGGTCAGTACTGAAGGAGCACTGCACTGTCGGAGGGGCAGTACTGAGGAAGTGCCGCACTGTCGGTGGGGCAGTATTGAATGTGCGCTGCACTGACGGCGGGGCTGTACTGAGGGAGCGCTGCACTGTCAGAGGGGCAGTACTGAGGGACAGCTGCACTGTCGGAGGGGCAGTAATGAGGCAGAGCTGCACTGTTGCAAAGAACGTACTGAGGGAGCGCTGCACTGTTGGAGCGGCAGTACTGAGGGAGCATTGCACTGTCGGAGGGGCAGTACTGAGGGAGCACTGCACTGTCGGAGGGGCAGTACTGAGGGAGCGTTGCACTGTCGGACGTGCAGTACTGAGGTAGCACCGCACTGTCGGAGGGGCAGTACTGAGGGAGCGCTGCACTGTAGGAGGGGCAGTGCATAGGGAGCGCCGCACTGTCGGATGGGTAGTACTGAGGGAGCACCACACTGTTGGAGGGGCAGTACTGAGGGAGTGTTGCACTGTCGGAGTGGCAGTGCTGAGGGAGCGATGCACTGTTGGAGGGGCTGAACTGAGGGAGTGCTGCACTGTCGGAGTGGCACTGCTGTGGGAGCGCTGCACTGTCGGATGGGCAGCACTTGAGGGAGTGCTGCACTGTCGGTGGGTCAGTACTGATGCAGAGCGGCACTGTCGGTTGGGCAGCACTGAGGGAGCGCTGCACTGTCGGAGTGGCAGCACTGAGGCTTCGTTGCACTGTCGGAGTGATAGTACTGAGGGTGAGCTGCCATGTCGGAGCGTTAGTACTGATGGAGCGCCGCACTGTCGGAGGGATAGTACTGAGGGAGCGCAGTACTGTTGGTTGGGCAGCACTGAGGGAGCTCTGCACTGTCGGAGGGGCTGTACATATTGTTCGCTGCACTGTCGGAGGGCAGTACTGAGGGAGCGCTGCACTGTCAGAGCGGTAGTACTGAGGGAGCGCTGCACTGTCGGAGGGGTAGTACTGAGGGAGCGCTGTGCTGTTGGAGGTTCAGTACTGAGGGAGGACTGCACTGTAGGAGGGGCAGTACTGAGGGAGCGCCGCACTGTCAGAGGTACAGTACTGATGGAACGCCGTACTGTCAGAGGGGCAGTACTGAGGGAGCGCCACCCTGTAAGAGGGGCAGTACAAAGGGAGCACCGCACTGTAGGAGGGGCTGTACTGAGGGAGCGCTGCACTGTCGGAGGGTCAGTACTGAAGGAGCACTGCACAGTCGGAGGGTCAGTACTGAGGGAGCGCTGCTCTGTCGGAGGGGCAGTACTGAGCGAGCATTGCAATGTCGGATGGGCAGTACTGAGGGAGAACTGCACTGTCGGAGGGTCAGTACTGAGGGAGAGCTGCACTATTGGAGCGAAAGTACTGAGGGAGCGCTGCACTGTCGGAGAGGCAGTACTGAGGGAGCGCTGCACTGTAGGAGGGGCAGTACTGAGGGAGCACTGCACTGTCAGAGGGGCAGTACTGATGGAGCACTGCACTGTCGAAGGGGCAGTACTGAGGGAGTGCTGCACAGTCGGAGGGGCAGTGCTGAGGGAGCATTGCACTGTCGGAGGGGCAGTACTGATGGAGAGCTGCACTGTCGGAGGGTCAGTACTGAGGCAGAGCTGCACTGTTGGAATGAAAGTATTGAGGGAGCGCTGCACTGTTGGAGCGGCAGTGCTGAGGGAGCATTGCATTGTCGGAGGGGCAGTACTGAGGGAGCGCTGCACTGTCGGATGGGCAGTACTGAGGGAGTGCTGCACTGTCGGAGGGGCAGTACTGAGGGAGCACTGCACTGTTGGAGGGTCAGTACTGAAGGAGCACTGCACTGTCGGAGGGGCAGTACTGAGGGACAGCTGCACTGTCGGAGGGGCAGTACTGAGGGAGCGCTGCACTGTCATAGGGACAGTACTGAGGAAGCGCCGCACTGTCGGAGGTACAGTATTGATGGAGCGCCGCACTGTCAGAGGGGCAGTACTGAGGGATCGCTGCACTGTTGGAGGGACAGTATTGAGGGCACGCCGCAATTTCGGAGGTACAGTACTGAGGGAGCGCAGCACTGTCGGAGGGGCAGTACTGAGGGAGCGCTGCACTGTTGGAGGGTCAGTACTGAAGGAGCACTGCACTGTCGGAGGGGCAGTACTGAGGAAGTGCCGCACTGTCGGTGGGGCTGTATTGAGTGTGCGCTGCACTGTCGGAGGGGCTGTACTGAGGGAGCGCTGCACTGTCAGAGGGGCAGTACTGAGGGAGCGCTGCACTGTCATAGGGACAGTACTGAGGAAGCGCCGCACTGTCGGAGGTACAGTATTGATGGAGCGCCGCACTGTCAGAGGGGCAGTACTGAGGGATCGCTGCACTGTCGGAGGGACAGTATTGAGGGCACGCCGCAATTTCGGAGGTACAGTACTGAGGGAGCGCAGCACTGTCGGAGGGGCAGTACTGAGGGATCGCTGCACTGTAGGAGGGTCAGTACTGAGGGAGTGCTGCACTGACGGAGGGACACTACTGAGGGAGCACCGCACTGTCGGACTGGCAGTGCTGAGGGATCGATGCACTGTCGGATGGGCAGTACTGAGGGAGTGCTGCACTGCCGGCGGGGCAGTACTGAGTGATGTGGTAAACCACTTTTATCGTTCACTATCGTTACACTATAGTTATCACTGTTATATCGTTATCACTGTTCACACTGTTGTATCACTATACGAGGTCGCCTCTTGTCACGCTGTTATACCTGGGCTGACCACTGCTGACTCCGCCCATGGCTCCACCTACCTGCCCAGGTATCAAGGTGGTCGACTGGCTGGTATTCCTCCTTGTTGGATCCGATCACCCACGAGGGTAGGCTCTGTTATTTAGCCAATAAAAACCTATAGTTACTTTCTTAACTCGTCACTTTTCATTGGATGAATTGATAGGTATATCAATTTTATTGGCTAAATTTTAAATTGTCGACACTTGAGCAATCAAACGACCAGCCATGCGACCAGCCAGACACCCAGCTACAACAGCCACAGCAGCCTGCCTGGCTGCGAGCCCTCAGACCACCGTACCTGGACCTAAATCCACAGGCAGCAAACTCAGCCCTCGACTTTGAACACTGGCTGAGCTGCTTCGAAGCCTACCTGGGAGAATCCGGCGTGCCTCAGAAATCCATGCTAAGAGTTCTGAACGCCCAAGTGAGCCCTAAAGTATTCGCACTCATCCGGGACCTCAAAACATACGAGGACGCCATCAACCGGCTGAAAAGACAGTACCAAACCCCGGTAAATTCCATGTATGCCAGACACCTCCTAAGATCCCGCCCGCAACAGCCAGGAGAGCCCGTGGAGGAATTTTTACGGGTGCTACAAGCACTCGGCAGAGACTAACTTTAAAGCGGTAACGGCTGCAGAAAATACAGTAGACAATGTCCGCGATGCCTTCGTGAAAGGCCTGCGGTCCGACTACTCACGGCAAGGACTACTGGAAGCAAGGGACCTCAACCTGGACAAAGCTGCAGCCCTCGCTCTCTCTCTAGAGGTGGCCCATCGGGACCTCGAGGCATACTCAAGGTACTGCAACTCGCAACCCTGGGACTTGGGACCGACCCCGACCATGATACCCCCCGCAGCACCCCCCCTGGGACCTACCTCAGCGTCGGCGTCCCGGACCCGATCGAGACCGCCACCCCCGGTACCGGCTCCGACATCGGACCCCCGTGATCGGGCCGCCGGCTGCTTCTTCTGTGGCCAGGCGAAACAGCCGAGGTCGCGCTGCCCAGCCAAGAACTCTACCTGCTCAAACTGTTTGAAGAAAGGTCACTTCGCTAAGGCCTGCAGAGGTGGATCATCAGAGGCCAGCAGTGCCTCATGCGAGCTGTGGGGACGGCCATCTTCCTTCAAGGCAACAGAGGCCAGCATCCCCACATGTGAGTCATGGGGCGGCCATCTTTGATACAGGCAACCAACACCAGCAGTGCCTCATGTGAGTTACGGGGGCAGCCATCTTCTCCGCCATTTTGTCCAACCTCGTGGGAGACGCCATTTTACCCACCACGCTCGACCGCCACCGTGCCTCTAGACCCGACTACCGCCTCACCCGCAGACTACAACGACTCGCTCAGCTATACACTAGCCTCTGTCTCACTGGACCAAGCCCGCCCGCATCACCTGTCCAAGTCAATGATGGACATCAGAGTAAATGGCCACGCCACGACCTGCCTGTTCGACAGCGGAAGCACGGAGAGTTTCATCCACCCAGACACGGTGAGCCACTACTCCCTCCCTGTCCTGCCAACGCGCAACCGGATCTCGATGGCATCGAGATCCCACGCCACAGACATCAGCGGCTATTGTGTTATGACCCTATCGGTTAAGGGTACGGAGTATAAACATTTTAAACCCCTCGTCCTCCCCCAGCTATGCGCCGCCATCCTACTAGGGCTAGACTTCCAATCCCACCTCCAAAGCGTCACGCTAGCATACGGCGGAACCCTCCCCCCACTCACAGTCGACAACCAACAGATTTTAAACCGCCCACCGCGTAACACCTGCGGCCTATCCACCGTCAAGGTCCCGCCACCTTCCCTGTTCGCTAACCTCACCCCCGACTGCAAACCCGTCGCGACCAAGAGCAGGCGGTACAGCGCCGGGGACAGAGCTTTCATTAGCTCTGAGGTGCAGTGTCTCCTGAAGGAGGGCATCATCGAGGGGAGCACCAGCCCCTGGCGTGCCCAGGTCGTGGTCGTTAAGACCGGCAATAAAAACCGCCTGGTCATCGACTACAGCCGGACCATAAACAGGTACACCCAGCTGGATGCATACCCACTTCCCCGCATATCTGATATGGTCAATCAGATTGCGCAGTACCGGGTATTCTCCACCATCGACCTTAAGTCGGCCTATCACCAACTCCCTATCCACCCTGAGGACCACCGGTATACAGCCTTCGAGGCAAACGGCCGTCTCTATCACTTCCTTAGGGTTCCCTTCGGCGTCACCAATGGGGTTTCGGTCTTCCAAAGGGAGATGGACTGGATGGTTGACCAGAACGGGCTGCATGCCACGTTCCCCTACCTAGATAACGTCACCATCTGCGGCCGCGACCGGCAGGACCATGACGTTAATCTGGAGAGATTCCTCCGTACGGCCCAACGACTGAACCTCACCTACAATAAGGAGAAATGTGTGTTTAACACCTCGCGCCTTGCCATCCTCGGCTGTGTAGTAGAGAACGGAGTCATCGGCCCCGACGCCGAAAGAATGCGTCCCCTCATGGAGTTACCCCTCCCCCACTGTCCAAAGGCTCTGAAGAGAACCCTGGGGCTCTTTGCCTACTATGCCCAATGGGTGCCCAATTATGCAGACAAAGCCAGACCCCTCATGAAGTCCACATCCTTCCCCCTTACGGAGGAAGCGTGCGCAGCCTTCTCCCTCATTAAGGGAGACATCACCAAGGCCACAATGCACGCAGTGGACGAGTCCATCCCCTTCCAAGTGGAGAGCGATGCATCCGACTTCGCCCTAGCCGCTACCCTTAACCAGGAGGGGAGACCAGTGGCCTTCTTCTCAAGGACCCTACAGGGCCCTGAGATCCGACACTCGTCGGTCGAGAAGGAGGCCCAAGCGATTGTGGAGGCGGTACGACGCTGGAGGCATTACCTGGCAGGCAAACGATTTACCCTCCTCACCGACCAGCGTTCGGTCGCGTTTATGTTTAATAACAAGCTGAGGGGCAAAATCAAGAATGACAAGATATTGAGGTGGAGAATCGAACTATCCACCTATGATTATGATATCTTGTACCGGCCAGGTAAGCTGAACGATCCCCCTGATGCTCTGTCACGAATTACATGCGCCAGCGCGCAAAGTGATAGACTTCAGACCCTCCACAACGACCTCTGCCACCCCGGGGTCACCAGACTTTACCACTTCATTAAGGCCCGCAACCTGCCATACTCCATCGAGGAGGTCAGGACCATGACCAGGAACTGCCAGACCTGTGCCGAGTGCAAACCGCACTTCTTTAGGCCGGACAGAGCAAGCCTGATCAAGGCCACCCGCCTCTTCGAGCGCCTGAGCATCGACTTTAAGGGGCCCCTCCCATCCTCTGACCGTAATGTGTATTTCCTCAACATCGTTGATATCACAGAAACCCCACAGTGCAGATAGAGGCCATTTCGGCCCATCGAGCCTGCACCGACACATATCCCACCCGATCCCCATAACCCCTACACCAACACATATCCCACCCCATCCCCGTAACCCCACGTATTTAATCCCCCTAACACTAAGGGTCAATTTATCATAGCCAATCAACCTAACCCGCACATCTTTGGACTGTGGGAGGAAACCGGAGCACCCGGAGGAAACCCACGCAAACACGGGGAGAATGTGCAAACTCCACACAGACAGTCGCCCGAGGTCAGATTCGAACCCGGGTCCCTGGCGCTGTGAGGCAACAGTGCTAACCACTATGCCACCGTGCTGCCGTGCTGAGTACTCCCGTTTCCCCTTTGCCTTCCCCTGCCCAGACATGACCAGTACCACGGTCATCAAATGCCTGAACGACCTCTTCGCCTTGTTCGGGTTCCCAAACTATATACATAGTGACCGGGGCTCCTCCTTCATGAGCGAGGAACTCCGTCAGTTCCTACTAGCGAGAGCTATTGCTGCAAGCAGGACCACCAGCTACAACCCCCGAGGGAACGGCCAGGTAGAAAGAGAGAACGCGATGGTATGGAAGGCCGTCCTCTTAGCCTTAAAGTCTAAGGGCCTCCCAACCTCCTGCTGGCAGGAAGTCCTCCCGGCAGCCCTGCACTCCATCCGGTCACTACTTTGCACTGCCATTAACGCCACCCCCCATGAACGAATGTTTGTTTCCCCCAGGAAGTCGACTACGGGAACCACACTACCAACCTGGTTGACCTCCCCGGGGCCCGTCCTGCTGCGAAAGCACGTGAGGACCCATAAAATGGACCCCCTGGTCGAGAAGGTGAACCTCCTGCACGCCAACCCCCAGTACGCCTATGTGGCTTACCCGGACGGGCGGGAGGACACAGTCTCCTTGCGAGACCTCGCACGCTCAGGCATTCCGGAGACACCACCTTTACCCCCCCCACCCCCCCCCCCCAATTCCAGCTCAGGTAGACGGCATGCCGGAACCCCATGAGCCTTCACCGACCACGCAGACACCAGCATCAACACCGGAGAATGCAACACCGCCGCTGCGACGATCAGAAAGGCTTACGAGGCCTCCGGACAGACTGACTTACCAGAACTGGTAGTACACTTCACCCCGCCGGACTCAAATCTAAACAAGGGGTGAATGTGGTAAACCACATTTATCGTTCACTATCGTTACACTATAGTTATCACTGTTATATCGTTATCACTGTTCACACTGTTGTATCACTATACGAGGTCGCCTCTTGTCACGCTGTTATACCTGGGCTGACCACTGCTGACTCCGCCCATGGCTCCACCTACCTGCCCAGGTATAAAGGTGGTCGACTGGCTGGTATTCCTCCTTGTTGGATCCGATCACCCACGAGGGTGGGCTCTGTTATTTAGCCAATAAAAACCTATAGTTACTTTCTTAACTCGTCGCTTTTCATTGGATGAATTGATAGGTATATCAAGTGAGTGCTGCACTGTCGATGTGGCAGTACTGAGGGAAAGCTTCACTGTTGGCAGGGCAGTACTGAGGGTTCGTTGCACTGTCGGAGGAACAGTACTGAGGGAGCGCTGCCCTGTCGGAGGGTCAGCACTGATGGAGCGCCGCACTGTCGGAGGGATAGTATTGAGGGAGCGTAGCACTGTTGGTTGGGCAGCCCTGAGGGAGCTCTGCTCTGTCGGAGGGGCAGTACAGATTGTTCGCTGCACTGTCGGTGGGGCAGTACTGAGGGAGTGCTGCACTGTAGCAGGGGCAGTAATGAGGGAGTGCTACACTTTTGGAAGGGTAGTGCTGAGCAAATGCGGCACTGTTGGAGGGGCAGCACTGAGGGAGCGCTACACTATCGGAGCGGTAGTACTGAGGGAGCGCTGCACTGTCGGAGGGGTAGTACTGAGGGAGCGCTGGGCTCTTGGAGGGTCAGTACTGGGGGAGCGCTGTACTGTAGGAGGGGCAGTACTGAGAGAGCGCCGCACTGTGGGAGGCGCATTACTGAGGGAGCGCTGCACTGTCGGAGCTGTAGTACAGAGGGAGCACTGCACTGTCGGAGGGGTAGTACTGAGTGAAGCCTGCACTGTCGGAGAGTCAGTGCTGAGGGAGTGCTCAAGTGTCGGTGGGGCAGTAGTGGGGGAGCGTTGTTCTGTCACAAGGAAATACTGAGGGAGCGCTGCACTGTCGGAAGGGCAGTCCTGAGGGAGCGCTGCACTTATAGAGGGGCAGAAGTGAGGGAACACAGCAGTGTCAGAGTTGCAGTACTGAGGGAGTGCCGCACTGTCGGAGGGGCAGTATTGACTGATCGCCGCAATGTCGGAGAGGCAGAACTGAGTGAGCATTGCACTGTAGGAGGGGCAGGACTGGGCTGTTTGAGGGTCAGTACTGAGGGAGCGCATCACTCTCGGACGGGCAGTAATGAGGGAGCACTGGACTGTTGGAGGGGCAGTACTGAGGGAGCGCCACACTGTTGGATGGGCAGTACTGAGGGAGTGCTGCACTGTCGGAGTGGCAGTGCTGAGGGAGCGATGCACTGTCGGAGGGGCAGTACTGAGGGAGTGCTGCACTGTCGGAGGGGCAGTACTGAGGGAGCCCTGCACTGTTGGAGGGGCAGTACTGAGGGAGTGCTGCACTGTCGGAGTGGCAGTGCTGAGGGATTGATGCACTGTCGGAGGGGCAGTACTGAGGGAGTGCTGCATTGTCGGAGTGGCAGTGCTGAGGGAGTGCTGCACTGTCGGAGGGCCAGTACTGAGGGAGCATAGCACTGTCGGTTGGGCAGCACTGAGGGAGCGCTGCACTGTCAGAGGGTCAGTACTGAGGGAGCGTGGCACTGTCCGTTGGGCAGCACTGAGGGAGCGCTGCACTGTCGGAGGGGCAGCACTGAGAGTTCGCTGCACTGTCGGAGGGACAGTACTGAGGGAGCGCTGCACTGTCGGAGGGTCAGTGCTGAGGGAGCGCCGCACTGTTGGAGCGGTAGTACTGAGGGAGCGCTGCACTGTCGGAGGGGTAGTACTGAGGCAACGCTAGGCTGTTGGGCCTAGAAATTCATTGACGCCACTTTTGGGGCGCTAAAATGGGGCGTCCGCTAAAGTTTGCGGCCACCGCCAAATCTAGGCCACTTCTCCGATATTCATTAGCTTCACCCTACTAGTTCGGGCGAGCGCTAAAACTGCTGTTGGACACCTCTCTTTGGGCGCTAAGCCAGAGGTGGTGATCGATAGCGCCGAGGCTGGGCGCAGCGCAGGTGCGGCCATCCCATGACTGACAGCAGACACCCTGGCGCCGGCCAGCTCTTAAGGGGGAAGGGTCGACTGTGTCTGCTGCCACACCCTGGATAGTGGAGCCCTCCAGCTAGGCCTGAACACTGCTGCTGGACCCAAATAGCGCCTGAAGACACGGAGAAGGCCCGTGAACGTGCGCAGCGCTTCTCAGAGCATGATCTGAGTGTGCTGCTTGCTGCTGTGGAGAAGAGGCGCCATGTTTTGTTCCCGGACAATGGCAAGAAGGCGACAGTCCGCGTCTACAGGAGAGCCTGGAGGCATGTCGCCAGCAAGCTGTCAGCCAACAGCGACGTCCCCAGGACCGGTGCCCAATGCCGCAAAAAGATAAATGACCTCACACACAATGTCAGGGTGAGTACCCTTTCCAATGACCTCCTCATCCTTGCATGTGCACCTCACATCCTCACATTATGGGCAAAGGGACCTGAAAGCTCTAATGGCCAGCCTTCATCCAGCAGCTATGGCACAGGCATGAGCATCAATTGCACATTCTGCACTGAACACACTGGCCAAGCTATTCTTCCATGGGAGGCAGTGCACACCAGATCATGGCGACACACTGGCCAGGCTATTCCACCATGGGAGGCAGTGCACACCAGATCATGGCGACACACTGGCCAGGCTATTCCACCATGGGAGGCAGTGCACAGCAGATCATGGCGACACACTGGCCAGGTTATTCCACCATGGGAGGCAGTGCACACCAGATCATGGCGACACACTGGCCAGGCTATTCCACCATGGGAGGCAGTGCACAGTAGATCATGGTGACACACTGGCCAGGCTATTCCACCATGGGAGGCAGTGCACAGCAGATCATGGCGACACACTGGCCAGGCTATTCCACCATGGGAGGCAGTGCACACAAGATCACGGCGACATACTCGACTTAGAGGCCGTCCTTTCTCTTGAAGGCCAAGCTGGCGAATAATCGCAAGAGCCGGACTGCGACCACGGGAGGACGACCCAATATCCAGCCACTCACCGACCTGCAACATCGCGTGGAGCGCCTCATGGGTGGCCGAGTGATTGGGCCCGTTGCATGTGGAGATGCCGACCCTGTTCTGGGCAGCAATGGTAAGGACTTCACCTTTTGCACCTCTCTCGTCCCACTTGCGCATCAGATCTACATCCTTTGCCACTGTCCGACCAATGCGCTGAATGCCACCACTCATGCATCCCGCACTGACGCCCGCTCCTCACTCTAAAGCTACTCTTGTGCCTTCCTGCTTTCAGATGGTCAAGAGGAGGTCCCTCAACTTGCCAGTGACAGACCCTCCGAGGAGGAGCAGGAGGAGGAGCAAGAGGAAGGCGGCCCATCAGGGGAACCCTCAGCTGCAGCCACCCAGGCCAATGTAGGGGACATGTCTTCCCTGTAGGGCAGCGTGGCGGAAGTGTCGAAGGGGAGGGGAGCTCCTGGGACCTGCGTGCTGCAGAAAGGCGGGAGGGGGGTGGAAGCTCGGCGGCCTTCTCCCCAGAGGGGGGATGCGTCGGAGGGGAGTCCAATTGCTGGGCCCAGCGGCCTCCAGCAATGCAGGAAGGGTCGGCCAGCTCGGCGGCCTTCTCCCCAGAGGGAGAGTCCAGCCTCCAGTCAGGAGATGCTCTTTGCCGAGGAGATGGAATGCCTCGAAGACTTGTCCGTGGACTCGGAGCGCCGGCACACGGCGCTCATGGCGGCAGTGGCACGGTTGCCTGAGTCCATCGATTCCCTCTCTCGGAGTGTGGCCGAGTTCGGGCCCTTAGAGGCCACCAGTCGGGTGGAATACCGGGCAGATCTTTCTGCGACTGGCCAGGTGATTAGTGGTGCCGGCCAGTCACTGGCTGCTCTGCTGCGGGCAGTGAACAGGTCAACACGGGCACTCACTGCTGCCACACTTGCTGTGTCAGCCAGGCATCGCCAGGGCACCCGGCGCGCTGCAGCAGCACAGCGGTCTGTCCCTCGGCAGATTGGTGCGCATGCTGCAGTGCTGGCCCGGGCGAGTGCCAGTGTCTCAGGCGACCAGCGAGCGCCTGCCATCCGCCAGCTTGCCGCCATTCCTCCAGCCGCCGCTGCCACTCCCCCAGTGGAGCTGCCAGGAGCTGCTGCAGTGACTGATGCTGGCCAGCCACAGCTGCAGCAATCAACAGCCGGCCGCTCGACGCCCAGACCTCGACTAGGCTGACCCCCAAGGGCATCTGCCATCACGACATGTGCCCCTCAGGAGCCTGCACCCAGCCTTGCAGCAGCCAATGGCCTTACTTTGAGGTGGAGCAGCAGGGCGGGCAGGGGCCATGCAAAGATGGCCAAGGCATCACCCTAGCGGGCCAAATAGTCGAATGTGTGGCCATTTGTGTTTGTTTCTTGAGGCCGAGAATTGGATGTTTGTTTTTTGAAGGCCGATGATGTGATGTTTGTTTTGGACGAAGGCTGAGAATGACGGCCATTTTAGTTGCCCTATTTTGTTAATCCTCCCTAGGTTGTGGGAGCGATTAATGTGTTTGAGTGTTTTTTGGGGGTTTCCTCTGTTTTTGGTTTTCATGTGGGAAGGGCCCAGAGTTTGTACAATAAAGCATTTTATTTATTCACATTGTCCATGTTTGATCTTTGAAGTGTTTGTTGCCTTAACCGGCTGAGGGCTTGCGGAGCGGCTGCAATCATGTTCTATCATTGGCACAAGCCATTCCCTGACAGGGGGCCTAGAAGTGACGTTCAATAAGCCGCCGACGGGCAGCCCTTGGACCTTGTGCGTCCCTCCTGGGCTGGTACTCCTCATCCTCGTTGTCCTCATGCTCCTCCTCCTGAGGTGGTGGTCCAACGTGAGGTGGCAGTGCCTGAGTCCTGCGGATAGCCAGGTTGTGCAGCATGCAGCAAACGACGACGAATTGGGAGACTCGATCCAACGAATACTGGAGGGCTCCCCCGGAGTGATCGAGACAGCGGAACCGTTGCTTGAGCACGCCGATTGTTTGTTCTATGAGGTTCCTCGTCGCTTCATGGCTCTCGTTGTATGCCTCTTCAGCAGGGGTCGTGGTCGCGTGGAGCGGGGTCATGAGCCAGGTACACAAAGGATAGCCTTTGTCCCCGATAAGCCATCCTCTTGGGGGAGGCTGTGCCTGGAACATGTCAGCCACAGTTGTCTGTCGCAGGATAAAGGCATCGTGGCTGCTGCCTGGAAAGCGGGCATTGACAGCTAGGATGCGCTGCCTGTGGTCACACACCAGCTGTACATTGAGGGAATGGTAGCCCTTCCGGTTGCGGTAATCCTCGGCATGCTTAAGAGGTGCCCGCAAAGCCACATGCGTGCAGTCAATGGCGCCCTGCACCATGGGGAAGCCCGCTATTCTTGCAAACCCCACTGCACGCTGCTGCTGCTTGTCCAGGGTCATGGGGAAGGAGATGAATTGATGTCTCCTTCTGAAAAGGGCTTCGGTCACCTGGCGGATGCAGCAATGCACGGCAAACTGGGAGATGTTAGCGATGTCCCCAGTAGCGGATTGGAAGGAGCCGGAGGCATAGAAGTTGAGAGCCACCGTCACCTTCACTGCCACCGACAGAGACGTCCTGCGCATCAGCTGTGGCTGCAGATCTCTCTGAAGCAGCCGGCAGATGTCTGCAACCACCTCCCTTCAGAATCGCAGCCTCCTAACACACATCGCGGCAGACATGGTCAGATAGGAGGTCTGCTGGCAGTATACCCTGCGTGGGTAAAGCCTCAGTTGGCAACGCCTGTTGCCCCCTTTGCATCTAGCCAGGGCTGCCACTCTCTCATGGCGTCTGTAAGTCCTTCTGGCATAAGGCTGAAAGTCAGCGTTGCCACCCAATGCAGCCCCCATTATATGCTGGCAAACACTGAGCTCTGAATGAAGGCTAAGATAATTGGTAAGCTCTGGCCTGAGCCAAAAATACCTGTCCAAATGTTGGTCCAAACCAGTAAACTCTCCTCCTTGGTCTCTGTCCCAAAAACCGTTGCACAAGAGTGAATGCTGCAAAATGGCTGGCCTTTATACTGCTGGCTAAGTGCCCTTTAATTAGCGCACCCCCCGGCCCGGCTGGCCTGTGTGCCGTTCCACTTCACAGTCGCTCGGGACGCCTGGCGCACAATGGCCCGGCGCGAGTGAAGTTCCGGTTTGGGGTGCACAAAGGGCGTTGCACTATTAAATGACATCATGAGCTGCGCGCGCAGCAGGGCGCGCACAGCAGGGCGCGCGCTAAGACTTTGCGCCGGCGCTAAATGTGTCCTGAAGTTGGGGAGAGGCGAAGATCGCGCTGCACCCGGGCGCTAAGCGCCTAGCGCTCGAGATCTACTCCCCCTAAGGCGCTAACGGCTGGCGCGCCCAACTGAATTTCTAGGCCTTGGAGTGTCAGTACTGAGAGAGGGCTGCAATGTCGGAGGGGCAGTACTGAGGGAGTGCTGCACTGTCGGAGGGGCAGTATGGAGGGAGTGCTGCGCTGTCGGAGGGTCAGTACTGAGAGAGTGCTGCACTGTCGGAGGGGCAGTACTGAGAGAGCTCTGCACTGTTGGAGGGGAAATATTGAGGGAGCGCGGCAGTGTCGGAGGGGCAGTACTGAGGGAACGCTGCACTGTAGGAGTGGTAAAACTGAGGGAGCATGGCACTGTCAGAGGGGCAGTACTGAAGGAGCGCTGCAATGTCGGAGGGGCGGTACTGAGGGAAGCCCGCACTGTCGGAGGGTCAGTGCTGAGGGAGTGCTCAAGTGTCGGTGGGGCATTACTGGGGGAGCGTTGTTCGGTCGCAGGGACAGTACTGAGGGAGCGCCGCACTGTCAGATGGGCAGTCCTGAGGGAGCGCTGCACAGTTAGAGGGGCAGAAGTGAGGGAACACAGCAGTGTCAGAGTTGCAGTACTGAGGGATCACCAGACTGTCGGAAGTGAAGTACTGAGGGAGCACTGCAGTGTCAGTGGTGCAGTACTGAGGGAGTGCCGCACTGTCGGAGGGGCAGTATTGACTGATCGCCGCAATGTCGGAGGGGCAGAACTGAGGGAGCATTGCACTGTAGGAGGGGCAGTACTGAGGGAGCACTGGGCAGTTGGAGGGTCAGTACTGAGGGAGCGTTTCACTGTCGGAAGGGCAGTAATGAGGGAGCACTGGACTGTTCACAGAATCACAGAATCACAGAAACCCCACAGTGCAGATAGAGGCCATTTCGGCCCATCGAGCCTGCACCGGCACATATCCCACCCGATCCCCGTAACCCCTACACCAACACGTAACCCCACGTATTTAATCCCCTAACACTAAGGGTCAATTTATCATAGCCAATCAACCTATCCCGCACATCTTTGGACTGTGGGAGGAAACCGGAGCACCCGGAGGAAACCCACGCAAACACGGGGAGAATGTGCAAACTCCACACAGACAGTCACCCGAGGCCGGATTCGAACCCGGGTCCCTGGCGCTGTGAGGCAACAGTGCTAACCACTATGCCACCGTGCTGTTGGAGGGGCAGTACTGAGGGAGCGCCACACTGTCGGAGGGGCAGTCCTGAGGGAGCACCGCACTGTCGGAGGGTCAGTACTGAGGGAGCGCAGCACTGTTGGAGTGGCATTACTGAGGGAGTGCTGCACTGTTGGGGGCAGTAGTGAGGGAGCACCGCACTGTCGGAGGGGCAGTCCTGAGGGAGCGCCGCATTGTCGGAGGGTCAGTTCTGAGGGAGCGCAGCACTGTCGGAGTGGCAGTACTGAGGGAGTGCTGCACTGTCGGGGGCAGTACTGAGGCAGCGCTGCACTGTCAGTGGGGCAGTACTGATGGAGCGCTGCACTGTTGGAGGGGCAGTACTGAGTGAGCGCTGCACTGTTGGAGGGGCAGCACTGATGGAATGCAGCTCTCTCGGAGGGTCAGTGCTGAGAGAGGGCTGCAATGTCGGAGGGGCAGTACTGAGGGAGTGCTGCTCTGTCGGAGGGATAGTACGGTGGGAGCGCTGCGCTGTCGGAGGGTCAGTACTGAGAGAGTGCTGCACTGTCGCAGGGGCAGTACTGAGAGAGCTCTGCACTGTTGGAGGGGCAATATTGAGGGAGTGCGGCAGTGTCGGAGGGGCAGTACTGAGGGAACGCTGCACTGTAGGAGTGGCAAAACTGAGGGAGCGTGGCACTTTCAGAGGGGCAGTACTGAGGAAGCGCTGCACTGTGGGATGGACAGTACTGAGGGAGAGCTGCACTGTCAGAGGGGCAGCACTGAGGGAAGCCCGCACTGTCGGAGGGTCAGTGCTGAGGGAGTGCTCAAGTGTCGGTGGGGCAGTGCTAGGGGAGCGTTGTTCGGTCACAGGGACAGTACTGAGGGAGCGCCACACTGTCAGATAGGCAGTACTGAGGGAGCACCGCACTGTCGGAAGGGCAGTCCTGAGGGAGCGCTGCACTGTCAGAGGGGCAGAAGTGAGGGAACACAGCAGTGTCAGAGTTGCAGTACTGAGGGACCGCACTGTTGTAAGTGAAGTACTGAGGGAGCACTGCACTGTCAGAGGGGCAGTACTGAGGGATCACAGCAGTGTCAGTGGTGCAGTACTGAGGGAGTGCCGCACTGTCGGAGGGACAGTATTGAATGATCGCCGCAATGTCAGAGGGGCAGAACTGAGGGAGCATTGCACTGTAGGAGGGGCAGTACTGAGTGTGTGCTGCTCTGTCAGAGGGGCAGTACTGAGAGAGTTCTGCACTGTCGGTGGGGGGCAGTATTGAGAGAGCTCTGCACTGTCGGAGGTGCAGTACTGAGGGAGCGCCGCACTGTCGGAGAGGCAGTATTGAGGGAGTGCTGCTCTGTCGGAGGGTCAGTACTGAGGGAGAGCTGCACTGTTGGAGGTGCAGTACTGAGGGAGTGCCGAACTGTCGGAGGGGTAGTACTGAGGGATAGCCGTACTGCTGAGGGAGCGCAGAACTTTCAGAGGGGCAGTACTGAGGGAGCACTGCACTGTCGGAGGGGCAGTACTGAGGTAGCGCTGAACTGTCGGGGGCAGCACAGTGGGACGTTTGCACTGTCAAAGGGGCAGTACTGAGGGGATGCTGCGCTGTCGGAGGGGCAGTACTGAGGGAGCACCGCACTGTTGGAGGGGCAGTCCTGAGGGAGCACCGCACTGTCGGAGGGTCAGTACTGAGGGAGCGCAGCACTGTTGGAGTGGCATTACTGAGGGAGTGCTGCACTGTTGGGGGCAGTAGTGAGGGAGCACCGCACTGTCGGAGGGGCAGTCCTGAGGGAGCGCCGCATTGTCGGAGGGTCAGTTCTGAGGGAGCGCAGCACTGTCGGAGTGGCAGTACTGAGGGAGTGCTGCACTGTCGGCGGCAGTACTGAGGCAGCGCTGCACTGTCAGTGGGGCAGTACTGATGGAGCGCTGCACTGTTGGAGGGGCAGTACTGAGTGAGCGCTGCACTGTTGGAGGGGCAGCACTGATGGAATGCAGCTCTCTCGGAGGGTCAGTACTGAGAGAGGGCTGCAATGTCGGAGGGGCAGTACTGAGGGAGTGCTGCTCTGTCGGAGGGATAGTACGGTGGGAGCGCTGCGCTGTCGGAGGGTCAGTACTGAGAGAGTGCTGCACTGTCGCAGGGGCAGTACTGAGAGAGCTCTGCACTGTTGGAGGGGCAATATTGAGGGAGTGCGGCAGTGTCGGAGGGGCAGTACTGAGGGAACGCTGCACTGTAGGAGTGGCAAAACTGAGGGAGCGTGGCACTTTCAGAGGGGCAGTACTGAGGAAGCGCTGCACTGTGGGATGGACAGTACTGAGGGAGAGCTGCAATGTCAGAGGGGCAGCACTGAGGGAAGCCCGCACTGTCGGAGGGTCAGTGCTGAGGGAGTGCTCAAGTGTCGGTGGGGCAGTGCTAGGGGAGCGTTGTTCGGTCACAGGGACAGTACTGAGGGAGCGCCACACTGTCAGATAGGCAGTACTGAGGGAGCACCGCACTGTCGGAAGGGCAGTCCTGAGGGAGCGCTGCACTGTCAGAGGGGCAGAAGTGAGGGAACACAGCAGTGTCAGAGTTGCAGTACTGAGGGACCGCACTGTTGTAAGTGAAGTACTGAGGGAGCACTGCACTGTCAGAGGGGCAGTACTGAGGGATCACAGCAGTGTCAGTGGTGCAGTACTGAGGGAGTGCCGCACTGTCGGAGGGACAGTATTGAATGATCGCCGCAATGTCAGAGGGGCAGAACTGAGGGAGCATTGCACTGTAGGAGGGGCAGTACTGAGTGTGTGCTGCTCTGTCAGAGGGGCAGTACTGAGAGAGTTCTGCACTGTCGGTGGGGGGCAGTATTGAGAGAGCTCTGCACTGTCGGAGGTGCAGTACTGAGGGAGCGCCGCACTGTCGGAGAGGCAGTATTGAGGGAGTGCTGCTCTGTCGGAGGGTCAGTACTGAGGGAGAGCTGCACTGTTGGAGGTGCAGTACTGAGGGAGTGCCGAACTGTCGGAGGGGTAGTACTGAGGGATAGCCGTACTGCTGAGGGAGCGCAGAACTTTCAGAGGGGCAGTACTGAGGGAGCACTGCACTGTCAGAGGGGCAGTACTCAGGGAGCGCTGCACTGTCGGAGGGGCAGTACTGAGGTAGCGCTGAACTGTCGGGGGCAGCACAGTGGGACGTTTGCACTGTCAAAGGGGCAGTACTGAGGGGATGCTGCGCTGTCGGAGGGGCAGTACTGAGGGAGCACCGCACTGTTGGAAGGTCACTACTGAGGGAGTGCTGCACTGATGGAGGGGCAGTACTGAGGGAGCGCTGCACTTTTGGAGGGACGGTACTGAGTGAGCACTGCACTGTCGGAGAGGCAATACTGAGGGACCGCCGCACTGTCGGAGGGGCAGTATTGAGGGTGCGCCGCACTGTTGGAGGGACAGTACTGAGCGAGCGCTGCACTGTCGGAGGGGCAGTACTGAGAGATCACTGTACTGTCAGAGATGCAGAACTGATGGAGCACTGCACTGTCAGCGGGGCAGTACTGATGAAACACTACACTGTCGGAGTGGCAGTACTGAGGGAGCGCTGCACTGTTGCAGGGGCAGTAATGAGGGAGCGCTGCACTGTCGGATGGGCAGTACTGAGCGATTGCCGCACTGTTGGAGGGGCAATACTGAGGGAGCGCTGCACTGTCAGAGGGGCAGTACAGAGGGAGCTCTGCGCTGTCGGAGGGGCAATATTGAGGGAGCACGGTGAAATAAAGAATAGATTTGCCTTTCTAATCTAGGCTTTATTAACTTTAAAACTCCAGTAGCACATCTTTCAACACCAGTCTCCAACCATGACTGGAGAGAACTGAATTTAAGATGGCCACCACAAATCACCTGACATCCACTACCAATGAGTTTACAGCATATATCTCAAGGTAGAAACAAACAACCAATTACAATACTTCTTACTAACACAGAGAACAACCACCCCATTCACCAATCACAATACTTCTCATTAAACATAGGAAATAATCACCACATTCACCCCTCCTTTTAAAACATGCTCCAACCTAAATTAACCTTCACAATTTATAATTAATTTCTTTACAACTAAAATACAAATATAATATTTCAACAATTTTAAAACATTACTTTCAATTTAAAAGTCCATTTTCAATCGGTCGACCAGATACCTTGTTCGTGTCGACCTTCTTAACCTTGGTGAAATTCCTTGGCCTCCCACACCCAGAGACACCGAAGTATCTTCTGCAGCAAGGCTATCCATATCCCGATTATCAACGGTTTCCGGATTGGAAATCCCATCAGGAAGTAAACTAGGACGGTCATGAACATCCATCAAAGGCTGACTAATAGAAGTATAATTATCTGCAATAGGATTGGAAATATTCGTAGTATCTATAACAACATCCACATTATCAGAATCATGACTATTATTAGTATCCTCGGAAGAGGGTTGGCCACCACAAGGAGCCAAGTCTTTAATTGAAACAGTACTTTCTTTCCCATTTTGGAATCGAATATGAGCATATTGGGAATTTGCCTCCAACAGCTCCACCTCCTCCACTAAAGGATCATATTTTGACAATCTAACATGGCGTCGAAGCAGCACAGGTCCCTGCATAGTAAGCCATGAAGGTACCGAATATCCCGTAGTAGATCTCCGCGGGTAATTAAAGAGCCTTTCATGGGGGGTCACATTAGTAGCCGTTGAACGCAATGATCTAATGGAATGCAGGGCATCAGGCAGTACCATTTCCCACTGTGTATTCTTAAGGTTCCGGGATGTCAAAGCCAACATAACTGCCTTCCAGATCACCCCATTGTATTATTCGCACTGTCCATTACCCTGGGGGTTATACGGGGTAGTTCTACTAGTAGAAATTCCCCGACTCTGAAGGTATTCCTTCAACTGGGAAGACATAAAAGAACTTCCCTGATCCGAATGGATATACGCAGGCATCCCAAAGATGACAAAAAGTTGAGTCAGACATTTGATAACTGTAGCAGCTGATACATCTGCACAAGGAAAAGCAAAAGGAAACCTTGAAAACTCATCCACAACAGTAAATATGTATCGATTTTGAGTCGTTGAAGGAAGAGGCCCCTTAAAATCAATGCTCAGACGTTCAAAAGGAGAAGTATACTTTATAAGATGAGCTCGTTGAGGCTTAAAGAAATTCGGTTTACACCGAGCACAGGTAGAACATGATGAAGTCATCCGCTTGACGTCTTCAACAGAAAAGGGCAAATTCTTACTGCGTACAAAGTGTATCATCCTCGTAACCCCAGGATGACATAAGGCATTGTGAAGATTAATAAGCGTATCTCCGTGAATCACAGAACAATAAGCCCTCAACAGTGCATCAGCAGCAACATTATCCTTCCCCGGATGATAAACTATATCAAAATGGTAACATGCCAACTCAATCCTCCACCTCATTATTTTATCATTTTTGATCTTTCAAAAATGTTTAACATCAAACATAAAGGACACAGATTTTTGATCGGTTACCAACGTGAAATGTAGCCCCGATAAATAATGTCTCCATTTACGCAGTGCTTCTACTATTGCATATGCCTCTTTCTCTATTGAAGAATGTCTTTTTTCACTATTGTTCAAAGTACGTGAGAAAAAGGCCACAGGTCTTCGATTTGGGTTCAGAGTAGCCCCAATTGCAAAATCAGAAGCATCCATCTCAATCACAAAGGGAACCTGCTCATCAATAGAATGCACAACTTTATAAATTTATCAAAACATGTCCTGGCCTCCCATGATAGAGGATATGTTGTAACCCATATAAGGGGCCGGATCTTCTGCGAAAAGTTTGCAATCCAATTAGAATAGTAAGAAAACAGTCCAACAACTCGTTGCAAAGCTTTAGAATTAGTAGGATAAGGTAAATCGATCAATGGTCGCAGACGTTCTGGATCTGGTTTAATCTTATTTCCCGAGATAATATACCCCAGTAGATTTACCTCAGTAGTCGAAAAGATACACTTCTCTTTATTAAAAGTTAAACCAACTTTTTCCGCAGCTTGAAGGAATCTTTCTAAATTAGAATCATGCTCCACCCTTGATTTACCACACACCGTGATATCATCTAAATATGAAAAGGTGTCAGAGAGAGAATTATCACTTATAAAAGCATCCATTGCCCGTTGAAAACCAGCAACACCATTAGTAACACCAAATGGTATTCGGCAAAACTGATACAGCTTTCCACCACCTCAAAGGCTGTATATGGTTGATCCCTCTTAACAATAGGAATCTGATGATAAGCACTCTTTAAATCAATAGTGCTAAAAAACTTATACTGAGATACTTTGTTGATAAGCTCATCAATCTTAGGCAAAGGGTACGCATCTAATTGAGTATACCTATTAATAGTTTGAGAGTAGTCTATCACCATTCGTTTCTTATGCCTCTCGTTAGTGGTGACAGCTACCTGAGCCCGCCAAGGCGAACAACTAGGTTCAATGATTCCTTCCAATAAAAGATGTTGGACTTCAGAATTAATAAATTCTCTATCCTGACTGCTATACCTTCTTGACTTGGTAGCAATTGGCTTACAATCCGGCATCAAATTAGAAAAAAGTGATAATGGAGAAATGGATAAAGAAGTTAATCCACAAATGGATAAGGGTGGCTTAATCCCTCCAAACGAAAGACTGAGAGACTCGTGTAATTTAAGCACATCATGACCAATCAAAATTTCCGCACAAAGATTAGGCAAAACAGATAGGCATATATCAGTATACGTATTACCTAGAAGAATCAATTTCACAAGGCAACAACCAGCTACTTGTGAAGTAAGGGTCGTCTGAGCCATACACACCTGATAAGTAACAGGCAAGAATTTCAAACACTTTTCCTTCGCAAACTGAAGACTTATAAAACTCTCGGTACTGCTCATATCTATGAGAGCCTTCACTTCTAACACATTAACTTGGGCCATAACTATAGCTTTGTTTAGGCCATGAGCAAATGCAGCAGAAATTGATGCAATAAACGCCCTCTCTACAGGTTGAATAGTCGCAGAAGAGGAGGTAATTGAACCTAATGATTTACAAACACGTGCATAATGACCTCTCTTGCCGCATTTACTACACACAGCCTCCCGGGCAGGACACTTCAAATGAGGATGCCGGACGTTCCCACAAAAATAACACTTCTGAATCCTAGAGGCAACAGCCACCAAAGTAGAAACTGTTTCAGAATCTAGTAAACCACTCCCATTAAGTCCACCTAATTCCTTTTTGTCCGGAAATGCCGAAACTACAGTTGCAGGCCGATTAGAAAGAGCATAAGAATCCGAACTTCTCTGAGCCGTATCGAATGTAGAAGCTTGCTCAAAAACACTCTTGAGATCCAAAGTCTTATTTTCTAACAACCGCTGACGAATTGATCTAGACAGTAGTCCATTAATAAAAGCATCCTGTACCGATTCTTCCTTATATTCTTCGGCCGTCATGGCTTTATAATTACAGTTAGCACTAAGGTGCCGAACTGCTTGTAAATAGGTATCCAAAGATTCTCCCACCTGCTGCCTACGGGCAGATAGAAGATAACGTGCAAATACCTCATTCTTTGGTTTAACAAAAATCTTCTCCAATGTAGAAATAGCCAATTCGTAAGTTTTACAGTCCAAATATACTTATACACATCCGGAACAATGTAGTTGATCAGCATATTCAGCTTATTCAGAGACTCTTGTTCCAACACACCCAAAAAGTTTGTAAATGTACAATACCAATGTTTCTATTTATCATCCACTCCTGCAGAATTAGGGTCAGCATTGAATCGTTCTGGTTGAAGATATCGCTCCATTCTGATAAAAAGTTAATAAATTGAAATAAAGAATAGATTTGCCTTTCTAATCTAGGCTTTATTAACTTTAAAAATCCAATAGCACATCTTTCAACACCAGTCTCCAACCATGACGGGAGAGAACTGAATTTAAGATGGCCACCACAAATCACCTGACATCCACTACCAATGAGTTTACAGCATATATCTCAAGCTAGAAACAAACAACCAATTACAATACTTCTTACTAACACAGAGAACAACCACCCCATTCACCAATCACAATACTTCTCATTAAACTTAGGAAATAATCACCACACACGGCAGTGTCGGAGGGGCAGTACTGAGGGAACGCTGCACTGTCAGAGGTTCAGTGCTGGGGGAGTGGTCAAGTGTCGGTGGGGCAGTACTGGGGGAGTGTTGTTCGGTCGCAGGGACAGTACTGAGGGAGCGCCGCACTGTCGGGTGGGCAGTACTGAGGGAGCACTGCAATGTCGGAGGGGCAGCACTGAGGGAGCGCTGCACTGTCGGAGGGACTGTACTGAGTGTGCACTGCACTGTCGGAGGGCAGTACTGAGGGTGCCCCGCACTGTTGGAGGTGCAATACTGAGAGAGTGCCTCACTGTCAGAGGGGCAGTACTGAGGGAACACCGCACTGTCAGAGAGACAGCACTGAGGGAGCACTGCACTGTCAGAGGTGCAGTATTGAGGGTGTGCCGCTCTGTCAGAAGGGCAGTACTGATTGATTGCCACAATTTCGAAGGGGCAGTACAGAGAGAGCGCTGCACTGTCGGTGGGGCAGTACTGAGGGAGTGCTGCACTGTCGGTGGGGCAGTACTGAGGGAACGCCACACTGTTGGAGGGACAGTATTATGGGAGCGCCGCACTGTCGGAGGGACAGTATTGAGCGAGTGCCACACTGTCGGAGGGGCAGTACTGAGGGAGTGGCGCACTTTCAGAGGGACAGTACTGAGCGAGCGCCGCACTGTCGGAGCTGCAGTACTGTGGGAGCAAGGCACTGTCGGAGGGGCAGTACTGAGGGAGTGCAGCACTGTAGGAGGGGCAGTACTATGGGAGCGCCGCACTGTCGGAGGGGCAGTACTGAGGGAGTCGCGCACTTTCAGAGGGACAGTACTGATCGAGCGCCGCACTGTCAGAGCGGCAGTACTGTGGGAGCAAGGCACTGTCGGAGGGGCAGTACTGAGAGAGCATGGCACTGTCGGAGGGGCAGTATTAAGGGAGCACAGCACTGTCAGAGGGGCAGTACTGGGGGAGCGCTACACTGTCTGAGTGGCAGTACTGAGGGAGCAAGTCACTGTTGGAGGGTCAATACTGAGACATTGTCGCACTGTCGGAGGGGTAGCACTGATTGATTGCCGCATTATCTGAGGGGCAGTACTGAGGGACCACTACACTGTCGGAGGGGCAGTAGTGAGGGAGCGCTGCACTGTCAGATGGCAGTACTGAAGGAGCGCTGCACTGTCGGCAGAGCAGTACTGAGGGAACACTGCACTGTCGGAGGGGCAGTAGTGAGGGAGCACTGCACTGTTGGAGGGGCAGTACTGAGGTAGTGCTGCACTGTCGGAGGGGCAGCTTTGAGGGAGCGCTGCACTTTCGGAAGGGCAGTACTGAGGGAGCGCTGCACTGTTGGAGGGGCAGTACTGAGGGAACGCTGCACTGTTGGAGGGGCAATACTGAGGGTGTGCTGCACAGTCGGAAGAGCAGTAATGAGGGTGTGCCGCACTGTCGGAGGGCAGTACTGAGAGAGTGCTGCACTGTTGAAAGTGCTTTACTGAGGGAGTGCTGCTGTGTTGGATGGGTAGACCTGAGGGAGCGCTGCACTGCCGATGGCAGTACTGAGGGAGCAAAGCAGTGTCAGAAGGCCAGCACTGAGGGAGCGCCACACTGTCTGAGGGGTAGTACCGAAGGAGCGCCGCACTGTCGGAGGGGCAGTACTGAGGGAGCACTGCACTGTCAGAGGGGCTGTACTGAGGGAACACCGCAACATCGGAGGGACACTAGTGAGGGAGCGCTGCACTCTCGGAGGGACAGTACTGAGGGAGTGCCGCACTGTCAGAGGGACAGTACTGATGGAGCGCAGCACTGTCGGAGGGGCAGTACTGAGGGAGCGCTGCACTGTCAGAGGGGCAGTAATGAGAGAGCACTGCACTGTCGGAGGGGCAGTTCTGAGGGAGCTCTTCACTGTCAGAGCGGCTGTACTGAGGGAACACTGCACCATCGGAGGGACACTACTGAGGGAGTGCCTCACTGTTGGAAGGGCAGTATTGAGTGAGTGCCTCACTGTCAGACGGGCAGTACTGAGGGAGCGCTGCACTGTCAGAGGGGCTGTACTGAGTGTGTGCCGCACCGTCAGAGTGGCAGTACTGATTGATTGCCGCATTTTCGGAGGGGCAGTACAGGGGGAGCGCTGCAATGTCGGAGGGGCAGTACTGAGGGAGCACTGCACTGTTGGAAGGACAGTACTGAGCAAGCGTCGCACACTCAGAGAGGCACTACTGAGGGAGAGCCGCACTCTCAGAGGGACAGTACTGAGGAAGCGCCGCACTGTCAGAGGGGCAGTACTGAGGGAGCGCCGCACTGTCAGAGGGGCAGTACTGAGGGAGCACCGCAATGTCAGAGGGGCAGTACTGAGAGAGCACTGCACTGTCGGATGGGCAGTACTGAGGGATCATGGCACTGTCGGAGGGACAGTATTAAGGGAGCGCCGCACTGTCGGAGGGGCAGTACTGAGGGTGCGCTGCACTGCTGGAGAGGCAGCACTGAGTGAGCGCTGCACTGTCGAAGGGACAGTACTGAGCGAGCGTCGCACTCTTGGAGAGGCACTACTGAGGGAGCGACCCACTCTCGGAAAGACAGTACTGAGGGAGCGCCGCACTGTCAGAGAGGCGCTACTGAGGGGGTGCCGCACTCTCGGAGAGACAGTACTGAGGGAGTGTCGCACTCTCAGAGGGGCAGTACTGAGAGAGCACTGCACTGTCGGAGGAGCAGTACTGAGGGTGCACGGCGCTGTTGGATGGTCAATACTAAGGCATTGCCGCACTGTTGGAGGCGCAGTACTGAGGGAGTGCCTTACTGTTGGAGGGGCAGAACTGAGAGAGTGCCTCACTGTCAGACAGTCAGTACTGAGATAGTGCTGCACTGTCAGAGGGGCTGTACTGAGGGAACACCGTATCGTTGGAGGGAGAGTACTGATGGAGTGCTGCACTGTCAGAGGGGCAGTACTGAGGGAGCGCCGCACTGTCGGAGGGGCAGTACTGATTGATTGCTGCACTGTCAGAGAGGCAGTACTGAGGGAGCGCCGCACTGTCAGAGGGACAGCACTGAGGGAGCGCTGCACTGTCAGAGGGGCAGTAATGAGAGAGCACTGCACTGTCAGAGGGGCAGTACTGAGGGAGCACTGCGCTGTCAGAGCAGCTGTACTGAGCGAACACCGCACCATCGGAGGGACACTACTGAGGGAGTGCTTCACTGTTGGAGGGGCAGTACTGAGAGAGTGCCTCACTGTCAGACGGGCAGTACTGAGGGAGCGCTGCACTGTCAGAGGGGCTGTACTGAGTTTGTGCCGCACCGTCAGAGTGGGAGTACTGATTGATTGCCGCATTTTCGGAGGGGCAGTACAGAGGGAGCACTGCAATGTCGGAGGGGCAGTACTGAGGGAGCGCTGCACTGTTGGAGGGACAGTACTGAGCGAGCGTCGCACTCTCGGAGAGGCACTACTGAGGGAGCGCCGCACTCTCAGAGGGACAGTACTGAGGGAGCGCCGCACTGTCAGAGGGGCAGTACTGAGGGAGCGCCGCACTGTCAGAGGGACATTACTGAGGGAGCACTGCAATGTCAGAGGGGCAGTACTGAGAGAGCACTGCACTGTCGGATGGGCAGTACTGAGGGATCATGGCACTGTCGGAGGGACAGTATTAAGGGAGCGCCGCACTGTCGGAGGGCCAGTACTGAGGGTGCGCTACACTGTCAGAGAGGCAGCACTGAGTGAGCGCTGCACTGTCGAAGGGACAGTACTGAGCGAGCGTCGCACTCTCGGAGAGGCACTACTGAGGGAGCACTGCACTTTCGGAGAGACATTACTGAGGGAGCGCCGCACTGTCAGAGAGGTGCTACAGAGGGAGCGCCACACTCTCGGAGAGACAGTACTGAGGGAGCGCCGCACTGTCAGAGGGGCAGTACTGAGAGAGCACTGCACTGTCAGAGGAGCAGTACTGAGGGTGCACGGCGCTGTTGGACGGTCAATACTAAGGCTTTGTCGCACTGTTGGAGGGGCAGCACTGAGGGAGTGCCTCACTGTTGGAGGGGCAGAACTGAGAGAGTGCCTCACTGTCAGACAGTCAGTACTGAGGGAGTGCTGCACTGTCAGAGGGGCTGTACTGAGGGAACACCGCACCATTGGAGGGACAGTACTGAGGGAGTGCTGCACTCTCGGAGGGGTAGTGCTGAGGGAGCGCCGCACTGTCGGAGGGGCAGTACTGATTGATTGCTGCACTGTTGGAGAGGCAGTACTGAGGGAGCCATGCACTGCTTTTGGGGCAATATTGAGTGAGCACTGCACTGTCGGAGGGGCCCTACTGATGCTGCGCTGCACTGTCAGTGTGGCACGACTGAGGGAGCACCGCAATGTCGGAGGGTCAGTACTGACGGAGTGCCGCACTGTCGGAGGGGTAGTACTGATAGATTGCCGCACTGTCAGATGGGCAGCACAGAGGGAGCACTGCACTGTCAGAGGGGCAGTGCTGAGGGAGCGCTGCACTGTCGGGGGGGCAGTACTGAGGGAGCGCTGCATTGTCAGAGGGGCAGTAATGAGGGAGCGCTGCACTGTCAGAGGCACAGTATTGAGGGAGTGCCGCATTATTGGAGGGGCAGTATTGATTGATTGCCACACTGTCGGAGGGGCAGCACTGAGAGAGTGCCTCACTGTCGGAGGGGAAGTACTGAGGGAGCGCTGCACTGTCAGAGGGAGAGTACTGAGGGAGCACCGCCATGTTGAAGGGACAGTACTGAACGAGCGCTGCACTGTCGGAGTGGCAGTACTGAGGGAGCAAGGCACTGTCAGAGGGGCAGTACTAAGTGAGCATGGCACTGTCGGAGAGGCAGTACTGAGGGAGTGCCACACTGTTGGAGGGACAGTATAGAGGAAGCGCCGCACTGTTGAACGGAGCGTACTGAGCGAGCGCTGCACTGTTGCAGGGGCAGTACTGAGGGAGCACGGCACTGTTGGAGGGTCAATACTGAGGCATTGCCGCACTGTCGGAGGGGCAGTTCTGAGGGAGCAAGGCACTGTCGGACAGGCAGTACTGAGGGAGCGCCACACTGTTGGAGGGGCAGTACTGAGGGAGCACGGCACTGTTGGAGGTCAATACTGAGGCATTGCATTACTGTCAGAGGGGCAGTACTGAGGGAGCACTGCACTGTCAGAGGGGCCGTACTGAGAGAGTGCCTCACTGTCGGAGTGGCAGTACTGAGAGAGTGTCTCACTGTTGGAGGGGCAATATTGAGCGAGCACCGCACTGTCGGAAGGGCAGTACTGAGGGTGCACTGCACTGTCGTAGAGGCAGTTCTGAGGGAACGCCACACAGTTGGAGGGACAGTACAGAGGGAGCACTGCACTGTTGAAGAGAGAGTACTGAGCGAGCCCTGCACTGTTGGAGGGGCAAAACTGAGGGAGCACGACACTGTTGGAGGGTCAATACTGAGGCATTTTCGCATTGTCCGAGGGGCAGTACTGAGGGAGCACTGCACTGTCAGAGGGGCTGTACTGAGGGAACACCGCACTGTTGGAGGAACACTCCTGAGGGAGTGCCTCACTGTTGGAGGGGCAGATGAGAGTGTGCCTCACTGTCAGACGGGCAGTACTGAGGGAGCGCCGCACTGTCAGAGTGGTAGTACTGAGGGAGCACCACACTGTCAGAGGGGCTGTACTGAGGGAACACCACACTGTCGGAGGGACACTCCTGAGGGAGTGTCTCACTGTTGGAGGGGCAGCTGAGAGAGTGCCTCACTGTCAGTTGAGCAGTACTGAGGGAGCTCTGCACTGTCGGAGGGGCTGTACTGAGTGTGTGCCGCACCGTCAGAGTGGCAGTACTGATTGCCGCACTTTCAGAGGGGCAGTACAGAGGGAGCGCTGCAATGTTAGAGGGGCAGTACTGAGGGAGCACTGCACTGTCAGAGGGATAGTACTGAGGGAGCGCCGCACTGTCGGAGGGGCAGTACTGAGGGAGCACTGCACTGTTGGAGGGGCAGTACTGAGGGAGCACTGCACTGTCAGAGGGGCTGTACTGAGGGAACACCGCACCGTCAGAGGGACACTACTGAGGGAGCGCCGCACTCTCGGAGGCACAGTATTGAGGGAGCGCTGCACTGTTGGAGGGTCAGGAATGAGAGAGCACTGCACTGTTGGAGGGGCAATACTGAGAGAGTGCCTCACTGTCAGACCGGCAGTACTGAGGGAGCGCTGCACTGTCAGAGGGGCTGTACTGAGGGTGTGCCGCACCGTCAGAGTGGCAGTACTGATTGCCGCACTTTCAGAGGGGCAGTACAGAGGGAGCGCTGCAATGTTAGAGGGGCAGTACTGAGGGAGCGCTGCACTGTCAGAGGGACAGTACTGAGTGAGCGTCGCACTCTCAGAGAGGCAATACTGAGGGAGCGCCACACTCTCGGAAAGACAGTACTGAGGGAGCGCCGCACTGTCAGAGAGGCACTACTGAGGGAGCGCTGCACTCTCGGAGAGACAGTACTGGTTGAGCGCTGCACTGTCAGAGGGGCAGTAATGAGAGAGCACTGCACTGTCAGATGGGCAGTACTGAGGGATCATGGCACTGTCAGAGGGACAGTATTAAGGGAGCGCCGCACAGTTGGAGGGACAGTACTGTGGGAGTGCCTCACTGTTGGAGGGGCAGAACTGAGAGAGTGCCTCACTGTCAGACAGTCAGTACTGAGGGAGTGCTGCACTGTCAGAGGTGCAGTATTGAGGGTGTGCCGCACCATCAGAGTGGCAATACTGAGGGAGCGCCACACTGTCGGAGGGGCAGTACTGATTGATTGCCGCACTGTCGGAGAGGCAGAACTGAGGGAGCAATGCACTGTCATTGGCACGGTATTGATTGAGCACTGCACTGTCAGAGGGGCCGTACTAACGTTGTGCTGCACAGTCGGTGTGGCAGTGCTGAGGGAGTGCCACACCATCGGAGGGACAGTATTGAGGGAGTGCCACACTGTTGAAGGGACAGTATTGAGTGAGCACTGCACTGTCGCAGGGGCAGTACTGAGGGAGCACTGCAATGGCGGGGAGGCAGTACTGAGGGTGTACGGCACTGTCAGAGTGGCTGTACTGAGGGAGGACGGCACTGTCGGAGGGGCAGTACTGATGGAGCATGGCACTTTCGTTAGGTCAATATTGAGGCATTGCCACATTGTCGGAGGGTAAGTATTGAGGGAGCACAGCACTGCCGGAGGGGCAGTACTGAGGGTGCTCTGCACTGTCAGAGGGGCAGTAATGAGAGAGTGCCTCACTGTCGGAGCATCAGTAATTTGGGAGTGCTGCAGTGTCGGAGGGGCAGAAATAAGAGAGCGCGGCACTGTTGGAGCGTCAGTTCTGTGGAAGCACTGCACTGTTGGAGGGGGCAGCACTGAGGGAGAAGCTGCACTATCGGAGGGGCAATACTGAGGTTGCACTGTACGGCCGGAAGTACAGTACTGAGGAAGTGCTGCACTGTCGGAGAGGGAATACTGAATGAATGCGCCACTGTCGGAGGGGCAGTACTGAGGGAGCACAGCACTGTCGGAGGGGCAGCACTGAAGGTCTCCACCGCACTGTCGGAGAGGCAGTACTGAGGGAGTGCTGCACTGTGAGAGAGGCACTATTGAGGGAGCGCCGCACTCTCGGAGAGACAGTACTGGTTGAGCGCCGCACTGTCAGAGGGGCAGTAATGAGAGAGCAATGCACTGTCAGATGGGCAGTACTGAGGGATCATGCCACTGTCGGAGGGACAGTATTAAGGGAGCGCCGCACAGTCGGAGCGACAGTACTGTGGTAGTGCCTCACTGTTGGAGGGGCAGAACTGAGAGAGTGCCTCACTGTCAGACAGTCAGTACTGAGGGAGTGCTGCACTGTGAGAGGTGCAGTATTGAGGGTGTGCCGCACCATCAGAGTGGCAATACTGAGGGAGCGCCGTACTGTCGGAGGGGCAGTACTGAATGATTGCCGCGCTGTCAGAGAGGCAGTACTGAGGGAGCAATGCACTGTCGTTGGCACGGTATTGATTGAGCACTGCACTGTTGGAGGGGCCGTACTAACGTTGTGCTGCACAGTCGGTGTGGCAGTGCTGAGGGAGTGCCACACCATTGGAGGGACAGTATTGAGGGAGTGCTGCTCTGTTGGAGGGACAGTATTGAGTGAGCGCTGCACTATCGCAGGGGCAGTACTGAGGGAGCAGTGCACTGGCGGGGGGCAGTGCTGAGGGAGTACGGCACTGTCAGAGTGGCTGTACTGAAGGAGGAAGGCACTGTCGGAGGGGCAGTACTGATGGAGCACGGCACTTTCGGTGGGTCAATATTGAGGCATTGCCGCATTGTCGGAGGGGCAGTACTGAGGGAGCACTGTCGGAGGGGCAGTACTGAGGGTGCTCTGCACTGTCAGAGGGGCAGTAATGAGAGAGTGCCTCACTGTCGGAGCGTCAGTACTTTGGTAGCGCTGCAGTGTCGGAGGGGCAGAAATGAGGGAGTGCGGCACTGTTGCAGCGTCAGTTCTGTGGGAGCACTGCACTTTTGGAGGGGGCAGCACTGAGGGAGTGCTGCACTGTCGGAGGGGCAGTACTGAGGTTGCACTGTACGGCCTGAGGTACAGTACTGAGGATGCGCTGCACTGTCAGAGAGGGAATACTGAATGAGTGCACCACTGTCGGAGGGGCAGTACTGAGGGAGCACAGCACTGTCGGAGGGGTAGTACTGAAGGTCTCCGTCGCACTGTCGGAGGGGCAGTACTGAGGGAGCGCTGCACTGTCAGAGAGGCACTACTGAATGTGTGCTGCACTGTTGGAGGGGCAGTACTGAGGGAACACCGCACTGTTGGAGGGACATTCCTGAGGGAGTGCCTCACTGTTGGAGGGGCAGCTGAGAGAGTGCCTCACTGTCAGACGGGCAGTAATGAGGGAGCACTGCACTGTCAGAGGGGTAGTACTGAGGGAGCACTGCACTGCCAGAGGTGTAGTACTGAGGGAGCGCCGCACTGTCAGAGGGGCTGTACTGAGGGAACACCGCACTGTCGGAGGGACACTCCTGAGGGAGTGCCTCACTGTTGGAGGGGCAGCTGAGAGAGTGCCGCACTGTTAGACGGGCAGTACTGAGGGAGCGTTGCACTGTCAGATGGGCTGTACTGAGTGTGTGCCGCACTGACAGAGTGGCAGTACTGATTGATTGCCGCACTGTCGGAGGGGCAGTACAGAGGGAGCGCTGCAATGTCGGAGGTGCAGTACTGAGGGAGCGCTGCACTGTCAGAGTGACAGTACTGAGCAAGCGTCGCACTCTCGGAGAGGCAACACTGAGGGAGCGCCGCACTCTCAGAGGGAGAGTTCTGAGGGAGCGCCGCACTGTCAGAGGGGCAGTACTGAGGGAGTGCTGCACTGTCGGAGGTGCAGTATTGAGGGAGCGCTGCACTGTCGGAGGGTCAATAATGAGAGAGCACTGCACTGTCGGAGGGGCAGTACTGAGGGAGCGCAGCACTCTCGGAGGGACAGCACTGAGGGAGCGCCGCACTGTCAGAGGGGCAGTACTTAGGGAGTGCCACACTGTCTGAGGTGCAGTATTGAGGGAGCACTGCACTGTCGGAGGGTCAGTAATGTGTTAAGTCCGTGAATGATTGAGACACGAACCAGCAGGAGTGAACAAAATAAGTCTTTACTGGTGGAAGTCGATAGTGAAACTAAACAAACTGAGGCACTCTAGCGCCTTTTATACAGGGGTGGTCACTGCCGGTACTGCACTCTGAGACCAGTTATTCTCTTAAAGGTACATACACAACAATTCCTCCCCTTTTAGATAAACAGTACATAACATTCATTTAACAACTAAATGATAACTAATTACAATCACAATTACTGTTGCTAGATACAATGGTTAAGTATAAGCAATTATAAGTTCAGTCTTTGAGGAGGCTTCCTGATTCTGTCTGTATAACGCCTCTTTGGGGTGTCAGGTTCTTCTGGCAATGTTGAGTCGGAATCAATGTCATTGTTTGGTTCATCTGCTTCCAATATTACCGGTTCTGCGGTAGCTGCAATTGGAACGTCGATTTCATTACCAGGTGTATCAGATCGTGGTGTGGAGTTGACGATTTCCAGTGACTCTAGAATCTGGTCAGCATGGCGTCTTACAATGCTCTCCCCAACGTCCACGGTATACATGAGAGGTCCTTGTCGTGTACAAATCGTTCCTGGCTGCCATTTCTCAGTGCGGTAGTCCCGGGCCAAAACTGGTTGACCTATCTTAAAACTCCTGGTCGGTCTTTCATTCATATTCTGAAACTGCCTGTTCTCCACATCTCTTCGGACGTTTGGCTTAACCAAATCCAAGCGGCATCGTAGTCTTCGATTGAAGAACATTATGGCTGGAGTTTGGTTGGTAACCGCATGTGTCGCATTCCGGTAGGCAATCAAGAAGTTGTCCACCTTGTGTTGTAGGGGTATATCTTCATTACACATTGCCTTGATAGCCTTCTTGAATGTTTGGACAAACCTCTCAGCCAATCCATTAGTGGCTGGATGATATGGGGCAGATGTGTAATGCTTAACACCATTGTTCTTTAAGAACCTCCGGAACTCTTCAGACACAAACTGTGGTCCATTGTCAGAGCAAATCTGTTCAGGCAGCCCATTCCTGGCGAATATGGTTTGTAAAACTGTGATAGTTTTTTCTGTGGTGGTTGAGGACATTTTTATTACCTCTGACCACTTTGAATGTGCATCCACCGCAATTAAAAACATCGAGTCCATGAAGGGACCAGCAAAATCAATGTGCACCCTTTGCCATGGAGATGAGGGCCACTCCCATGGATGCAGAGGAGCTTGTGGTGGGGCGTTTTGGATCTTCTGGCATCCTGTACAGCTCTTGGTCATCTCTTCGATTTCTCTATCGATTCCCAGCCACCACACAAACGCTCTGGCTAAGCTCTTTATTTTTACCCCACCCAGATGACCCTCATGAAGCTCATTGAGTACTCTATCCATCAACTTAGGTGGAATTACTACTCTGGTTCCATACATCAAGGTTCCTCTGCACACTGACAGCTGTTCTCCTCTCGGCGAGAATGCTGGCAGCAGTGGTTCGCCGTGTGCTGGCCATCCCTTCACCGTTAAATCATAGACCCATGATAGTGTCGGGTCATTCCGTGTTTCCTTTTCTATATTTGCATTCGTCACAGGGAGACATTCGACTATGGTCGAGTGGAATAACTCCATTGGATCCACTGCAAGGTCTTCTTCTTCCACCGTTGGCAATGGTAGACGTGACAATCCATCAGCATTTCCATGCTGTTTAGTTCCTTTGTACTCGATGTCATATTGGTGTGCCCCTAGGAAAAGGGACCATCTCTGCAGCCGTTCTGCTGTCATTATCGGTACACCCTTCTGAGGGTTGAAAATGGAGACAAGAGGTTGATGATCGGTTAGTAGAGTAAATTTTTGACCGTGCAGATAGTGATTGAACTTCTTCACCCCCCACACTAGGCTGAGGGCCTCTCTGTCAATCTGGGCGTAGTTACGCTCGGCAGAAGTTAACGAGCATAACGCAAAAGCTATCGGCCTCTCCAAACCATCAAGGAATTTATGTGACAGTACCGCCCCAATGCCGTAGGGAGACGCATCACACGCCAGCCTGATTGGCAGTGCTAGGTTGTAGTGAGCCAATACTTCTGTTGAAGTGATTAAGTCCTTACTCTTCTGAAAAGCACGCTTACAATCATCGCTCCATTTCCATGCTACCCCCGTTCGTAGCAGGGCATTCAGTGGGTGCAGAATTGTCGACAAATTCGGCAAAAACTTATGATAGTAATTCACCAACCCGAGGAATGGCCTCAGTTGCGACACATTTTCAGGCGCTGGGGCCTTAACAACCGCTTCAATTTTGTCAGGGGACTTATGTAACCCCATTTCATCAATCACGTGACCACAATACGATATCTGTCGCTTAAAAAATTCGCACTTGGGGCGGTTGGCTCGCAGCCCATGTTCCCGTAGTCTAGTGAGCACCTGTTCTAGGTTGTTAAGGTGTTCACTGTCATCTTCACCTGTTACAAGGATGTCGTCCAAGTAACACTGAGTCCCCGGAATCCCCTCCAGGACTTGTTCCATCGCTCTTTGCCATATCGCCGGAGCCGATGCTACTCCGAATACCAATCGATGATACTGGTAAAGACCTTTGTGAGTGTTTATCGTGAGATACTTCCTAGAGGACTCTTCAACCTTCATCTGCAAATATGCTTGTGCTAGGTCAATTTTTGTAAAACGCTTCCCTCCAGACAGTGAGGCGAAGATGTCTTCTATCCTTGGAAGAGGATATTGTACTGTGTGAAGGACAGAGTTCACCGTCACCTTGAAATCCCACAGATGCGAATCTTCCTTGGCTCTCCGGACGTATTGCTCAACGTTTTCTTCATGACAGGAACGATGGTTGTCGCCCACTCGCTCCAGTCAACCTTAGACAACACGCCCGCCTGCTCCAGATTCTCCAGCTCTGCCTCGACGGCTGGGCGAATTGCATATGGTACCGGTCTCGCTTTGAAAAACTTGGGAACTGCATTCTCTTCTATTTTTATCGAGGCGGTTACGCCTTTAAGCGTGCCCAGTTCTTGTTGAAATACCTCTTTGGCGTTAGCTAAGATTGTTGACAATCGTCCAGGAGTGACGTCTTCATCTTTTTTACCGTCCACCGTCAGTGCATGAATGGAATGCCAATCTAAGTTTATCTTCCTGATCCATTCCCGTCCCAATAATGGTGGTCCACCATTTGGCAGTATGTAGAGATACAATTTCCGTATTTTCTTGCCATTGTATTCGACAGGCACCCTTATTTTTCCTCTGGGGTATACTTTTTGCCCCATATACGTCGTCAAGACGATGGATGTCTCTCTCAAGGGTATATGTGAAAATAGCCGCTCGTAGTCTCGTCGATTCATGACGGTTAGCGCTGATCCTGTATCCAATTCCATTTTAACTTGGGACCCTGCTATCGTGAGAGTGACCCAAATGGTTTGGTGATCCTCTTTTGCGATTACATTGTGAAGTTTGAGACAGCTTAGTCTCCTGTTTCCGGATTCAGTATCGCTCATCTGGCCTTTGGAACTACTGTCCGTCATCTTTTGTACTTTCTTGTACGGTTCCTTAGTAGCCTTTTTGTTGTCGCTGGTCTTCTTCCCAGACCTACAAACTGGTGCAATATGTCCAATCTTCCCACATTGCCTGCATATTTTGTCTTTGGACCAGCAGTCCTTCTGGTCATGGATTGTTCTGCCGCAGCGATAACATTTTGCAAATCCCCATCTCATTTCATGGGTGCCGTATTCCTGTGGTTTTCGTTGAATTTCTGCAGCTCCACTGGCTGCTGCTTCATACGATACTGCCACGCTGAAAGCCTTATCTAGCGTCAGCTCTTTTTCTGAGAGTAACTTCTTCTGTGTTCCTTCACTCAGGAGTCCACAGACAAATTTGTCCCATAGGGTATCTGCCAGTCCTGCTCCGAACTGGCAGTGCTTTGATAGCTTGCGTAGTTCCGTAAGATACTCAGCATTGCTCTCATCTTTGTGCTGAGTTCTCCTGTGGAATTTAAATCTTTCTGCTATCAACAGCGGTGCAGGGTTTGAGTGTTCCTGTAGGACAGCAACAATTTCGTTAAAACTCTTCGCCTTCGGTTTGGCTGGAGTAATCAGGTCCCACAATAGGCCGTACGTTCTAGCGCCCATTAAGTTTAGCAATATCAATGCCTTTTTCCCCTCCGCTTTATCGTTTGCCTCGAAATATAGCTCGACTCTTTCCACATACTTGGTCCAGTCCTCTAATGTATTATCAAAAGCCAGTCTTCGGCATCTTGCAAATCTAAAATGGTGCCTCCCGCGCTTTGCCTTCTTCCCCGATTTAACAAAATGGCACCTCCCGCGCTTTGCCTTCTTCCCCGCTGTTGTTAGCGCTGCTTTCCACGGTTTCTTGCGTGTATTCTTTTTCTTTTATTATTTTCCTGTCGTGGAGCGGACCCTCTGGGACACTTCCCTCCCTCTTCTTAGTTCCGAACGCTGCCCGGCTTCGAAACACCGGCCGCGCCCTGTGTGCTCCACCCTCTCTCTCTCTCTTTGCTTCCCGACTCGCTGCCCGGCCTCATTGAAAAGCCACCCGATCGAGCTTCAGCCCGCCGCAGCCCAGGAAGGATCAGAGCACTACCTGCCACCAGCCCGATTAGCTGGGAAACCACGGACCGAGGAAACCAGCCTGGCTCTGGACAGTCTCTCCTGCAAATTTTTAAACCGATGATTGACGGTCGACGCCCGTTTCTCGAGTTTCAATGGACTCTTTTTTTTTCTTTCTGGCTCCGACCTTCAACAACGTCGTCGGAGGTGCTGCCGAGTTGCAGGTAAGTTAGTTTCTTACTCGTCGCCAATGTTAAGTCCGTGAATGATTGAGACACGAACCAGCAGGAGTGAACAAAACAAGTCATTACTGGTGGAAGTCGATAGTGAAACTAAACAAACAGAGGCTCTCTAGCGCCTTTTATACAGGGGTGGCCACTGCCAGTACTGCAGTCTGAGACCAGTTATTCTCTTAAAGGTACATACACAACATAATGAGAGAGCACTGCACTGTCGGAGGGGCAGTACTGAGGGAGCACTGCACTGTCAGATGGGCTGTACTGAGGGATCACCACACTGTCGGAGGGACACTACTGAGGGAGTGCCTCACTGTTGGAGGGGCAATACTGAGAGAGTGCCTCACTGTCAGATGGGCAGTACTGAGGGAGTGCTGCACTGTCAGAGGGGCTGTACTGAGGGTGTGCCGCACCGTCAGAGTGGCAGTACTGATTGCCGCACTTTCGGAGGGGCAGTACAGAGGGAGCGCTGCAATGTCGGTGGGGCAGTACTGAGGGAATGCTGCACTGTCAGAGGGACAGTACTGAGCAAGCGTCGCACTGTCAGAGAGGCACTACTGAGGGAGCGCCGCACTCTCGGAGAGACAGTACTGGTTGAGCGCCACACTGTCAGAGGGGCAGCAATGAGAGAGCACTGCACTGTCGGATGGGCAGTACTGAGGGATCATGGCACTGTCGGAGGGACAGTATTAAGGGAGCGCCACACAGTCGGAGGGGCAGTACTGTGGGATGGCCTCACTGTTGGAGGGGCAGAACTGAGAGAGTGCCTCACTGTCAGACAGTCAGTACTGATGGAGTGCTGCAATGTCAGAGCAGTTGTACTAAGGGAACACCACTCCGTCGGAGGGACTGTACTGAGGGAGTGCTGCACTGTCAGAGGTGCAGTATTGAGGGTGTGCCACACCATGAGAGTGGCAATACTGAGGGAGCGCCGCACTGTCGGAGGGGCAGTACTGATTGATTGCCGCACTGTCGGAGAGGCAGTACTGTGGGAGCAATGCACTGTCGTTGGGGTGGTATTGAGTGAGCACAGCACTGTCGGAGGGGCCGTACTAATGTTGTGCTGCACAGTCGGTGTGGCAGTGCTGAGGGAGTGCCACACCATCGGAGGGACAGTATTGAGGGAGTGCCGCACTGTTGGAGGGACAGTATTGAGTGAGCGCTGCACTGTCGCAGGGGCAGTACTGAGGGAGCAATGCACTGGCGGGGGGGGCAGTACTGAGGGAGTACGGCACTGTCGGAGTGGCTGTACTGAGGGAGCAAGGCACTGTCAGAGGGGCAGTACTGATGGAGCACGGCACTTTCGGAGGGTCAATATTGAGGCATTGTCGGAGGGGCAGTACTGAGGGAGCACAGCACTGTCGGAGGGGCAGTACTGAGGCTGCTCTACACTGTCAGAGGGGCAGTAATGAGAGAGTGCCTCACTGTTAGAGCGTCAGTACTTTGGTAGCACTGCAGTGTCGGAGGGGCAGAAATGAGGGAGCGCGACACTGTTGGAGCATCAGTTCTGTGGGAGCACTGCACTGTTGGAGGGGGCAGCACTGAGGGAGCGCTGCACTGTCGGAGGGGCAGTACTGAAGTTGCACTGTACGGCTGGAGGTACAGTACTGACGGAGAGGGAATACTGAATGAGTGCGCAACTGTCAGAGGGGCAGTACTGAGGCAGCACAGCACTGTCGGAGGGGCAGTACTGAAGGTCTCCGCCGCACTTTCGGAGGGGCAGTACTGAGGGAGCGCTGCACTGTCAGAGAAGCACTACTGAATGAGTGCTGCACTGTTGGAGGGGCAGTACTGAGGGAGCACTGCACTGTCAGTGGGTCAGTACTGAGGGTCTCCGTCGCACTGTCGGAGGGGCAGTAATCACAGAAATCACAGAAACCCCACAGTGCAGATAGAGGCCATTTCGGCCCATCGAGCCTGCACTGACACATGTCCCACCCGATCCCCGTAACCCCTACACCAACACATATCCCACCCTATCCCCGTAACCCCACGTATTTAATCCCCCTAACACTAAGGGTCAATTTATCATCGCCTATCAACCTAACCCGCACATCTTTGGACTGTGGGAGGAAACCGGAGCACCCGGAGAAAACCCACGCAAACACGGGGAGAATGTGCAAACTCCACACAGACAGTCGCCCGAGGCCGGATTTGAACCCGGGTCCCTGGTGCTGTGAGGCTACAGTGCTAACCACTATGCCACTGTACTGAGGGAGCACTGCACTGTCAGAGGGGCAGTATTGAGGGAGTGCTGCACTTTCAGAAGGGCAGTACTGAGGGAGCTCTGCTTTGTTGGAGGGGCAGTACTGAGGGTGTGCTGCACTGTCGGAAGGGCAGTACTGAGGGTATGCCGCACTTTCGGAGGGGCAGTACTGACAGAGTGCTGCACTGTTGAAAGTGCTTTACTGAGGGAGTGCTGCAGTGTTGGATGGGTAGTCCTGAGGGAGCGCTGCACTGCCGAGAGCAGCACTGAGGGAGCAAAGTCAGAGTGCCAGTACTGAGGGAGCAACGCAATGTCGGATGGTCAGTAATGAGGGAGAGCTGCACTGTCGGTGGGGCAGTACTGAGGGGGATCTGCACTGTCGGTGTGGCAGGACTGAGTTAGCAACGCAATGTTGGAGGGTCAGTACTGAGGGAGTGCCGCACTGTCGGAGGGGTAGTACTGATCGATTGCCCCACTGTCGGAGGAGCAGTACAGAGGGAGCGCTGCACTGTCGGAGGGGCAGTACTGATGGAGTGCAGCACTGTCGGCGGGGCAGTACTGAGGGAACACTGCCTGTCGGAGGGGCTGTAGTGAGGGAGCAACGCACTGTCAGAGGGTCAGTACTGAGGGAACACTGCACTGTCGGAGGGGCAGTAGTGAAGGATTGCTGCACTGTTGGAGGGGCAGTACAGAGGGGGTGCAGCACTGTTGGAGGGGCAGTACTGAGGGAGCGCTGCACTGTCAGAGATGCAGTACTGAGGGAGCGCTGCACTGTCGGAGCGGCAGTGCTGATGGAACGCTGCACTGTTGGAGGCACAGTACTGAGGGAGTGCTGCACTGTTGGACGTGCAGCACTGAGGGAGTGCCGCACTGTCGGAGTGGCTGTACTGAGGGAGCGCTGCACTGTCGGAGGGGCAGTACTGAGGGAGTGCTGCACTGTTGGAGATGCAGTACTGAAGGAGCGCTGCACTGTCGGACGGGCAGTACTGAGGGAACGCTGCACTGTCAGATGGGCATTACTGAGGGAGCGCTGCGCTGTTAGATGGACAGTACTGAGGGAGAGCTGCACTGTCGGAGGGGCAATATTGAGGGAGTGCTGCACTGTAGGAGGCTCAGTAGTGAGGGAGTGCTGCTTTGTTGGAGGGGCAGTTCTGAGGGAGCGTTGCACAGTTGGAGGGGCAGTACTGAAGGAGCACTGCACTGTCGGAGGCCCAGTACTGAGGGAGCGCTGCACTGTCGGAGGGGCAACACTGAGGCAGCACTGCACTGTCAGAGGGCAGTACTGAGGGAGAGCCACATTGTCGGTGTGACAGTATTGAGGGAGCACCGCACTGTTGGAGGGACAGTATGGAGCGAACCCTGCACTGTCGGAGGGGCAGTATTGAAGGAGGGCTGCACTGTTGGAGGGGCAGTACAGAGGGAACACTGCACTGTCGGAGGTGCAGTACTGTGGGAGTGCAGCACTGTCGGAGGGGCAGCACTGAGGGAGCACCGCACTGTTGGAGGGACAGTACAGAGTGAGCGCTGCACTGTCGGAGCTGCAGTACTGAGGGAGTGCTGCACTGTCGGAGATGCAGTACTGAGGGAGCGCTGCCTTGTTGGAGGGGCAGTACTCAGGGAACACTGCACTGTCAGAAAGGGCAGTAGTGAGGGAGCGCTGCCCTGTCAGAGGGGCAGTAATGAGGGAGCTCTGCACTGTCGGAGGGGCAGTACTGGGGGAGCTCTGCACTGTCGGGGGGGCAGTACTGAGGGAGTGCTGTACTGTCAGAGGGAAAGTACTGAGGGAGCACTGCCTTGTCGGAGGGGAGGGACAGTACTGAGGGAGTGCTGCACTCTCGGATGGGCAGTACTGTGGGAGTGCTGCGCTCTTGGAGGGGCAGTACTGAGGGAATGCTGCACTGTCGAGGGGCAGTACTGAGGGAGACTGCACTGTCGGAGGGTCAGTGCTGAGGGAGTGCTGCTCTGTCGGAGGGGCAGTACTGAGGGAGGACTGCACTGTCGGAGTGGCAGTACTGATGGAGGACTGCACTGTTGGAGGGGCAGTACTGAGGGAGTGCGGCGCTCTCGGAAGTTCTGCATGTCGGATGAGATTTTGAACCAAGGCCTCTCAGATCCCATGGCACGTTTTCGACGAGGAGCAGAGGAGTTCTCCCCGGTGTCCTGGTTGCCAATATTTATCCCTCAACCAGCATCACTAATAATGATTATCGGGTCATTATCACATTGCTGTTTGTGGGACCTTGCTGAGCGCAGAATGGCTGCAACTAGTCCTAAAATATAACAGCGACTGCACTTCAAAGAACTTCAATTGTCTGTAAAGCGCTTTGGGAGTACTTGAG
>NW_028225179.1:74342359-74371116 GCF_052327205.1 Somniosus microcephalus
GGGGAGGGGGGAGGAGAGAGGGGGGCGGGGGTTGGAGAGAGGGGGGAGGGCTGGGAGGAGAGAGGAGGGGGGGCAGGTGCAGGGGAGGAGAGATGGGGTAGGAGGGGGGGAGGAGGGGGGAGGAGAGAGGGGAGGGGTGGAGGAGAGAGAGGGGGAGGGGGAGAGAGGAGGAGAGAGGAGGGGGGTGGGGGAGATAGGAGGGGGAGGAGAGAGGGGGAGGAGAGAGGGGGGAGTGGGTCAGAGGAGGGGAGGGGTGGAGAGAGAGGGGGAGGAGAGAGAGGGGGAGGAGACGGGGGTAGGAGACAGAGGAGAGGGGCAGGAGCGGGGGAGGAGAGAGGGGGTAAGGAGGGGGAGGAGGAGGGTGGAGGAGAGAGGGGGGTTAGGAGGGGGGAGGAGGGGGAGGAGAGAGGGTGTCGAGAGAGACGAGAGGAGGGGGAGGAAGAGGAGAGGAGCGGAGGAGACAGGGGGAGGAGACAGAGGAGGGGGCAGGAGCTGGGGAGAGAGAGGGTTCGGAGGGAGGGAGAGGGGGGAGGAGAGGGGTAGGAGGGGGAGGAGAGGGGAGGGGAGTGAGGGGGAGGAGGGAGAGAGAGAGTGAGGAGCCGGCCTTGTGAGCCGAAGGCCCGTGCTGGCGTAGAGGAGATGGGGGAGGAGAGAGGAGGTGGAAGGGAGGGGAGGAGAGGGGAGGAGAGAGAGGAAGGGGGGAGGAGAGGGGAGGGAGGGGGATGAGACGGAGGGAGGGAGAGGGAGAGGGAGGGGAGGGAGGAGGCGAGGAGGAGGAGGAGGAGAGAGAGAGAGAGAGAGGAGGGAGCCCGGCCTTGGTGAGCCGGAGGCCCCTTGCGTGCTGTAGCGGTCAGGCCCAGCGCGAGTGACTCCAGCCTCCGTTCCGCCCTGCCAGCCTTTAGGAAGATGGAGGCGATGGCTACGCAGAGCTCCATACCGCCCCGCCAGCCTTTACGAAGATGTTGGCGATCGCGGGCCGCTTGTTTGTAACTGGGGCCAACGGGACGGGCGGTGCCTAGCTCGGGCGTGGCTAGCGAGAAGAGGCCGAGGCTTCGAGGCCTGCAGGCGGGGTAACCCTCCAAAGTTTTGGCGCCCGGCGGAGGCAGCGAGTCAAGAGCAAAAAAATAGGGTGAAAGCTAGGAAAATTAATGAGCTTAGAAAATATATTTACAAATTAATTTACTTTTTTAAAAACAATTTAATTGTGTTACTTAATGCGGCGGGTGCCCGCGTTCAGCATTTTAAAAAATGGTGGCGAAGTTTCGGGAGGCTGCAGGATTAGGCCCGCCCACACACGGAATGAAACGCCCCCGGTCATGCACCAATTGGTCAACCATCAGGTCACTGAATCACAGAATCACAGAAACCCCACAGTGCAGATAGAGGCCATCTCGGCCCATCGAGCCTGCACCGACACATATCCCACCCGATCCCCGCAACCACCACATATCCCACCCTATCCCTGTAACCCCATGTATTTAATCCCCCTAACACTAAGGGTCAATTTATCATAGCCAATCAACCTAACCCGCACATCTTTGGACTGTGGGAGGAAACTGGAGCACCCGGAGAAAACCCACGCAAACACGGGGAGAATGTGCAAACTCCACACAGACAGTCGCCCGAGGCCGGATTGGTCAACCATCACGTCATTCAACGCTATCCCTTTTGGATGACCCGCCCACACACGCAATGAAACGCCCCCGTGACACACCGATTGGACAACCATCACGTCAGTCAATGCTATCCCCTCTACGATTGGTCAACCATCACGTCACTCAACGCTATCCCCTGTACGATTGGTTAACCATCATGTCACTCAACGCTAATGTGCAGACTTGTCCCTTTTTTGAAGGTTTTTTGTGTACTTTCTGAACAATTTTTGTCTGACCAAAAAGTAAATATGCCTATGACGCTCCCCAATCATAAGCTTTCTTTTGAAATAACATATGTGTAGGTACGCTCTATAACTTTTGAGTGTATAGTGGACATACGGACAGACAGACAGACAGACAGACAGACACCACTATCCTTTTGTATATATATATAAGATAATAAAGATAACAGATACCTAGGAGTGAGTTACAGGCTCTAATGATGAACGCACTAAACATCATTACATTCCTTGTGCTCTTTACCATGAGCTCCTGAAAGGTGTTTACTACAGTGCCCCCACAGTCACATGCAGGTGCGGAAATGATACTGTCATCTGTGGTTATCAGCCCCTTCCATTGGAGTGATTGCGTGGGCTGTTTGTTGAATCTTTCCTTTAGCGGAACGGTATGTGTCTAGGAGTGTAAGGGTTTGACACTGACCAGCATGTGCTTTAGGCTCCTGCTGGGTTACAGTGGCTGCACGCTCAAGGTCACTGTCCTGACTGAACAGAAGGACTCCAAAACTCAGTGTTGTGTGTGGTGCTGATCTGTGTTCCCATTCCTGTGTCAGGTGATCAAAGCTGGCGAGCGGGAAACGCGCGCCCCTGGGCTGAGTCTGAGGGGAATTACCCGGTGGTTCCTGCTCTCGATGGATTGGATCATGCTTCGCTGGAATGCCCCTACTCGCCATGATTGAAGAGTCTGGGCACTCGGACTTTGTACCCGGGCCCTGCTGGTCATTGGGAGTGGGTCCCCAGCAGGGATCAGCATTTCGATAAAAATAAGAGGTTTAGACCATTCAGCATATTATAATGGACGTCTCTCTCCCCTCCCTCCGAACAGTATTCGGTTACTGGAAAATCTCCCATTGATATAACACCGTTCATTAACTCAAGTACTCCCAAAGCGCTTTACAGACAATTGAAGTTCTTTGAAGTGCAGTCGCTGTTATATTTTAGGACTAGTTGCAGCCATTCTGCGCTCAGCAAGGTCCCACAAACAGCAATGTGATAATGACCCGATAATCATTATTAGTGATGTTGGTTGAGGGATAAATATTGGCAACCAGGGCACCGGGGAGAACTCCTCTGCTCCTCGTCGAAAAAGTGCCATGAGGCCTTGGTTCAAAATCTCATCCGTCATGCAGAACTTCCGAGAGCGCCGCACTCCCTCAGTACTGCCCATCCAACAGTGCAGTCCTCCCTCAGTACTGCCACTCTGACAGTGCAGTCCTCCCACAGTACTGCCCCTCCGACAGAGCAGCGCTCCCTCAGCACTGACCCTCCGACAGTGCGGTCTCCCTCAGTACTGCCCCCCGACAGTGCAGCATTCCCTCAGTACTGCCCCTCCAAGAGCGCAGCACTCCCACAGTACTGCCCATCCGAGAGTGCAGCGCTCCTTCAGTACTGTCCCTCCCCTCCAACAGTGCAGTGCTCCCTCAGTACTTTCCCTCTGACAGTACAGCACTCACTCAGTACTGTCCCTCCGACAGTGCAGAGCTCCCCCAGTACTGCCCCTCCGACAGTGCAGAGCTCCCTCATTACTGCCCCTCTGACAGGGCAGCGCTCCCTCACTACTGCCCTTTCTGACAGTGCAGTGTTCCCTGAGTACTGCCCCTCCAACAAGGCAGCGCTCCCTCAGTACTGCATCTCCGACAGTGCAGCGCTCCCTCAGTACTGCAGCTCCGACAGTGCAGCGCTCACTCCGTACTGTCCCTCCAACAGTGCGGTGCTCCCTCAGTACTGCCCCTCCTACAGTGCTGCACTCCCACAGTACTGCACCTCCGACAGTGCAGTGTTCCCTCTGTGCTGCCCCTCCAACAGTGCAGCCCCCCTTCAGTACTGCCCCTCCGACAGTGCAGGGCTCGCTCCGTACTGTCCCTCCAACAGTGTGGTGCTCCCTCAATACAGTCACTCCAACAATGTGGCTCTCCCTCAGTACTGCCCTCTGACAGTGCAGCGCTCCCTCAGTACTGCGCCTCCGACAGTGCTGCGCTCCATCAGTACTGCCCCTCCGACAGTGCAGCGCTCCCTCTCTACTGCTCCTCCGACAGTGGGGCAATCGATCAGTCCTACCCCTCCGACAGTGCGGCACTCCCTGAGTACTGACCCTCCAACATTGCGGTGCTAACTCAGTCCTGCCACACCGACAGTGCAGATCCCCCTCAGTACTGCCCCACCGACAGTGCAGCTCTCCCTCAGTACTGACCATCCGACATTGCGTTGCTCCCTCAGTACTGGCCCTCTGACACTGCTTTGCTCCCTCAGTGCTGCCCTCGGCAGTGCAGCGCTCCCTCAGGACTACCCATCCAACACTGCAGCACTCCCTCAGAAAAGCACTTTCAACAGTGCAGCAATCTCTCAGTTCTGCCCCTCCGACAGTGCGGCGTACCCTCAGTACTGCCATTCCGACAGTGCAGCACACCCTCAGTACTGCCCCTCCAACAGTGCAGCGCTCCCTCAGTACTGCCCTGCCAAAAGTGCAGCACTCCCTCAATACTGCCCCTCTGACAGCGCAGCGCACCCTCAGTACTGCCCCTCTGACAGTGCGGCGGAGGCCCTCAGTACTGACCCTCCGACAGTGCAGTGCTCCCTCAGTACTGCCCCTCCAACAGTGCAGCACTCATTCAGTAGTGCCTCTCTGACAGTGCAGCGCTCCCTCAGTACTGCCCCTCCGACAGTGCGGCGGAGACCTTCAGTACTGCCCCTCCGACAGTGCTGTGCTCCCTCAGTACTGCCCCTCCGACAGTGGCGCACTTATTCAGTATTCCCTCTCTGACAGTGCAGAGCTTCCTCGGTTAGCACTGTTGCCTCACAACGCCAGGGACCCGGGTTCGAATCCGGCCTCGGGTGACTGTCTGTGTGGAGTTTGCACATTCTCCCCGTGTTTGCGTGGGTTTCCTCCGGGTGCTCCGGTTTCCTCCCACAGTCCAAAGATGTGCGGGTTAGGTTGATTGGCTATGATAAATTGACCCTTAGTGTTAGGGGGATTAAATACATGGGGTTACGGGGATAGGGTGGGACATGTGTTGGTGTAGGGGTTACGGGGATCGGGTGGGATATGTGTCGGTGCAGGCTTGATGGGCCGAAATGGCCTCTATCTGCACTGTGGGGTTTCTGTGATTTCTGTGATTACTGTACCTCCAGCCGTACAGTGCAACCTCGGTACTGCCCCTCCGACAGTGCAGCGCTCCCTCAGTGCTGCCCGCTCCAACAGTGCAGTGCTCCCACAGAACTGACGCTCCAACAATGTCGCGCTCCCTCATTTCTGCCCCTCCGACACTGCAGTGCTCCCAAAGTACTGACGCTCTGACAGTGAGGCACTCTCTCATTACTGCCCATCTGACAGTGCAGAGCACCCTCAGTACTGCCCCTCCGACAGTGCTGTGCTCCCTCAGTACTGCCCCTCCGACAATGCGGCAATGCCTCAATATTGACCCTCCGAAAGTGCCGTGCTCCATCAGTACTGCCCCTCCGACAGTGCCTTGCTCCCTCAGTTCAGCCACTCCAACATTGCCGTACTCCCTCAGTACTGCCCCCCCGCCAGTTCAGTGCTCCCTCAGCACTGCCCCTGCGACAGTGCAGCGCTCACACAATACTGTCCCTCTAACAGTGCGGCACTCCCTCAAGACTGTACCTCCGATGGTGTGGCACTCCCTCAGCACTGCCACACCGAATGTGCAGCACAACGTTAGTACGGCCCCTCCAACAGTGCAGTGCTCACTCAATACCGCCCCAATGACAGTGCATTGCTCCCTCAGTACTGCCTCTCCGACAGTGCAGCAATCAATCAGTACTGCCCCTCCGACAGTGCGGCGCTCCCTCAGTATTGCCACTCTGATGGTGCGGCACACCCTCAATACTGCACCTCTGACAGTGCAGCACTCCCTCAGTACTGTCCCTCCGACGGTGTGGTGTTCCCTCAGTACAGCCCCTCTGACAGTGCAGCACTCCATCAGTAATGACTGTCTGACAGTGAGGCACTCTCTCAGTTCTGCCCCTCCAACAGTGAGGCGCTCCCACAGTACTGCTCCTCTGACTGTGCGGCACTCCCTTAATACTGTCCCTCCGACAGTGCCATGATCCCTCAGTACTGCCCATCCGACAGTGCAGTGCTCTCTCATTACTGCCCCTCTGACAGTGCGGTGCTCAACCAGGACTGCCTCTCCGAGTGTGCGGCGCTCCCTCAGTAGTGCCTCTCTGACAGTGCAGCGTTCCCTCAGTACTGCCCCTCCGACATTGCAGAGCTCCCTCTGTACTGCCCCTCCGAAAGTGCGGCAATCAGTACTGCCACTCTGACGGTGCAGCACACCCTCAGTACAGCCCCTCTGACAGTGCAGCGCTCCCTCAGTACTGCCCATCTGACATTGAGGCACTCCCTCATTGTTCTACCTCGGACAGTGCGGTTTTCCCTCAGTACAGCCCGTCTGACAGTGCAGTGCTCCCTCAGTACTGCCCCTCCGACAGTGCAGTGCTGTCTCATTACTGACCCTCCGACAGTGCAGCGCTCCCTCAATACTGTGCCTCCGACAGTGCGGCACTCCCTCAGTACTGCCCCTCTGACATTGCGGCACTCCCTCTGTACTGCCCCTCTGAGAGTGCATCGCTCCCTCAGTGTTGCCTCTCCGAGAGTGCGACGCTTGCTCAGTACTGTCACTCTGACAGTGCAGTGCTCCCTCAGTACTACACCTCCGACATTGCAGCGCTCCCTCTGTACAGCCCCTCCGACAGTGCGGCAATCTAGCAGTACTTCCACTCTATCGGTGCGGGACACACTTAATACAGCCCACCTGAGAGTGCAGCGCTCCCTCAGTACTGCCCCTCTGACAGTGCGGCGCTCCCTCAGTACTGCCCGTCTGACAGTGAGGCACTCACTCAGCTGCCCCTCCAACAGTGAGGCACTCCCTCAGGAGTGTCCCTCCAACAGTGCGGTGTTCCCTCAGTACTGCCCCTCCAACAGTGGCGCACTCATTCAGTATTCCCTCTCTGACAGTGCAGCGCTTCCTCAGTACTGTACCTCCAGCCGTACAGTGCAACCTCGGTACTGCCCCTCCGACAGTGCAGCGCTCCCTCAGTGCTGCCCGCTCCAACAGTGCAGTGCTCCCACAAAACTGACGCTCCAACAATGTCGCGCTCCCTCATTTCTGCCCCTCCGATACTGCAGCGCTCCCAAAGTACTGACGCTCTGACAGTGAGGCACTCTCTCATTACTGCCCCTCTGACAGTGCAGAGCACCCTCAGTACTGCCCCTCCGACAGTGCTGTGCTCCCTCAGTACTGCCCCTCCGACAATGCGGCAATGCCTCAAGATTAACCCTCCGAAAGTGCCGTGCTCCATCAGTACTGCCCCTCCGACAGTGCCTTGCCCCCTCAGTTCAGCCACTCCGACAGTGCCGTACTCCCTCAGTACTGCCCCCCCCGCCAGTTCAGTGCTCCCTCAGTACTGCCCCTCCGACAGTGCAGTGCTATCTCATTACTGACCCACCGACAGTGCAGCGCTCCCTCAATACTGTGCCTCCGACAGTGCGGCACTCCCTCAGTACTGCCCCTCTGAAATTGCGGCACTCCCTCAGTACTGCCCCTCTGAGAGTGGGTCGCTCCCTCAGTGTTGGCTCTCCGAGAGTGCGACGCTTGCTCAGTACTGTCACTCTGACAGTGCAGTGCTCCCTCAGTACTACACCTCCGACATTGCAGTGCTCCCTCTGTACTGCCCCTCCGACAGTGCGGCAATCTAGCAGTACTGCCACTCTGTCGGTGCGGGACACACTTAGTACAGCCCACCTGAGAGTGCAGCGCTCCCTCAGTACTGCCCCTCTGACAGTGCGGCGCTCCCTCAGTACTGCCCGTCTGACAGTGAGGCACTCTCTCAGCTGTCCCTCCAACAGTGAGGCATTCCCTGAGGAGTGTCCCTCCAACAGTGCGGTGTTCCCTCAGTACTGCCCCTCCAACAGTGCAGCACACATTCAGTAGTGCCTCTCTGACAGTGCAGCGCTCCCTCAGTACTGCACCTCTGACAGTGCGGTGGAGACCTTCAGTACTGCCCCTCCGACAGTGCTGTGCTCCCTCAGTACTGCCCCTCCGACAGTGGCGCACTCATTCAGTATTCCCTCTCCGACAGTGCAGCGCATCCTCAGTACTGTACCTCCGGCCGTAGAGTGCAACCTCAGTACTGCCTCTCCGACAGTGCAGCGCTCCCTCAGTGCTGCCCCCTCCAACAGTGCAGTGCTCCCAAAAACTGACACTCCAACAGTGCCGTGCTCTCTCATTTCTGCCCCTCCGACACTGCAGCGCTCCCAAAGTACTGACGCTCCGACAGTGAGGCACTCTCTCATTACTGCCCCTCTGACAGTGCAGAGCACCCTCAGTACTGCCCCTCCGACAGTGCTGTGCTCCCTCAGTACTGCCCCTCCGACAATGCGGCAATGCCTCAATATTGACCCACCGAAAGTGCCGTGCTCCATCAGTACTGCCCCTCCGACAGTGCCTTCCTCCCTCAGTACAGCCACTCTGACAGTGCCGTGCTCCCTCAGTACTGCCCCCCCGCCAGTGCAGTGCTCCCTCAGTACTGCCCCTGCGACAGTGCAGCGCTCACTCCATACTGTCCCTCCAACAGAGCGGCACTCACTCAATACTGTCACTCCGATGGTGTGGCACTCCCTCAGCACTGCCACACCGACTGTGCAGCACAACTTTAGTACGGCCCCTCCGACAGTGCAGTGCTCAATCAATACCGCCCCAACGACAGTGCATTGCTCCCTCAGTACTGCCTCTCCGACAGTGCGGCAATCAATCAGTACTGTCCCTCTGACAGTGCGGCCCTCCCTCAGTATTGCCACTCTGATGGTGTGGCACACCCTCAATACTGCACCTCTGACAGTGCAGCACTCCATCAGTACTGACTGTCTGACAGTGAGGCACTCTCTCAGTTCTGCCCCTCCAACAGTGAGGCACTCCCACAGTACTGTCCCTCCAACTGTGCGGCGCTCCCTTAATACTGTCCCTCCAACAGTGCCATGATCCCTCAGTACTGCCTATCCGACAGTGCAGTGCTCTCTCATTACTGCCCCTCTGACAGTACGGCGTTCAACCAGTACTGTCTCTCCGAGAGTGCGGCGCTCCCTCAATAGTGCCTCTCTGACTGTGCAGCGCTCCCTCAGTACTGCCCCTCTGACAGTGCAGCAGAGACCTTCAGTGCTGCCCCTGCAACAGTGCTTTGCTCCCTCAGTACTGCCCCTCAGACAATGGCGCACTCATTCAGTATTCCCTCTCCGACAGTGCAGCGCTTCCTCAGTACTGTACCTCCGGCCGTATAGTGCAACCTCAGTACTGCCCCTCCAACAGTGCAGCGCTCCCTCAGTGCTGCCCCCTCCAACAGTGCAGTGCTCCCACAGAACTGACGCTCCAACGGTGCCGTGCTCCCTTATTTCTGCCCCTCCGACACTGCAGCACTCCCAAAGTACTGAAGCTCCGACAGTGAGTCACTCTCTCATTACTGCCCCTCTGACAGTGCAGAGCACCCTCAGTACTGCCCCTCCAACAGTGCTGTGCTCCCTCAGTACTGCCCCTCCGACAATGCGGCAATGCCTCAATATTGACCCACCGAAAGTGCCGTGCTCCATCAGTACTGTCCCTCCATCAGTGCCTTCCTCCCTCAGTACAGCCACTCTGACAGTGCCGTACTCCCTCAGTACTGCCACCCCGCCATTGCAGTGCTCCCTCAGTACTGCCCCTGCGACAGTGCAGTGCTCACTCAATACTGTCCCTCCAACAGTGTGGCACTCCCTCAATACTGTCCCTCCGATGGTGAGGCACTCCCTCAGCACTGCCACACCGACTGTGCAGCACAACGTTAGTACGGCCCCTCCGACAGTGCAGTGCTCAATCAATACCGCGCCAACGACAGAGCATTGCTCCCTCAGTACTGCCTCTCCGACAGTGCGGCAATCAATCAGTACTGCCCCTCCGACAGTGCGGCGCTCCCTCAGTATTGCCACTCTGATGGTGTGGCACACCCTCAATATTGCACCTCTGACAGTGCAGCACTCCCTCAGTACTGACTGTCTAACAGTGAGGCACTCTCTCAGTTCTGCCCCTCCAACAGTGAGGCAGTCCCTCAGTACTGTCTCTCCAAGAGTGTGGCGCTCCCTTAATACTGTCCCTCCGACAGTGCGACGCTTGCTCAGTACTGTCCCTCTGACAGTGCAGTGCTCCCTCAGTTCTGCACCTCCGACATTGCAGCGCTCCCTCTGTACTGCCCCTCCAACAGTGCGGCAATCTATCAGTACTGCCACTCTGTCGGTGCAGCACACACTCAGTACAGCCCCTCTGACAGTGCAGCGCTCCCTCAGTACTGCCCGTCTGACAGTGAGGCACTCTCCCAGCTGCCCCTCCAACAGTGAGACAATCCCTCAGGAGTGTCCCTCCGATAGTGCGGTGTTCCCTCAGTACAGCCTCTCTGACAGTGCAGCGCTCCCTCATTACTACCCCTCTGACAGTGCGGCGCTCCCTCAGTACTACCCTTCTGACAGTGCGGCGCTCCCTCAGTGCTGCCCGTCTGACAGTGAGGCACTCTCTCAGCTGCCCCTTCAACAGTGAGGCACTCCCTCAGGAGTGTCCCTCCGACAGTGCGGTGTTCCCTCAGTACAGCCCCTCTGACAGTGCAGTGCTCCCTCAGTACTGCCCCTCCGACAATGCAAAAATGCCTCAGTATTGGCCCTCCAACAGTGCCGTGCTCCCTCAGTTTTGCCCCTCCAACAGTGCAGGGCTCGCTCAGTACTCTCTCTTCAACAGTGCAGTGCTCTCTCTGCACTGTCCCTCCAACAGTGTGGCGTTCCCTCAGAACTGTTGGGTGGGTTTTCTCCGGGTGCTCCGGTTTCCTCCCACAGTCCAAAGATGTGCGGGTTAGGTTGATTGGCTATGATAAATTGACCCTTAGTGTTAGGGGGGTTACAGGGATAGGGTGGGATATGTGTTGGTGTAGGGGTTACGGTGATCGGGTGGGATATGTGTCGGTGCAGGCTCGATGGGCTGAAATGGCCTCTATCTGCACTGTGGGGATTCTGTGATTCTGTGATTCTGTGAACTGCCTCTGCGACAGTGCAGCGCACCCTCAGTACTGCCCCTCCAACAGTGTGGTGCTCACTCAATACTGCCCCTCCAACCGTGAGGCACACTCTCAGTACTGCCCCTCCGACAGTGATGCACTCTCTCAGTAGGGCCCCTCTGACAGTGCAGTGCTCCCTCAGTACTGCCCCTCCGACAGTACGGCAATGCCTCAGTATTGAACCTCCAACAGTGCCGTGCTCCCTCAGTACTGCCCCTACAACAGTGTGGCGCTCCCTCAGTACTGCCTGTCCGACAGTGCCTTGCTCCCTCAGTACTGCCCCTCCAACAGTGCGGCCATGCCACAGTATTGACCCTCCAACAATGCCGTGCTCCCTCAGTACTGCCCCTCAAACAGTGCAGCGCGCACTCAGTACGCTCCATTCAACATTGCGGTGCTTCCTCTATACTGTCCCTCCAACAGTATGGCACTCCGTCAGTACTGCCTCTCTGACAGTGCCATGCTCCCTTAGTACTGCCACTCCGACAGTGCCTTGCTCCCTCAGTACTGCCACTCCGACAGTGCAGCGCTCGTTCAGTACTGTCCCTTCAACAGGGCAGCGCTCCCTCAGTACTGTCCCTCCGACAGTGTGGTGCTCTCTCAGTACTGCCTCGCCGACAGTGCAGCTCACCCTCACTCCTGCCGCTCCGACAGTGCAGTGCTCGCTCAGTACTCTCCCTCCGACAGTGCAGTGCTCCCTCAGTACTGCCCCTCCGAGAGTGAGGCACTCTCTCATTACTGCCCCTCCGACAGTGTGGCAATCAATCGATACTGCCCCTCGGATAATGTGGCACTCCCTCAGCACTGTCCCTCTGACAGTGCAGCGCTCCCTCAGTACTGTCCCTCGGACAGTGCATCACTCCCTCAGCACTGCCCCGCTGACAGTGCAGCGCTCCATCTGTACTGCCCATCTGACAGTGCGGCAATCAATCAGTACTACCCCTCCGACAGTGCGGAACTCGGTCAGTACTGACCCTCCGACATTGCGGTGCTCCCTCAGTCGTGCCACACCGATAGTGCAGCGCAACGTCAGTAGGGCCCCTCCGACAGTGCAGTGCTCACTCAATATTGCCCCAACGACAGTGCATGGCTCCCTCAGTACTGCCTCTCCGACAGTGCAGCAATCAATCATAACTGCCCCTCCGACAGTGCGGCGCTTCCTCAGTACTGCCCCTCTGACAGTGCAGCACTCGCTTAGTACTGTCCCTCCGATGGTGCGGTGTTCCCTCAGTACAGCCTCTCTGACAGTGCAGCACTCCCTCAGTACTGACTGTCTGACAGTGAGGCTCTCTCTCAGTTCTGCCCCTCCAACAGTGAGGCACTCCCTCAGTACTGCCCCTCCAACAGTGCGGCAATGCCTTAGTATTGACCGTCCAACAGCGCCGTGCACCCTCAGTACTGCTCCTCCGACAGTGCAGTGCTCTCGCAGTACTGTCGCTCTGACAGTGCGGCGCTCCCTCAGTACTGTCTCTCCGAGAGTACGGCGCTCCCTCAGTAGCACCTCTCTGAGAGTGCGGCGCTACCTCAGTAGTGCCTCTCCGAGAGTGCGACGCTCGCTCAGTACTGTCCCTTCGACAGTGCAGCGCTCACTCAGTGCTGCCTCTCCGACAGTGCAGCGCACCCTCAGTACTGCCCCTCCGACAGTGCGGCACTCCCTTAATACTGTCCCTCCGACAGTGCCATGATCCCTCAGTACTGCCCATCCGACAGTGCAGTGCTCTCTCAGTACTGCCCCTCTGACATTGCGGTGCTCCCTCAGTACTGCCCCTCCGGGAGTGCGGCGCTCCCTCAGTAGTGTCCCTCCGATGGGGCGGTGTTCGCTCAGTACAGCTGCTCTGACAGTGCAGTGCTCCCTCAGTACTGCCCCTCCGACAGTGCAGTGCTCTCTCATTACTGCCCCTCTGACAGTGCGGTGCTCCTTCAGTACTGCCTCTCCGACAGTGCAGCAATCAATCAGTACTGCCCCTCCGACAGTGCAGCACTCCCTCGGTATTGCCCCTCTGACAGTGCAGCACTCCCTCAGTACTCTCCCTCCGAAGGTGCGGTGTTCTCTCAGTACAGCCCATCTGACAGTGCAGCACTCCCTAAGTACTGTCTCTCCGAGAGTGCGGCGCCCCCTCAGTAGTGCCTCTCTGACAGTGCGGCGCTCCCTCAGTACTGTCTCTCCAAGAGTGCGTCGCTCCCTCAGTAGTGCCTCTCCAAGAGTGCGACGCTCACTCAATACTGTCCCTTCGGCAGTGCAGCCTCAGTACTGCCCCTCTGACAGTGCGGCTCTCCCTTAATACTGTCCCTCCGACAGTGCCATGATCCCTCAGTACTGCCCATCCGACAATGCAGTGCTCTCTCAGTACTGCCTCTCTGACATTGCAGTGCTCCCTCAGTACTGCCCCTCCGACAGTGCAGCGCTCCCTCAGTATTGCCCCTCTGACAGTGCGGAGCTCCCTCAGTACTGTCCCTCGGAGAGTGCGGCGCTCCCTCTGTAGTGCCTCTCCGAGAGTGCGACGCTCGCTCAGTACTGTCCCTCCAACAGTGCAGCGCTCCCTCAGTACTGCCCCTCCGACATTGCAGCACTACCTCTGTACTGCCCCTCCGAAAATGCGGCAATCCATCAGTACTGCCACTCTGACGGTGCGGCACACACTCAGTACAGCCCCTCTGACAGTGCAGCGCTCCCTCAGTACTGCCCATCTGACAGTGAGGGACTCTCTCAGTACTGCCCCTCCAACAGTGAGGCACTCCCTCAGTAGTGTCCCTCCGATGGTGCTGTGTTCCCCCTGTACAGCCGCTCTGACAGTGCAGTGCTCCCTCAGAACTGCCCCTCCGACAGTGCAGTGCTCTCTCATTACTGCCCCTCTGACAGTGCGGCGCTCCCTCAGTACTGTCCCTCCGAGAGTGCAGCGCTCCCTGACTAGTGTCCCTTCGACGTTGTGGTGTTCCCTCATTACAGCCCCTCTGACAGTGCAGTGCTCCCTCAGTACTGCCCCTCCGACAGTACAGTGCTCCCTCAGTACTGCCCCTCTGACAGTGCGGCGCTCCCTCAGTACTGCCCCTCTGAGACTGCTTTGCTCCCTCAATACTGCTCTCGGCAGTGCAGCGCTCCCTCAGGACTACCCATCCAACACAGCAGCACTCCCTCAGTAAAGCACTTTCAACAGTGCAGCACTCCCTCAGTACTGCCCCTCCAACAGTGTGGCACACCCTCAGTACTGCTCTTCCGACAGTGCAGCACACCCTCAGTATTGCCCTTCCAACAGTGCAGCGTTCCCTCAGTACTGCCCCTCCAACAATGCAGCGCTCCCTCAGTACTGCCCTTCCGAAAGTGCAGCGCTCCCTCAAAGCTGCCCCTCCGACAGTGCAGCACTCCCTCAGTACTGCCCCTCCAACAGTGCAGTGCTCCCTCAGCACGGCCCCTCTGACAGTGCAATGCTCCCTCAGTACTACTCCTCCAACAGTGCAGCGCTCGCTCAGTCCTGTCCCATCTCTAGTGCAGCGCTCCCTCAGTACTGTCCCTCCGACAGTGTGGTGCTACCTCAGTACTGCCCCTCTGAGAGTGCGGGGCTCCCTCAATACTGCACCTCCAACAGTGTGGCACTCTCTCAGTACTGCCCCTCCGACAGTGCAGCGCTCCCTCACTATTGTCCCTCCGACAGTGCAGTGTTCCCTCAGTACTGCTCCGCCGACAGTGCAGCGCTCCATCAGTACTGCCATCCGACAGTGCAGCGCTCCCTCACTACTTCCCCTCCGACAGTGTAGTGTTCCCTCAGTACTGCCCCTCGGACAGTGCAGTGCTCCCTCAGTACTGCCCCTCCGACAGTGCCTTGCTCCCTCAGTGCTGCCGCTAAAACTGTGCAGCTTTCCCTCAGTACTGCCCCCCAACAGTGCAGTGCTCACTCAGTACTCTCCCTCCGACAGTGCAGCGCTCCCTCAGTACTGCCCCTCCGAGAGTGAGGCACTCTCTCAGTACTGCCCCTCTGACAGTGTGGCAATCAATCAATACTGCCCCTCCGATAATGCGGCACTCCCTCAGTACTGCCCCTCTGACAGTGCAGCGCTCCCTCAGTACTCCGCCTCCGACAGTGCAGTGCTCCCTCAGCACTGCCCCTCTGACAGTGCAGCACTCCATCTGTACTGCCCATCTGACAGTGCGGCAATCAATCAGTACTACCCCTCCAACAGTGCGGAACTCCGTCAGTACTGACCCTCCGACATTGCGGTGCTCCCTCAGTCCTGCCACACCGACAGTGCAGCGCAACATCAGTAGGGCCCCTCCGACAGTGCAGTGCTCACTCAATATCGCCCCAACGACATTGCATGGCTCCCTCAGTACTGCCTCTCCGACAGTGCAGCAATCAATCAGTACTGCCCCTGCGACAGTGCGGCGCTTCCTCAGTACTGCCCCTCTGACAGTGCAGCACTCGCTCAGTACTGTTCCTCCGACGGTGCGGTGTTCCCTCAGTACAGCCCCTCTGACAGTGCAGCACTCCCTCAGTACTGACTGTCTGACAGTGAAGCACTCTCTCAGTTCTGCCCCTCCAACAGTGAGGCACTCCCTCAGTACTGCCCCTCCAACAGTGCGGCAATGCCTTAGTATTGACCGTCCAACAGCGCCGTGCACCCTCAGTACTGCTCCTCCGACAGTGCAGTGCTCTCTCAGTACTGTCCCTCTGACAGTGCGGCGCTCCCTCAGTAGCACCTCTCTGAGAGTGCGGCGCTCCCTCAGTAGTGCCTCTCCAAGAGTGCGACGCTCGCTCAGTACTGTCCCTTCGACAGTGCAGCGCTCACTCAGTGCTGCCTCTCCGACAGTGCAGCGCACCCTCAGTACTGCCCCTCTGACAGTGCGGCTCTCCCTTAATACTGTCCCTCCGACAGTGCCATGATCCCTCAGTACTGCCCATCCGACAGTGCAGTGCTCTCTCAGTACTGCCTCTCTGACATTGCAGTGCTCCCTCAGTACTGCCCCTCCGACAGTGCAGCGCTCCCTCAGTATTGCCCCTCTGACAGTGCGGAGCTCCCTCAGTACTGTCCCTCGGAGAGTGCGGCGCTCCCTCTGTAGTGCCTCTCCGAGAGTGCGACGCTCGCTCAGTACTGTCCCTCCAACAGTGCAGCGCTCCCTCAGTACTGCCCCTCCGACATTGCAGCACTACCTCTGTACTGCCCCTCCGAAAATGCGGCAATCCATCAGTACTGCCACTCTGACGGTGCGGCACACACTCAGTACAGCCCCTCTGACAGTGCAGCGCTCCCTCAGTACTGCCCGTCTGACAGTGAGGCACTCTCTCAGTACTGCCCCTCCAACAGTGAGGCACTCCCTCAGTAGTGTCCCTCCGATGGTGCTGTGTTCCCCCTGTACAGCCGCTCTGACAGTGCAGTGCTCCCTCAGAACTGCCCCTCCGACAGTGCATTGCTCTCTCATTACTGCCCCTCTGACAGTGCGGCGCTCCCTCAGTACTGTCCCTCCGAGAGTGCAGCGCTCCCTGACTAGTGTCCCTTCGACGTTGTGGTGTTCCCTCATTACAGCCCCTCTGACAGTGCAGTGCTCCCTCAGTACTGCCCCTCCGACAGTACAGTGCTCCCTCAGTACTGCCCCTCTGACAGTGCGGCGCTCCCTCAGTACTGCCCCTCTGAGACTGCTTTGCTCCCTCAATACTGCTCTCGGCAGTGCAGCGCTCCCTCAGGACTACCCATCCAACACAGCAGCACTCCCTCAGTAAAGCACTTTCAACAGTGCAGCACTCCCTCAGTACTGCCCCTCCGACAGTGTGGCACACCCTCAGTACTGCTCTTCCGACAGTGCAGCACACCCTCAGTATTGCCCTTCCAACAGTGCAGCGTTCCCTCAGTACTGCCCCTCCAACAATGCAGCGCTCCCTCAGTACTGCCCTTCCGAAAGTGCAGCACTCCCTCAAAGCTGCCCCTCCGACAGTGCAGCACTCCCTCAGTACTGCCCCTCCAACAGTGCAGTGCTCCCTCAGCACGGCCCCTCTGACAGTGCAATGCTCCCTCAGTACTACTCCTCCAACAGTGCAGCGCTCGCTCAGTCCTGTCCCATCTCTAGTGCAGCGCTCCCTCAGTACTGTCCCTCCGACAGTGTGGTGCTACCTCAGTACTGCCCCTCTGAGAGTGCGGGGCTCCCTCAATACTGCACCTCCAACAGTGTGGCACTCTCTCAGTACTGCCCCTCCGACAGTGCAGCGCTCCCTCACTATTGTCCCTCCGACAGTGCAGTGTTCCCTCAGTACTGCTCCGCCGACAGTGCAGCGCTCCATCAGTACTGCCATCCGACAGTGCAGCGCTCCCTCACTACTTCCCCTCCGACAGTGTAGTGTTCCCTCAGTACTGCCCCTCGGACAGTGCAGTGCTCCCTCAGTACTGCCCCTCCGACAGTGCCTTGCTCCCTCAGTGCTGCCGCTAAAACTGTGCAGCTTTCCCTCAGTACTGCCCCCCAACAGTGCAGTGCTCACTCAGTACTCTCCCTCCGACAGTGCAGCGCTCCCTCAGTACTGCCCCTCCGAGAGTGAGGCACTCTCTCAGTACTGCCCCTCTGACAGTGTGGCAATCAATCAATACTGCCCCTCCGATAATGCGGCACTCCCTCAGTACTGCCCCTCTGACAGTGCAGCGCTCCCTCAGTACTCCGCCTCTGACAGTGCAGCGCTCCCTCAGCACTGCCCCTCTGACAGTGCAGCACTCCATCTGTACTGCCCATCTGACAGTGCGGCAATCAATCAGTACTACCCCTCCAACAGTGCGGAACTCCGTCAGTACTGACCCTCCGACATTGCGGTGCTCCCTCAGTCCTGCCACACCGACAGTGCAGCGCAACATCAGTAGGGCCCCTCCGACAGTGCAGTGCTCACTCAATATCGCCCCAACGACATTGCATGGCTCCCTCAGTACTGCCTCTCCGACAGTGCAGCAATCAATCAGTACTGCCCCTGCGACAGTGCGGCGCTTCCTCAGTACTGCCCCTCTGACAGTGCAGCACTCGCTCAGTACTGTCCCTCCGATGGTGCGGTGTTCCCTCAGTACAGCCCCTCTGACAGTGCAGCACTCCCACAGTACTGACTGTCTGACAGTGAAGCACTCTCTCAGTTCTGCCCCTCCAACAGTGAGGCACTCCCTCAGTACTGCCCCTCCAACAGTGTGGCAATGCCTTAGTATTGACCGTCCAACAGCGCCGTGCACCCTCAGTACTGCTCCTCCGACAGTGCAGTGCTCTCTCAGTACTGTCCCTCTGACAGTGCGGCGCTCCCTCAGTAGCACCTCTCTGAGAGTGCGGCGCTCCCTCAGTAGTGCCTCTCCGAGAGTGCGACGCTCGCTCAGTACTGTCCCTTCGACAGTGCAGCGCTCACTCAGTGCTGCCTCTCCGACAGTGCAGCGCACCCTCAGTACTGCCCCTCCGACAGTGCGGCGCTCCCTTAATACTGTCCCTCCAACAGTGCCATGATCCCTCAGTACTGCCCATCCGATAGTGCAGTGCTCTCTCAGTACTGCCCCTCTGACATTGCGGTGCTCCCTCAGTGCTGCCCCTCCGAGAGTGCGTCACTCCCTCAGAAGTGTCCCTCCGATGGGGCGGTGTTCGCTCAGTACAGCTGCTCTGACAGTGCAGTGCTCTCTCATTACTGCCCCTCTGACAGTGCGGCGCTCCCTCAGTACTGCCTCTCTGACAGTGCAGCAATCAATCAGTACTGCCCCTCCGACAGTGCGGCACTCCCTCAGTACTGCCCCTCTGACAGTGCAGCATGCCCTCAGTACTCTCCCTCCGACGGTGCGGTGTTCCCTCAGTACAGCCCCTCTGACAGTGCAGCACTATCTCAGTACTGACTGTCTGACAGTGAGGCACTCTCTCAGTTCTGCCCCTCCAACAGTGAGGCACTCCCTCAGTACTGCCCCTCCGACAGTGCGGCAATGCCTTAGTTTTGACCGTCCAACAGCGCCGTGCACCCTCAGTACTGTTCCTCCGACAGTGCAGTGCTCTCTCAGTACTGCCCCTCTGACAGTGCGGCTCTCCCTCAGTACTGTCTCTCCGAGAGTGCGGTGCCCACTCAGTAGTGCCTCTCTGACAGTGCGGCGCTACCTCAGTACTGTCTCTCCAAGAGTGCATCGCTCCCTCAGTAGTGCCTCTCCAAGAGTGCGATGCTCACTCAGCACTGTCCCTTCGACAGTGCAGCGCTCACTCAGTGCTTCTTCTCCGACAGTGCAGCGCAGCCTCAGTACTGACCCTCTGACAGTGCGGCGCTCCCTTAATACTGTCCCTCCAACAGTGCCATGATCCCTCAGTACTGCCCATCTGACAGTGCAGTGCTCTCTCAGTACTGCCCCTCTGACATTGCAGTGCTCCCTCAGTACTGCCCCTCCGACAGTGCGGCGCTCCCTCAGTACTGCACCTCTGACAGTGCGGTGCTCCCTCAGTACTGTCCCTCGGAGAATGCGGCGCTCCCTCAGTAGTGCCTCTCCGAGAGTGCGATGCTCGCTCAGTACTGTCCCTCCAACAGTGCAGCGCTCCCTCAGTACTGCCCCTCCGACATTGCAGCACTACCTCTGTACTGCCCCTCCGAAAATGCGGCAATCAATCAGTACTGCCACTCTGACGGTGCGGCACACAGTCAATACAGCCCCTCTGACAGTGCAGCGCTCCCTCAGTACTGCCCGTCTGACAGTGAGGCACTCTCTCAGTACTGCCCCTCCAACAGTGAGGCTCTCCCTCAGTAGTGTCCCTCTGATGGTGCGGTGTTCCCCCTGTACAGCCGCTCTGACAGTGCAGTGCTCTCTCATTACTGCCCCTCTGACAGTGCAGCGCTCCCTCAGTACTGCCCCTCCGACAGTGCTGCGCTCCCTCAGTACTGCCCCTCTGACAGTGCGGCGCTCCCTCAGGACTGTCCCTCCGAGAGTGCAGCGCTCCCTCACTAGTGTCCCTTCGACGTTGTGGTGTTCCCTCATTACAGCCCCCCTGACAGTACAGTGCTCCCTCAGTACTGCCCCTCCGACAGTACAGTGCTCCCTCAGTACTGCCCCTCCGACAGTGCGGCGCTCCCTCAGTACTACCCCTCTGACATTGCGGCGCTCCCTCAGTACTGCCCCTCTGACACTGCTTTGCTCCCTCAATACTGCTCTCGGCAGAGCAGCGCTCCCTCAGGACTACCCATCCAGCACAGCAGCACTCCCTCAGTAAAGCACTTTCAACAGTGCAGCACTCTCTCAATACTGCCCCTCCAACAGTGCGGTGCACCCTCAGTACTGCTCTTCCGACAGTGCAGCACACCCTCAGTATTGCCCCTCCAACAGTGCAGCGTTCCCTCAGTACTGCCCCTCCAACAATGCAGCGCTCCCTCAGTACTGCCCTTCCAAAAGTGCAGCGCTCCCTCAAAGCTGCCCCTCCGACAGTGCAGCACTCCCTCAGTACTGCCCCTCGAACAGTGCAGTGCTCCCTCAGCACGGCCCCTCTGACAGTGCGGCATCGCCTCAGTATTGACCATCCACAGTGCAGTGCTCCCTCAGTACTGCCCCTCGGACAGTGCCGTGCTCCCTCAGTACTGCCCCTCTGACAGTGACTTGCTTCCTCAGTGCTGCCGCTTAAACAGTGCAGCGCTCCCTCAGTACCGCTCCTCCAACAGTGCAGAGCGCTCGCTCAGTCCTGTCCATCTGCCAGTGCAGCGCTCCTCAGTACTGTCCTCCGACAGTGTGGTGCTCCCTCAGTACTGCCCCTCTGACAGTGCGGGGCTCCCTCAATACTGCACCTCCAACAGTGTGGCACTCTCTCAGTACTGCCCCTCCGACACTGCAGCGCTCCATCAGTACTGCCATCCGACAGTGCAGCCGCTCCCTCACTACTTCCCTCCGACAGTGTAGAGTTCCCTCAGTACTGGCCCTCGGACAGTGCCGTTCTCCCTCAGTACTGCCCCTCCGACAAGGCCGTGCTCCCTCAGTGCTGCCGCTAAACAGTGCAGCTCTTCCCTCAGTACTGGCCCTCCAAGCTAGTGCAGTGCTCGCTCAGTACTCTCCCTCCGAGAGTGCAGCGCTCCCTCAGTACTCCCCCTCCGAGAGTGAGCACTCTCTCAGTACTGCCCTCTCCAACAGTGTGGCAATCAATCAATACTGCCCCTCCGATAATGCAGCACTCACTCAGTACTGCCCCTCTGACAGTGCAGCGCTCCTCAGTACTGCCCCTCCGATAGTGCAGCGCTCCCTCAGCACTGCCCCTCTGACAGTGCAGAGCTCCCATCTGTACTGCCCATCTGACAGTGCGGCATCAATCAGTACTACCCCTCAACAGTGCGGACTCCGTCAGTACTGACCCTCCGACATGCGGTGCTCCCTCAGTCGTGCCACACCGACAGTGCAGCGCAACATCAGTAGGGCCCCTCCGACAGTGCAGTGCTCACTCAATATTGCCCAGACGACCATGCAGGGCTCCCTCAGTACTGCCTCTCCGACAGTGCAGCAATCAATCAGTACTGCCCCTCCAACAGTGCGGCGGCTTCCTCAGTACTGCCCCTCTGACAGTGCAGCACTCGCTCAGTACTGTTCCTCCGACGGTGCGGTGTTCCCTCAGTACAGCCCCTCTGACAGTGCAGCACTCCCTCAGTACTGACTGTCTGACAGTGAGGCACTCCCTCAGTTCTTCCCCTCCAACAGTGAGGCACTCCCTCAGTACTGCCCCTCCAACAGTGCGGCAATGCCTTAGTATTGACCATCCAACAGCGCCGTGCACCCTCAGTACTGCTCCTCCGACAGTGCAGTGCTCTCTCAGTACTGTCCCTTTGACAGTGCGGCACTCCCTCAGTACTGTCTCTCCGAGAGTGCGGCGCTCCCTTAGTAGCACCTCTCTGAGAGTGCGGCGCTCCCTCAGTAGTGCCTCTCCGAGAGTGCGACGCTCGCTCAGTACTGTCCATTTGACAGTGCAGCGCTCAATCAGTGCTGCCTCTCCGTCAGTGCAGCGCACCCTCAGTACTGCCCCTCCGAGAGTGCGGCGCTCCCTTAATACTGTCCCTCCGACAGTGCCAAGATCCCTCAGTACTGCCCATCCGACAGTGCAGTGCTCTCTCAGTACTGCCCCTCTGACATTGTGGTGCTCCCTCAGTACTGCCCCTCCGAGAGTGCGGCGCTCCCTCAGTAGTGTCCCTCCGATGGGGCGGTGTTCGCTCAGTACAGCTGCTCTCACAGTGCAGTTCTCCCTCAGTACTGCCCCTCCGACAGTGCAGTTCTCTCTCATTACTGCCCCTCTGACAGTGCGGCGCTCCTTCAGTCCTGCCTCTCCGACAGTGCAGCAATCAATCAGTACTGCCCCTCCGACAGTGCGGCACTCCCTCAGTACTGCCCCTCTGACAGTGCAGCACTCCCTCAGTACTCTCCCTCCGACGGTGCGGTGTTCCCTCAGTATAGCCCCTCTGACAGTGCAGCACTAACTCAGTACTGACTGTCTGACAGTGAGGCACTCTCTCAGTACTGCCCCTCCAACAGTGCGGCAATGCTTTAGGTTTGACCATCCAACAGCGCCGTGCACCCTCAGTACTGCTCCTCCGACAGTGCAGTGCTCTCTCAGTATTGCCCCTCTGACAGTGCGGCTCTCCCTCAGTACTGTCTCTCCTAGAGTGCGGCGCCCCGTCAGTAGTGCCTCTCTGACAGTGCGGCGCTCCCTCAGTACTGTCTCTCCAAGAGTGCGTCGCTCCCTCAGTAGTGCCTCTCCAAGAGTGCGACGCTCACTCAGTACTGTCCCTTCGACAGTGCAGCGCTCACTCAGTGCTGCCTCTCCGACAGTGCAGCACAGCCTCAGTACTGCCCCTCTGACAGTGCAGTGCTCCCTCAGTACTGCACCTCCGAAAGTGCAGAACTCTCTCAGTACAGCCCCTCTGACAGAGCAGCACACTCTCAGTACTGCCCCTCCTACAGTGCAATGCTCCGTCAGTTCTGACCCTCCGACATTGCGGCGATCAGTCAATGCTGCCCCTCCGACAGTGCGGCACTCCCTCAGTACTACACCACTGACATTGCTTTGCTCCCTCAGTACTGCCCCTCTGACAGAGCAGTTCTCCCTCAGTACTTCACTTCGGACAGTGCGGCGCTCCCTCAGTGCTGCACCTCTGACACTGCTGTGTTCCCGCACTTCTGCCCCTCTGACAGTGCAGCGCTTCCTCAGTACTGCCCATCCGACAGTGCGGTGCTCCCTCAGTACTGTCCCTGCGACCGAACAAAGCTCCCCCATTACTGCCCCACCGACGCTTGAGCACTCCCCCAGCACTGAATCTCTGACAGTCCAGGGTTCCCTCAGTACTGCCCCTCCAACACTGCTGTGCTCCCTCAATATTGCCCCTCCAACAGTGCCGAGCTCTCTCAGTACTGCCCCTCCAACAGTGCAGCGCTCCCTCTGTACTGCCCCTCTGACAGTGCCGCGCTCCCTCAGCATTGCCCCTCCAACAGTGCGGCAATTGCTCAGTACTGCCCCTGCAACAGTGCAGCGCTCCCTCAGTACTGCCACTCCAACAGTGCACTGTTTCATCAGTACTGCCCCGCTGACAGTGCAGCGCTCCATCAGTTCTGCATCTCTGACAGTACAGTGATCTTTCAGTACTGTCCCTCCGACAGAGCAGCGCTCGCTCAGTACTGTCCCTCCAACAGTGCGGCGCACCCTCAATACTGTCCCTCCGACAGTGTGGCGGTCCCTCAGTATTGCCTCTCCGACAGTGCAGTGCTCACTCAGTACTGTCCCTCCAAAAGTGCAGCGCTCCCTCAGTACTGCCCCTCCATCAGTGCAGCACTCCCTCAGTACTGTCCTTCCAACAGTGCGGTGCTCCCTCAGTACTGCCCCTCCGACAGTGCAGCATCCCCTCAGTACTGCCCCTTTGACAGTGCAAACATCCCACTGTGCTGCCCCCGACAGTTCAGCGCTACCTCAGTACTGCCCCTCCGACAGATCAGCGCTCCCTGAGTACTGCCCCTCTGTCAGTGCAGTGCTCCCTCAGTACTGCCCCTCTGAAAGTTCTGCGCTCCCTCAGCAGTACGGCTGTCCCTCAGTACTACCTCTCCGACAGTTCGGCACTCCCTCAGTACTGCACCTCTGACAGTGCAGCGCTTCCTCAGTAATGCCCCTCTGACAGTGCAGCTCTCCCTCAGTTCTGCCAATCTGACCGTGCAGCGCACCATCAGTACTGCCCATCCGACAGTGCAGAGCTCCCTCAGTACTGACCCACCGACAGTGCGGCGCTCCCTCAGTATGGCCCCTCTGACAGAGCAGCGCTCCCTCAGTACTGCCCCTCTGACAGTGCAGCGCTCCCTCAGTACTGCCCCTCCGACAGTGCGGTGCTACCTCAAGTACTGCCGCTCCGGCAGTGCAACGCTCCCTCAGTACTGCCCCTCTAACAGTGCAGCGCTCCCTCAGTAATGCAGCTCCAACATTGCAGCCCTCCCTCAGTACTGCCCCTCCGACAGTGCAATGCTCCCTCAGTACTGCCCCTCTGACAGTGCAGTGCTCCTTCAGTACTGACCCTCCAAAAGTGCAGTGCTCCCTCAGTACTGCCTCTCCGACAGTGCGGTGCTCCCTCATTACTGCCCCCCCTACAGGGCGGCGCTCTCTCAGTACTGCCTGTCCTACAGTGCAGTACTCCCTCAGTACTCCCCCTCCGACAGTGCAGTGCTCCCTCAGTACTGCTCCTTCGACAGTGCAGCGCACCCTAAGTACTGCTCCTCCGACAGTGCAGCACTCCCTCCGTACTGCCCATTCGACAGTGCAGTGCTCCCTCAGTACTGACCCTCCGACAGTGCTGCGCCCCCTCAGTACGGCCCCTCCGACAGTGCAGCGCTCCATCAGTACTGCCAACCGACAGTGCAGCGCTCCCTCACTACTGCCCCTCCGAAAGTGTAGTATTCCCTCAGTACTGCCCCTCAGATAATGCGGCAATCAATCAGTGCTACCCCTCCAACAGTGCGACAATGCCTCAGTATTGACCTTCCACAGTGACTTGCTCCCTCAGTACTGCCACTCAGACAGTGTAGCGCTCCCTCAGATCTGCCCCTCTGACAGTGCTGTGCTCCCTTAATACTGCCCCTCCGACAGTGCCATGCTCTCTCAGTACTGCCCCTCCGACAGTGCCTTGCTCCCACAGTACTGCCGCTCCGACAGTGCGGCGCTCGCTCAGTACTGTCCCTCTGAAAGTGCACCACTCCCTCAGTACTGCCCCTCCGACAGTGCGGCGTTCCCATAGTACTGCCCCTCCGACAGTGCTGCGCTCCCTCAGTACTGCCCCCCGACAGTGCCTTGCTCCCACAGTACTGCCGCTCCGACAGTGCGGCGCTCACTCAGTACTGTCCCTCTGAAAGTGCGCCACTCCCTCAGTACTGCCCCTCTGACAGTGCGGCATTCACTCAGTACTGTCCCTCCGACAGTGCGGCGCTCCCGTAACACTGTCCCTCCAAGAGTGTGGCGTTCCCTCAGTACTGACTCTCCGACAATGCAGCGCACCCTCAGTACTGCCCCTCCGACAGTGCAGTGTTCGCTCAGTACTGTCCCTCCGACAGTGCAGCACTCCCTCAGTACTGCCCCACTGACAGTGCAGCGCTCCCTCTGTACTGCCCCTCCGAAATTGCGGCAATCAATCAGTACTGCCCTTCTGACAGAGCGGCACACCCTCAATACTGCACTTCTTACAGTGCAGCGCTCACTCAGTGCTGTCTCTCTGACAGTGCAGTGTTCCCTTACTACTGCCCCTCCGAGAGTGAGGCACTCTCTCAGTACTGCACCTCCAACAGTGCGGGGCACCCTCAGTACTGCCCTCCGACAGTGCAGTGCACACTCAGTACTGTCCCTCCGACAGTGCAGCGCTCCCTCTGTGCTGCCCCTCCGACAGTGCAGAGCTCCCTCTGTCCTGCCCCTCCGACAGTGAGTGCTCACTCTGTACTGTCCCTCCGACAGTGCAGCGCTCCCTCAGTACTGCCCCTCCGACAATGCGGCGCTCCCTCGGTACTGTCCCTCCGACAGTGTGGCACTCCATCAGTACTGCCTATCCAACAGTGCAGTACCCCCTCAGTACTACCACTCCGACAGTGCGGTGCTCCCTCAGTACTGTCCCTCCGACAGTGCGACGCTCCCTCAGTACTGCCACTCCAACAGTGGCATACTCATTTAGAATTCTGCAGTCCAACAGTGTAGCACTGCCTCAGTACTGCCCCTCCGAAAGTACAGCCCTCCCTGAGGACTGCCCCTCTACCATTGCAGCACTCCCAAAGTACTGCACACCCGACAGTGCAGTACTCTCTCTGTACTGCCCCTCCGACAGTGTCATGCTCCCTCAGTACTGCCCCTCCGACAGTGCAGCGCTCCCTCAGTACTGCCCCTCCGACAGTGCAGCGCTCCCTCAGTACTGCACCTCCGAAAGTGCAGAGTTCTCTCAATATTGCCCCCCCGACAGTGCAGAACTCTCTCAGTACAGCCCCTCTGACAGAGCAGCGCACTCTCAGTACTGCCCCTCCTACAGTGCAATGCTCCCTCAGTTCTGACCCTCCGACATTGCGGCGATCAGTCAATACTGCCCCACCGACAGTGCGGCACTCCCTCAGTACTACACCACTGACACTGCTTTGCTCCCTCTGTACTGCCCCTCTGACGGAGCAGTTCTCCCTCAGTACTGCACCTCTCACACTGCTGTGTTCCTGCACTTCTGCCCCTCTGACAGTGCAGCGCTCCCTCAGTACTGCCCATCCGACAGTGCGGCGCTCACTCAGTACTGTCCCTGCGACCGAACAACGCTCCCCCAGTACTGCCCCACCGACACTTGAGCACTCCCCCAGCACTGAACCTCCGACAGTCCAGCGTTCCCTCAGTACTGCCCCTCCGACACTGCCGTGCTCCCTCAATATTGCTCCTCCGACAGTGCAGAGCTCTCTCAGTAATGCCCCTCCAACAGTGCAGCGCTCCCTCTGTACTGCCCCTCTGACAGTGCAGCGCTCCCTCAGTATTGCCCCTCCAACAGTGTGGCAATTGCTCAGTACTGCCCAACCGACAGTGCAGCGCTCCCTCATTACTGCCCCTGCAACAGTGCAGCGCTCCCTCAGTAATGCCACTCCGACAGTGCAGTGTTTCATCAGTACTGCCCCGCTGACAGTGCAGCACTCCATCAGTTCTGCATCTCTGACAGTACAGTGATCTCTCAGTACTGCCCCTCCGACAGAGCAGCGCTCCCTCAGTACTGTCCCTCCAACATTGCGGCGCACCCTCAATACTGTTCCTCCGACAGTGTGGCGGTCCCTCAGTATTGCCTCTCCGACAGTGCTGTGCTCACTCAGTACCGTCCCTCCGAAAGTGCAGCGCTCCCTCAGTACTGCCCCTCCATCAATGCAGCACTCCGTCAGTACTGACCCTTTGACAGTGCAAACCTCCCACTGTGCTGCCCCCAACAATCAGCGCTATCTCAGTACTGCCCCTCCGACAGTGCAGCGCTCCCTGAGTACTGCCCCTCTGATAGTGCAGTGCTCCCTCAGTACTGCCCCTCTGAAAGTTCTGCGCTCCCTCAGTACTGACCCTCCGACAGTGCGGCGCTCCCTCATTACTGCCCCTCCGACAGTGGGGTGTTCCCTCAGTACTGCCCCTCCGACAGTGCAGCGCTCCCTCAGTACATTCGCTCCAACAGTGCAGCTCTCCCTCAGTACTGACCCTCCGACAGTGCAGCTCTCCCTCAGTACTGCCCCTCCGACAGTGCAATGTTCCCTCAGTACTGCCCCTCCGACAGATCAGCGCTCCCTCAGTACTGTCCCTCCAACACTGCAGTACTCCTTTAGCACTGACCCTCCGACAGTGCAGCGCTACCTCAGTACTGCCCCTCCTACAGTGCGGTGCTCCCTTAGTACTGCCCCTCTTACAGGGCGGCGCTCCCTCAGTACTGCCCGTCCTACTGTGCAGTACTTCCTCAGTACTCACCCTCCGACAGTGCAGTGTTCCCTCAGTATTGCCCCTTCGACAGTGCGGCGCTCCCTCAGTACTGCCCCTCCGAGAGCGCAGCGCTCCCTCAGTACTGCCCCCTCCGACAGTGTGGTGCTCCCTCAGTACAGTCCCTCCGACAGTGCGGCGCTCCTCCAGATAATGCCACATATCTCCTCCCACTCCTAGTCCCCTCTTCCCACTCCCCCTCCTCCTCTCCTCTCCCCCTCACCCTCCCCCTCCTCCTCCACTCTCCCCTCCTCCTCTATTCTCCCCCCTCCACTCTCCCACTCTTCCTCCCCTCTCCCCCTCACCTCTCCTCCTCTACTCTCCCCTTCCACTCTCCCCTCCTCCACTCCTCTGCCCCCCACTCTCCCCCTCTTCCTGCACTCTCCCCCTCCTGCACTCCTCTCCCCATCCACTCTCCCCCTCCTCCTCCTCTCTCCCCTTCCTCCTCCCCCACTTCCTCCCCACCTCCTCCCCTCTTCTCCTCCTCCCCTTCTCCACTCTCCCTCTCCTCCTCTCCTTTCCTGCTCCACTCTCCCCCTCTTCCTCCACTCTCCCCCTCCTGCACTCCTCTCCCCCTCCACTCTCCCCCTCCTCCTCCACTCTCCCCTTCCTCCTCCCCTCCTCCTCCTCCTTCTCCCCCTCCACTCTCCCCCTCCACTCTCCCCTCCACTCTCGCCCTCCTCCTCCACTCTCCCCTTCCTCCTCCCCTCCTCCTCCTCCTTCTCCCCCTCCACTCTCCCTCCACTCTCCCCCTCTTCCTCCACTCTCCCCCTCCTGCACTGCTGTCCCCTCCACCCTACCCCTCCTCCTCCACTCTCCCCTCACTCCTCCCCCTCTTCCTCCCCCTCCTCCACCTCCTCCGCTCTC